>NC_085862.1:22221414-22388914 GCF_034702125.1 Engraulis encrasicolus | reverse complement strand
TATCGCCTTGGCCCTATAGTAAAAATGTTCTACACCCAGTAAAAACACACTGTGTAAAATATTTTGAAATTTGGATGAAGTCTACCGGGGCCACCAGCCCCATGAAAATAGAAAATAATGGTGATAGTCAGAATCTTGGAATAGAAATGGACATTTTGCTGCATAAAGCTACCCAATAAAAAGCATATTGTCTCAGCTCTGTGATAAAAATGTTCTATACACAGTAAAATCACTCTGTGTAAAATATGTTGAAATTTAGATGAATTCTACCGGGTCCACCAGGCCCATGAAAATACAAAATAATGGTGATGGTGATGAGCAACCTGGATTCCAAAGCTGAAGTCCAGTGCCACATATTCCAAATGACATACCTAGTTTTACCTTTCCAGTTAGGGCAATTGGACAGGTAAAACCAGGTAATTTGAAATCTGTGGCACTGGATTGTGGCTTTTGAATCTAGGTTTGCCATTGTCTTAAAACAGAGGTGGACAAACCGCATGACACATTTGCCCCTGCCAATATAATGAACCAGCTGAGCCTAATTACCACTTAAGCCAGGTTGATGAGGTAATTAGTGAGATCACCTGTATTGGGAGCACAAACAGAAGGAATATCTAAGCAGGTTGTGTATTCAGTCGATCCACTTACACAGACTTCAGTCTCAGGACAGACTGATGGTCGAACTGCTATATTTAGCCAAATTTGCTCTTTTGCAACACAATATCAATTCTGCTGCCTTGGACCACTGCTAGTATCACGCAAGAGATTGCAAAGCTGCATGACTGACTGTTATATTTGTGTGTTTCACCTGTGGGCCTACAATTCATGGAGGAACATCTGTACCAAAGCCGTGAATGTTCCTTGGAATGCCTAGGCTACACAGCAGTCAATACAACTGTATTGAAGAGTGCCATTACTTCTTTATCCCATCGCCTGTGGTAGTATTTCACTTTACTCCATCAGATGAGTACCATAACTTACCTGAGAGGCCCTTGGCAATGGACTCTGGACCTGGTGATACCCATGACATACCTAGAAGCCACTTAAGTACAGGTTTTGGGAAGCCACTCTTTCCAACATCACATACAGTTATATTGTATGTACTCTATTGAACTACTGCAGGGATTTCTTAAAAAAACACAAGTCATTACAAGGAGCATTCACAGCTTTAGTACAGATGCTCCACCAGGTATTAACAGCTACCTGTACAATCCTGTAGGCCCACAGGTGAAGCACACAAAAGTCATACAACTTCGCAATCTCTTGCTTGATACTGGCAGTGGGTCAGGTGGTTCATTATATTGGCTATATTTGGAATATGTGGCACTGGACTTTGGAATCCAGGTTGCCCATCACTATCACCATTGTTTTGTATTTTCATGGGCCTGGTGGACCCAGTAGAATTAATCTAAATTTCAACACATTTTCCACAGAGTGATTTTACTGTGCATAGAACATTTTTTTATCACACAGCTGAGGCAATATGTTTTTATTGGGTAGCTTTATGCAGCAAAATGTCCATTTCTATTCAGGGCTGGTCTGGGCGATAAATGGGGCCCGGGCACCTTTGGATTTAAGGAGATTATTAGTGCTGGAGAACTGACTCACCGGTGGGCCCCGCACCCTCATGGGCCCCTATTTTCAGTAATGTAAAAAATAAATAAATGGGGGCCCACGAGGGTGCGGGGCTCACCGGGAAATGCCCGCCATGCCAGATGGCCAGTCCAGCCCTGTTTCTATCCAAGATTTTGACTGTCACCATTATTTTCTATTTTCATGGGGCTGGTGGCCCCGGTAGACTTCATCCAAATTTCAAAATATTTTACACAGAGTGATTTTACTGTGCATAGAACATTTTTATCACAGAGCTGAGACAATATGTTTTTTATTGGGTAGCTTTATGCAGCAAAATGTCCATTTCTATTCCAAGATTCTGACTATCACCATAATTTTCTATTTTCATGGGGCTGGTGGCCCCGGTACACTTCATCCAAATTTCAAAATATTTCACACAGTGTGTTTTTACTGGGTGTAGAACATTTTTACTATAGGGCCAAGGCGATATCTTTTCATAGGGGGCAACTGATGCACCCTAATGTAGGTATGTCCGGTATATCAGTCCCGACCGCATCCTGACACACAGGTCCTCTCTAGATGAATGGTGGGTATGATTATGTCAAAGTGGTGATGTCTCTGTTAAGTGGGAGATGAACCAAACTTACTCAAGCGAAGTAAACTGTAACTGTAAACAGTAGTCTGTTTAGTCTTGACGCCCTTGATCAGCTGAAAATCTGTTGACACATCGCAGTGACTTCAACTGCTGCAAACCCTCTCCTGGGGTTGTCCTCTGGGGCTAATGGGCTCTCTTCTGAGCAGCACATTGGCAGAGTTGCACTTGTGCTGACGTCTGCTTTGCTTGTATGTGGTCACTTTAAATTGTCCACATGGTTGGTATCAGAGACATGTGACCATCATCATTGGAAAGGCTATGTTGTGCAGTTTCAAATATGATACAATATGAAATGTGTTTTGTTTATTTTACATTTGAGCATTTGATTTGGAATGGCTGCAGTTTTCCCTCTTTAGATATTTTGTTGGCCCTTGTGTTGCTGTTTTACATACGCTTGCACATACGTTCACACCCAGTGCGGCCTATTTGCTTGGTCAGCCAGCACCTGTTTGTTACATAACACTTTGTACCTGTTACAGGTACTGGTAAGGCACCAGTGTAGCCCCACCCATGACTGGGCTTTGTTGCCCTAAGGAACCGTAGAAGACGTTTCTCTTTTTCCTCAAAGCACATGCTACCCACTACAGTACATTTGCTGCCATTCTCGAGTCCTCAAGTCATGAGCGTTTTGTGCTTCTCTTTTGCTCAGCCAAGCAGATGCAACCAATCCTTGTGTGATGGACTCATTACACTTACTCATCGAGTTTCATTGCTGAAGCGTACAACTGAAGTGCACACACACACACACACACACACACACACACACACACACACACACACACACACACACACCCGGTACAGTGTTATCTAATTCTGAAGTGGCCAGCCCAGGATGACAAGGCTCTATTCAGCAGTTCTGCTTGCGTGGCCAACTTGTAGCTGCAATATATGGCTCAACTACAACTCCGCTGTTACAATTTATTTATCCTTTCAATACAAGCCTCTCTAATGACCTTCAGTGTACAGTTCTCAGTTCGCTTTCTCTGGGCCGTTACATGAACATATCTTATTTTAGACAGCTCTTTTGAACGCATTGCACATACAGTAGGAATGCAACACAGAGCCGAGCGTGCACACACACACACACACACACGCATATATACATTTACACGTTTTTACACACATTTTACACACATTTACACGATTTTTTTCCAGCACACTCATGTCCTTGTCTCTTTCTCAGGTGCCGACTAAGAAGCTGAAGAAGTTCGAGAAGGAGTACCAGTCTCTGCGCGAGAGTCAGCTTACACAGGAGGACCCCATCGACAGGTATCAGGTGAGTGCTCTACTGCACACCTCCCATCAACCACCCTCCTAACCAATGAGGGGCAACCTGGAGTAAGTAGTTACAATCCAGTGCCACGTATTCCAATTGGCCTGGTTTTACCTGCCAAATTCAAACATGTGATTGGCACTATTGTAGCTATTGAATGTCGGTTGCCCACCACTGGCCCTCCCACCCCTCACTGCACTCCTGCCTGGCCAGGGTGTCTTTGTTGCCATGGTACTCACTTCTACCTTGTTGTCCTGTCCCAGTTCAGGTCTGTGTAGAGTGATCCACTACCCACTCCAGCCAACTGTTGAAGGAAAAAAAAGTGCAAGAGAGAGAGAAAGGCCTTCTTTTAATAAAGGCCAAAAGTGGTGACCTTACTAGAGTGTGTCAGAGGTCATGTCAGAGTAAGGAGATGGAGGTCGATGGCCTTACTTGACTATAGCGTATTATAAGAGAAAATGTGATCTTAAAGCCACGATCACCTTTAAGCCATGGTTTGGTTTCCTTAAACAGCTTTCCAGAAGTTTTGTTTTGTCATGTTTGGGAGGCTGATGAACTGAGCTGTGTGTATACCTCACAATGTCTACAGAGAAAAAGTATTTTTATTATCATTTCTTTTTTATTATGTTTGGCAAGTTGCGTTAAGGGCATGTGCATGTTTTTTCTTTATTTTTCTACAATGATGTGTCAGGTTCATAAGCTAAATTCAACTTCAGAGAGCAAAACAAAATGTGTATTGGTTATAAATAGGATGTATTTCCTTTTTTAAGTTTGTGTGGATCCTTCTTTTCCTACCATGTGTTCTATTTTTGTACCAAAGCGTATTTTTTTACACACAGTTTTTATAGATATCTTTTTCATATGAAGCGTGAAAAAATGCAGTGTTCATCATGTACGTTTTACTTTTTTCTCTCCATGCTTTGATATTTATTTTTTATAATTTGCCTAAATAAAGCCATTTTGAGTAAATAACCTCTGTAGTTAGGTCTCATTGGTAGGGTTGCAAGTAAAATGTATAGTTAGTTCAGTTTACAACCAGTTTATGATCTTTAAAGGTGAAGGCCCTATTTGTTCCTGTATTTTTATTATATTATGGATTTCTCAGATTACTTCAGTTAACCATATTCATTTTGTTTCAGTTACTACAAATGTTCAAAATTAATGTTGGTGCCTGTGACTACTTAGTATACTACTTGTCGCCAAAATGGCCAAAAACTATTTAAAAAAAAGATTTCATAGTAAAGCTATTGGAAGAATTTGGCTTTAACGCTCATCTGAAGTAGAAAGCAACTGTTTTGCATGCAACTGTCAATGTAATCATTTTAGTGCCTCTTAACACATTGACTACCAGCATGTCTTTGGAATTGAACCTGTTGAGTCCCCTGCAACAATTTTCAAAATTTTTAGAACAGCCACAGAATATTTTGTGTTAGACTGACGGGCACACATCAGGGCTTGTTTCCATTGGTGAAACTCTTCCTGCGTTCCCAAGTCAGCCCAAGCTAAGGGAGGGTCAGCGGGTTTTGTTATACATGCGTTGTTTAACTCTCTGAGTTCAAATTGAGGATCTAAATGTATTTATAGGCCCCAAGAAGTGTAGTTGCTACCAAGTAAACAATTTGATTACACAAACACCTGGATCAGTACTTATACAGTATGTATAGCCATATCTTCTGAATGGCTAGCTACTTATCGGTCATCACAGTCTGGAAAAGATTAGACTCACTTATGGAAAGCTGCTTGCTGCTGCTGCTATCACATCTGTTGTGCTATTTAATACTTACTGTAATAACACTCAAATATCGCGCTGTGATAAAATGCTCAGATGAAATATCCAAATCGTGACGTTGTAGGGGTTTGACTTTGTAGTTGGTTTCATGACCTGTGTCTGTTACCAAAATCACACAGGAGGTGCTTTAGAGTGTCTGTAAAATCGTATTTTTACCATTTGGGAGTCAACGTGTAGAGTAAAAAAAAAAACACAATTTTACCTGAATAGGAGTCAATATGTTAAGACTTCGCCCTTAACCAGTCTTTGCCACTAACCTGTGTATGCTCTTCTACATTTAGTTTTTCCTTTATATTTTGTTTTTCTTTATGTGTTTGTCAGAATGACATTTTAATGAACATTTCTGTCATGATGAGGGTATCCTGAGATGTCCTTCTGTGCAAGTTGAACACGTCCCACTCAGCAAAGCATATTACACCAGTGTCTCTCTCACACAGGCCAATAATCAGCTCTTATCTACTTCCTTCCTCTGCCACACACCCCACACCATCTGGCCAATAAGAAAAGGACGGTGTGTTTTAACTGAACTTCTAGATGGTTTACCAAAGTGAATAAGAGCAGGGCTCCTGTTATGCCATCGCTGGTGTGTGTGTGTGTGTGCGTGCATGTTGTGATGAGAGCGAACAACAATCTACAGGTGATAATAGCGCTGAGTCTAGGAGGTAAGCCAGATATTTAGTATTTCTACAACTGTGCTTCTTGCTAGCATCTTTCTCTCTTTTCTGTTACTTTGCTGTGTGCGCTGCTTTGTGGCTTTGTGGAAGTGTGCACACAGACTTGGTTTTCTGAGGTTAAGAAGTCTTGACCTCTCTGGCTTACACCTTCAACCAGTGAATAAATTGTTGATCCCCCAACATCTACTCAAAGTTGGGAACTTTTAACAGCCAGAAAGGAAAATTCATTTGAAGTAGTGCTTGATGAACTTGAGTACATATTCTCTACTCTGTACATACCATGACTTCACAATCAAAAAGGGCTCCTTCCCGCAATAATAGTGGCAACGTGGGGTTTCTTCACCTACCTGTCTCCGCTTTATATCCCACATTTTTTTTCCCCCATCATTTTAAGAAATTCCAGAAATCTCAGTACAACAGTTTGACATACTATGTCTCTTTGATAAATACCAGCAGCAGCACTCATGCCCAGTTGTTACTCTTTTTTTACTCATGTTAGCTCATATTGTCTGCCCTATGCTTTGGCCATGTTAGCTCATATTGTCTGCCCTTTGCTTTGGCCATGTTTCTTAAATGATTTGATAAATACAGACCGAGTAATGTGCCGTTTATGGACAGGAGCTAATAATTTAGTTAATGAGGGAGGTGATGCCTACTACTCCCCCCTTTTCATTTACGCGCACACAAACACACACACACACACACACACACACACACACACACACACACACACACACACACACACACACACACACACACACACACACACACACACACACACACACACACACAGCCTCTCTGCAAGCGTAGTAATATTTGACATTAGCTCTTGCCAATTTTATGAAAGGAGGGGCTGGGAAATAGGAGTCAGATGACTTGGCTTTTTTCTTCTTCCTGGCTATGTGCTAAGTCTATGAATGTCATGTGAGGCCATTAGTTTTAGAGCACGCTAGCAAACCCCCGGTCATAGGACCTACTGCTTGACCATAACGTGTGGAAAAAAAATGTAGTGTCGCCAATTCATACATACCAGAGATGAAGCTAAATTCTCCATTCATCCAAATGTAGCAATACAGTCACCAAGGACCCTGAGGACTTGCTACTCTATGTCTGCTCAATAGTAATCTGAAATAAGTTGTACAGTGTCTTCGTGGGGTTTTTTTTAAGCATACTTCTATAACTAAATTGTACTGATAACCCAAATGGCAGAACCTTTTAGATATAAATGTTGCACAATGATACATGTACAGTGGCTACATTACAGCTCTCCTGCTCTCCTGTGGTGCCAGCTGTTCAGATGCATACACACAGAATGTAATTGTTATATAGGTGTTTGTATTATTCTGTTACATTTGAAAATTTAACGATTTGTAATAAAGGCCCAAATTAAAGTTAGTGAAAGTACGTATGCATTTTTGGGATGCCCTATATTTTTAGTTTTATACCCATCTCATCAAAAACAGTAGGATGTTGTATAATTCATGTCCATGTCACATTTGAAAATGAATGTAAAATTGCTGAGCCTATCCAGAGGAAAATATTACTGTTTTGACATTGTGTTTTAGGAACCAATTATTGGATTTAATTAATATAAATGTATCATTTTCTACCCTGAAGAATTCTTTGTTTATGCAGTAAGTTTTGGTGTTCATCTGTCCAATGTAGCTCATTTTTCCTGATCTTGTGCTGTTCTTTTTCACCAAATGGTACCAGAGTAAAACTATAGTCTTTAGCAACAAGTATTTATAGGAAGGGAGTGATATTTTCCTCTTGGTAAGACTGCTGGTATCTGCTGAGAATTATCCAGTGCTTCAAAAAAGTAGCCTCTTTTGCTGTTTTGTATGTATTTCAGTATGCTATATGCTTGCCTCAGAGAGAGAGTGTCTAGCTGCTTTTGCAACGCTAGCTTGACCAAAAGCTACGCATTCTCTCAAGAGCTTTGTGTACGTTTTTGATATGTGTATGGTCTTACCCTCTCTGCATTATGTCAGCATCTTTCCAATATGGTATCTCGTGTGTGTGTGTGTGTGTGTGTGTGTGTGTGTGTGTGTGTGTGTGTGTGTGTGTGTGTGTGTGTGTGTGTGTGTGTGTGTGTGTGTGTGTGTGTGTGTGTGTGTGTGTGTGTGTGTGTGTGTGTGTGTGTGTGTGTGTGTGTGTGTATATGCACTTGTGTTCTCTGCCTGCAGAGAGAGAACCGGCGGCTGCAGGAGGCCAGCATGCGTCTGGAACAGGAGAACGATGACCTTGCCCACGAGCTGGTCACCAGCAAGATCGCCCTGAGGAACGACCTTGACCAGGTAAGCCTTGTTCAGAGGTGGCTCGATAAATGTAAAATATATCAGTGCCTCTGTTCTAGTAGACTGCTCCTAGCTCTTTTGCTTATGATTTTATAATTTATCTTACTTGATTACTTTAGTATTGTCCTTTGAATTCTCCCCATCCTTTGCTCTTGCACTTGAATACTTTGACACGTTTATACCCTTAAATTTGCAGTGTGCACCTGATATATTTTAATCATGAAGGAAATGAAGCTGTCTAGCTGTTAAACTGATACAAATATCACACATTTACACACATGTGACCATACATTTACTTGGATTCATTTGAAATTTCAGGCAGAGGACAAGGCGGATGCTCTGAACAAGGAGCTTCTTAACACCAAACAGCGTCTGGTGGAGACGGAGGAGGAGAAGAGGAGGCAGGAGGAGGAGACGGCGCAGGTAAGAGATGCTAATAGATATACAGTTGAGGACGATATTATTAGCCCCCCTCCTGAAATTAGACATTTCTCTTGATTTCTCAGTAAGAATGACCATTATTATTGTTTCTGTTATTCTGGAAACAAATACACTGATGGAGATAATGTTCAATGAGTTGAATTTGGATTTTTCTATTGTTACGATGAGTTTAAACAAAAAAGGGCAAAAATGACAAGGACAAAATTATTAGCCCCCTGATCTTTAATAGTCAATATGGCGGCATTTATGAACCAAAACTGACAACAGGCTCTGATAAGTTGCTACCTAGGTTGGCACATGCCCCACTAGGGATTTTGGCCCATTTCTTCACTGCAAAGTGTTCTAGTTGGTCCAAATCGCATGGATGCTGAGTATAGACATTAACCACAGACTCTCAGTGGGATTGAGGACTGGACTATGAGCGGGTGATTCCAATATCATGGTTTTAGTGTCCTTGAAGAACCTCTGAACTAATCTAAATGTATGCTTTGGGTTACAATGTTGTTGGAAGACCCAGCAATCCAGATTCAGACCCAGACTCCCTGTGTCTGAGGCTGAATAACAGACTAAACTTGATGCCCCGCCACTGTGTGTAACTGTAGAAACTGCTTGGCCTCATTAGACCAAAGAAGCATTGGACACCTGCCTAGATGATTGTTATTGACTTGGCCTCACCTGGAGTTATTTCCCCCACCAAGAAAGACAGTTGTTAGGGCTTGTCATCATATTGGGCTTTGGGGCCATCATCACAGAAGAACCCCTTTACTAAAGACAGTGCATATCAGAGTGTTATTGAGCTTTGCCTGTGAACATTTGAAAGTCAAAAATGAGTTTTGAACATCTCTGCTTTCATCTGATGATATTCAATTGCACCTGCTTTGATGCATGAATTCTGCTTCTGTCAGGTGAAGAAAGGGATAGGCCTTGAATCGTTATAAGATGGTTTCCACAATTAAACATGGTGGTGGATGCATCATTCTGTGGCAGCCTCAGCCACAGGAAACCTTGTTTGGGTGTACGGCACCATTAAAACTGAAAATTATGATAGAATGTGGAAAGTGACCTTGCAAAAATATGCTCATAGAGGGAGCTAAGATCTTCACTGGATCTTTCAATAAGATAATAACCCAAAACTAGCATCCAAAATAGTTCAAATGTTCCTCAAGGATACTAAAACCATGGTCATGGAGTGGTTCAGACCTCAATCCTTTAGATAGTATTTGAAGAGTGCTGAAAATGAATGTCCATCCTCAACATCCATGCCATTTGGACCAGCTTAACTATTTGCGATGAAAAAAAATGGGCCAAAATCCCTGGTAGGACATGTGCCAACATAGTTAACAACTAATCAAAGTGCCTGGTGTCAATTTTTGTTCATAAATGGCATTGTATTGACTATTAATGATAAGGGGGCTAATAATTTTGTCCTTGCCATTTTTACACTTTTTTGTTTAAACTCATTGTGAAAATGGAAAAGTCCAAATTTAACTTATTGGATACTATCTCCATGGTGTATTTGTTTCCAGAATAACACACATTTATTAATAATGATCATTCTCAATGATCAATGAAGAGATATGTCTAATTTCAGGAGGGGGGCTAGTAATATCGTCCTCAACTGTAGAACACATGATGTCACGTTAAGCCTTTTGGCATGGCCAACCTCAGGGGCAGCCATCTTAGTACAGGGTTCCAATGTTTTCACACTATGAACATTATGCTGGGAATTGACATTAAAAATACAAAAAATGTTGTAATCCCAGATGGATAAAATATATTTGCATAGTCCACATCAAACAACTTAAAAAAGGACAGGAAAACCCAGGACATGCAGGAATTATAAATTGATGGTTATGTACAGATCACCTTTTAACACCGTTTGTATGCAGGTGTATCAGAATAACCTTCAGGTCAGTCATGCCACTGTATCTTCTGAAGCTGAACAGTTGTCATGTTGTCGTTTTCAAATCTAAATGTCGTTTGAAAGTCTTGATCTGCTATTCCTCCTGTCTCTACTGCGTTCAGCTGAAGGAGGTCTTTAGGAGGGAACTGGAGAAAGCCGAATCGGAGATTAAGAAAACCACCGCCATCATTGCTGAATATAAGCAGGTATGCCTTACCTCACTCACACTCACACTCACACTTCCTCTTACATGATGGAGTATTTTTTGTAAAGCTGCCTTATTCCCAATATTATTTGTCAGAGGAAGACCCATTGATGGATAGATCTGTACCATACAGTATAGTGTGTCTGATGTGATGCACTTAAAGACAGAGACACAATAGACGGTAGTTTTACCCCACCACACCACACACGCACGCAACCCCCAACATCCCATCAACAGTGTCTTACATGAACGCTGTAAACCCGTATGAGATTGACGTATCTACAGTAGAAATGCCAGTGTTGACTGAGTCCATGTTTTGGGTTTCTTTCCGTTTAGATATGCTCTCAGCTCAGCACAAGACTGGAGAAGCAGCAGGCTGCCACAAAAGAGGAGCTGGATATTGTAAAGGTGAGTATGTGTAGCGCATGCCAAGTAGCAGAGTTCGGTGGTAGAACATTAGCAAGCGTCCTTCCAGAGGCCTCATACAGATGTGGTAGCAGCTGAGCTATCGGCCCAGACCTGTAGCTCAGCCAGAAGGTTGCCAGGAGTTCACCAGGTGGAGCCTGGAGTTTTGGGCTGCACACAGGGGGTGTGTTCCAATATGCGACATTGCCCCCTCCACTTGTGCTTGTGGCCTCGTACCAGGAAGTAATATGTCATGATGACATCAATGACAACAGTATTATATTTCAATATCTTGCAAGAGCTCAATTGTAAAGTAATTTTCTCATTTGCAAACTGGATGGTGAATGAAGAATAGTCCCCCAAAAATTGTTTTGGCTGTGAAAATGTATTGTTTTCTGCATGGAGGAGGGGCCAGGGGGCGGGGCGAGGCCACAAGCACAAGTGGAGGACGCAAGGTTGCATATTGGAATGCACCCAGGAAGACCTCAATTACCTCAGTATGGACCAGTGACTACTGGTAATAATAGAAGCAGCTTTAGGATTTTAGTGCAGGCAGCAGTTATCCTGGCTTTCACCACCAAGCTTATGGGTGATTGGTCTGACAACCTTCTCTGAGGCAGGAGGTCTTGGGGCATCCTGAAGCTCTTCATGGAAAGGGAATGGGTATGGAACAGTGGCGGCTGGTGGCTGAAGAGGAAGGGAAGGAGGGTACTACCCAGATATCAATTTCAGTGCTGGTGGCAGCAGTGGCATAAGCATGTATGACATTGATCTGAATGATGAAAATTATGTCATTTGAAAGTGAAAATTGTGTCAGTCTTCTCATACCAACCAAGGCTGAACAGGTGCACTTCGACAAGAAAGAACTGTTATGTCAAAGGTTAAATTTGCTAGTGTGTCAATTATTACACCTGCAATTGTGTATGTTTCCACTCAGTCACTGAAACAGTGCAGCACTGCACAATCTGAATGTAACCCATGTAGGTTTTGTCATCTGTTTTAACATGCTTTAGTCACACCTGTATCTGGTTCAAAAAGGTTTATAGCAAGAGAGCAATGGGACATTTTGGAATGTTAGGTAATATTACGTAGAGATTATTAAATTAGTTTAAATTAATCTGCATGTGTTTGTTTGGATGTGCTTGGCAGAGCAAGATAATGTCGTGCGAGCGCTGTCGAGAAGTCTTCAGTAAGGACGGCGCTCTGCAGATCCCGGCTGCTGCGGCAGGCGAGAGGCGTCTCTCGGAGCAGGACGAGGAGAAGGACTCTCTTAACACCCAGCTCAGGGAACTAGAGCTGGAGCTGGCACAGACCAAACTGCAGCTGGTGGAGGCCAAGTGCAAGATCCAGGTGGGTCTTCCTCCTGACCGGGGGAGGGGGGGTTATACCAATAATCTGGTTCAGTTGTAAAGCGGGTGTAGAGCTAAATCACCTAATAGAAGATCCTGGAGTCTAAATGATGGCTGCAGGTATAGCTATTAGCAGGTTTACCACCTTCTGTAGGCTAATGAAGTCTACTGTATCACTCTATGTTTTAGTATACCACCCTGACTGGGGCTGCACGATATTTGGAAAATGTGATGTGCCATTGTTGATTACTGCCGTAATTACATGACATGCGATGTTTAAATGTCCCGTGCTTTTCTTCAATATACCTTTTTTTCTAGCATTTAAAATTGGTAATATATTTCACAATCTAGGCTGAAGTTTTAAACCACATGTGAGATGCAGGCTGAACCATCTGACTAGGGAAGCACAATAGTCAGAAAAATATTTGCTATAATGGCACTGACATATTTAAATAGCTCATGCTTTGCAAAGTTGGTGATGTGAACAAAATCATTGAACTGCAACATAGACTTAACTTTTACTGATCCTTTAACATAGCAGAGATGAACATTCTGATTTGTTTTATTCTCTCTCTCTCTCTCTCTCTCTCTCTCTCTCTCTCTCTCTCTCTCTCTCTCTCTCTCTCTCTCTCTCTCTCTCTCTCTCTCTCTCTCTCTCTCTCTCTCTCTCTCTCTCTCTCTCTAACTTCACCAGGAGCTGGAGCATCAGAGAGGAGTCCTGATGACTGAGGTTCAGGCAGCCAAGAATTCCTGGTTCAGCAAAACCCTGGGCTCCCTCAAGACCTCCTCCTCGTCCCCCTCCTCATCTTCCAGCAGCCAGCAGCAGACCCCTCCGTCCCCCAAAGAGGGCTAACGGGGTGGCGGGGTGGGAAGGGGTTATTACTTTGCCATGCCCAGGAAGGGAACTGCTCCTAGAGAGGCGGCTTTGGAGGTAGTATGGGGGACGCACAGAAGATTCTCACCAACTTCACATCCATCACCACCAACTACTTCCACTACCACCACCACCAACACCACCCCTGAAATGCCTATTGACTATTTGGAGGATGAGTGCTTCTCATACAGGGCTGTGTTCCAGTTATCGGTGTGGACTAACCCCCTCCAGTGGTGCCACACCCAAATGGCAGCATGTCAAGTCCAGTTGTGAGTACAGGCACTCTGGGAGGACGTGTGGGAGTGAGTGGGGTCAGCATTGGAGGAAGTGCATTAAATGCCAGAATGCTCTTGTGTTCATCACGTTTAATATTTAATTTTCCCGGCCTGGTCTCTGTCTCTCCGTCTGTCTCTCCGTCTCTCTCTCTGTCTCTCTCTCTCTCTCTCTCTCTCTCTCTCTCTCTCTCTCTCTCTCTCTCTCTCTCTCTGAGTGCCTGTGTCAAGAAAAAGCCATTGTAGCTACAGCAGTTAATGTCGTCATGGTGTGACAGACGTGAAAGAGCTGAAATGACCTGAGCAGCTCGACACTGTAAGCAGCTACAGGCTTGGAGCAGTAGAGAGACCTTGTTGCTGTGAACACACAGCTCAGCAGGGCCATCTAGTGGACACAACATTACTCACAAGCAAGGCGCTAGGGCTTGGGCCAGAGTAGTTACACTGTATCAACATAGAAGCCAATGAGATGCCGGACAGGCCTCTTCAATTCCACTGGGGGATAGCAGAGGATGTGCACTGGCTCCTCCGGCACAGCCTTGGCTAGTTTGCCAGATTTTGAAGCAAACAAACACTGGTAACCTCCAGCTCTGTTTGACCAACCCCTGCACTACTTTTAAATGATGCTAGATATGCGAACACTGCTTTTCAGAGTATCTTTTTCTGTGTAAGGAACTCTATGGTAAATGTAATTATAACAAGCAATTTCAGTTCAGCCCTTTCCAGTAGAAGCTTTAATGTGTAGAGCACAGTCATCTCAGCTGAGCTTTCTGGAAGGGGGTGCTGCTTTTGACAACATTAAAAGTTCTTTTGTGTTTTCTATATAGGTATAATAAAGGATACTCGTCATATAAATGTGTTTAAATAAATGTCAAACTTTTTTTAATCTTGTACAGTTAAAAATGGAAGTGCTTTTGTTATTTTTTACAATTTTGGAGTTGAATATCCTCTCTCCACATGTCGTTTGCCCAAAAAAAAGCACAGTGTGTCATGTTCAGTCCAGATTCCGAATCTGAACGTGCCAAGTGACATTCCGAAAATGCTGTGTCATAATTCAGGCTGAAATCTTTCCGTTCCTCATCTCCAAGTTGTCTGAACAGTTTGATAGTTTGTGCATTCGCTTATTTGTTTAAATCACAGGTCAACCTGGTGTGCAAGACTAACATAATGTTTCACCTTTTAGTATTGTCTTAAAAACTGTCATTGGAGTGTGTAAGGTTAGGGTATCCAGAACTATACCCAGACCAGTTTTCTACTGATTCTGTGTTGTCCAGGCTTTCAAAATGATTCACAGCCGATGTAGAGGACTGATGAGTCTCCATAGATCTAGAACACTAGATGTTGTATCCATCTTTTTGTCATGGCCAGCCTTCATATTCCTATGTCCTTCACACTTTTGGCAAAGATGTTTTTCCGATAATCTTTGTATGACCTTGTCACCAATTGATGTTCACTCAAGCAGACTTACCCCTGTACAAAGATGGCAGCCATCAAATTGAGACATTTGTTCCAATAGATGGGAGTAGTCAACATCTAGTATTCTATGTCTATGGTGAGTCTCCACACAGGGGCAAGTTGCCCAGCCAGGAAACCCATGCAGACTGTCGCCATGTAAAATTTAGTCTGAATGGTTCAGAATCCTCAAGATGGGCAGCCATGATGTGCACTTGTTTCCAGTCAGTGGTCTGCAACTATTGCAGGCATTTGGCAGAATGATACAAGTGCATTTGGTGTACAAACAAACGTTTTTAAACTACTATTTTATCATAACTGCATGGGCTTGTGTACACTAACATCACCTCAGTGTTGTGAACACAATTTTATCATTCATTTATACTGTTGTCTAAAAAATAGAAGAACATTGTACTTAACCAAAAAAAAAAAAAGATAACAATCTTTTCAATGTTAAAGTATGTTTCACCTGGAGGGGTTCTGTGAAGTGGTATGCAGTCATTATGATGGAGAGGTATAACAATATTCACTCAGAATGGTGGTGTGCTACATGTGCCTGTGGGCAGTTAAGTGTGGGGTTGCATATCTGCTTCTCTGCTGCCATGTAGGAATGGCAAAGACTGTCTAGTGATCTCTGTGCATTACTCATGTTAATTTTGATGTTTTTTTCTGTACAATAATGACCTGACAAATTAATAAACCTCTCTGTTCTCGGATATTGTGTTCTGAATATTGTATCAATGCGTAACATTCATATGATAGTCAGGGCTAGTTAGTGTTTTGGCCTCTGCCACATAAATAGGCCTATACCTCCATACTATAGAAGTACATGTATATACATCAGGGATGGGCAAGGCAACTGCTGGCTACTAAGTTAATCTGTTGAAATTATACTGTTGGCCGACAGAGAACACTTCTAAATTTGTTCGGCAATCACTTAGCAACCAACTGCACCTCGTATATGCAAGTTGCGGTCAGATCCGCGGTAATCTGGCCCTCCAATGGTCACGATGAAAATATGTAGCCCTCCTTATCATGAAAGTTGCCCATCCCTGATGTACATTGAGAAAAAATACAACTTTCTGACAAAACCAGTGTAAATGTAGGCAAGCAAGGACAAAATGAACTTGGCAATGCTGTAGAGTCGCCCTATGGTGCAGGTAAACAAATGAACATGAAACAAATGAGTGTCAACCAATGAAATTAGCCAAGCAAATTAATTGAACCAATTAATAAACTAATGAATGAAACACCACTTGTTTGTGAAGCAATGAAGCAGTGAATCATGAGTCAAAGTAAAAATGCCTGATTCATCCAGCTATTGAGTCAATGAACCACTGAAATGAATGAATCAGTGGATCATGTATCATCCAGCACTGGTTCAGGAAATCAATCAAGTTAATTCACCCGATCAATAAACTAATGAATGAATGAATAACCACACAGTCTTGAATCACTGAACCAGTGATCCAGTTTGAATGGACCACCACTGGTTCATGAATCATTGAACCAGTGATCCACCACTAGTTCATGATGAAACCAGTGAGCCAATGAAAAAGCTAAACCATTGAAATGAACCAACTGAACCACTGGCTTATGAATTCATTGTTTCACGATCATTTTTATTTGTAAGCAGTGAATCAAAGAACCAAATCATTGCACAAGATCAGATAAGTAAAGCTGCAGAGTAATGATGCAGATGACGATGGATGAACTCAACCAGTTAAACCACTGAACTGTGTAGAGTATAGAGTGTAATTATTGTCTCCAGTTGGAAATTTGTCTTGGGCTTCAACAATCACTGCATTGCATGCAGTAGGCCTACTCACTTACATACCATGCATACAACATAATATGAAGAACATAAAAAACATAAAAAATATAGAGACCATCAAAAACTGTGCACTGTCTGTGCATGGCATGTCTGTCTACCATTTAGCATACTTATGGCATTAGGGATAAAAGAGTTCTTAAATTTGTTTAGTCTGCAGTTCAACCTTCAGCGCAGTTTTAACCAGATGCCCAACTGAACAGTCAGATTGCCATATCACATTTGCATATAATTTTGTCCTTGTCATTTTTGCCTTTTTTTTGTTTGAACTCGTTGTAACAATCCAAATTCAACTTATTATCTTCATAGTGTATTTGTTTCCAGAATAAAAGAAACTTGTTAATAATGGTCATTCTCACGGATAAATCAAGAGATATGTCTAATTTCAGGAGGGGGACTAATAATATCTTCCTCAACTGTACATGTTACGCAAAAAAGTAATACATTACAGTAAATAATGACTTTTGTGCTACCCTGCATGTTGTAATCCATACGGATATTTTGGCCAAATGACAGATCAAGATAATATTGTCTGAAGCAAAACATTTTTTATTATAAATTACATTTAATAATGAATTAGACAAATACAATACAACACAAAAAAAAAACGGTTTTATTGCTGTGCTAGAGCGCTTGATCAGGTGCTTGGTCAGGTTCTTCACTGGGATACAGCAGACAGGACTGAGGCCAGTCTTTTGAAATGTCCTCATCATCATCCAACTATAAGAAAGAATTTTCCGTTACTTTCACCTGTTATTCAGGTAACAAATTTACTTACAACAACATACTGTAAGTGCCTCATATCACACTTAAAAGTTCTTATCAAGGCTTAGAAGCTTAGAAACTTAGAAGCATTGCAATAAAATAATTCCTGAGAGATGGTAAAATTATTATTACTCCTAATCTCTGATAATAATGTGTGTACAGTATATGCTCATTAAAGTGGCACACTTTTTGTGCCATCAAAATTTGTCATGGGGCATTTATGTATGCTTTTGCGTTCTGTGTATTTCAAACATCCCACATTCCATCAACTATAGTGCTACAAAGTACATGTTCACTGTATTGAATATCACTTTTAAAACAACTCACGGCAAAGTGTTCCATCATATCATCCAATGCTACAATATTTTCAGATTTTCCTGGAAATTGAAAGACATTGAAAAGAAACAATGAAAAAATGGTTCTATTTGTCACCATTGGAAATAAGCCTTCACAATAAATGCATACCTGCATTAAGCATTTTGTGTAGCAGATACGGATTTTGACATCAAACTACGGCGCTGTCACTTCAAAATACGCGAAAAACCAATAGCAAAGTGTGTTCATGGGCCCTTATAAATTGCTCTGTAGACTTGCAACCAGACAGAGCCGTAGACATGGCTCTGCTTGCAATTCACCTTTGGCTAAGGCCCGCCCTAAAGTGCTTTTTGACCAATCACAGCGCAGCAAAAGGACGACCTCGGACAAACCTCGGACAGTTTTGACAGCGCTCCATTGAACTCAATGCTGAAATCGCATGTTTCAAGTAGTTAGCGAGATACGGTCGTATTATTATTAAAATATGATTGGAAATTGTGCCTGGGGTATTTGTGACAAAGGTGCAAGTTTCCCCGCGATGTAACAGGTGGTAATCGCTTTCCTCTTTACCTAAAATTGGAGTAATATTACTAGCAGCTGAGTAGTCTGCCTTGAAGGGTCTCGGCAGCCTCATACTCGACTAGAAAGCACACGGATCAAAAACATACTTTGTGTGCTCCGATCATGCCACCATCTCATTCGTGTCACTTTTCAGTAAGGTTGTAAGCAAACCATGAACCTGTTTCAGAGTAGGATTTTGGATTTCTGATCTAATTAATGAAGAAACACCGCTAGCAAAGTTAACTATCGGTCACGGCAGGAGTGTTTTGACTAGCAGCTGATGGACGTGATTTTGTTAAGCTACTGAAGATATAAACGCCAAACGTTAATGTTACACATTGCTGTGGTAGCTTTGAAGATTACTACAGCCACCACGTTGTGTGATTTCGTTTTCGTCTAGCAAGTTTGAGTCAGGGCTCAAAATATATGCGAGCTCAGCTTACCATGGTGCTGGTTACAATGCCTATCGATAGGCCTACCCATGTGAGAAGAGCCCATAACAACAGCTGTGATGCATCGCCAGAGCCGTGGGAACTCGTCTGTGACAGGGGGTGCAGGGGTGCAGGGGGTGCAGGCATTTTTTGCACGGGGGCTTTTGGGGTCCTCCCCCAAGAAAATGTGTGTCTTCGATGCAATTTCCTGCATTTTAATGCATTTTAATGCATTTTAATCAGTGTCCGAATGACGGACGTCTGGCTACCCTATGGGGGCTGAAAATGGTCAGAAAAGTTATTGTGCTTGTAACCCATTGCACCGCTAGTTCCCACAGCAGGGGGTGCGGCCGCACCCCCTGCACCCCTACTTCCCACGGCTATGTACATCGCATGACCGTTCAGAAAATAAATAGGCTACTTATATTCACAATACTATGAATGGCGTTTTTTATTTATTTATTAGGGGTGAATAACTGCTGCGATTTGCAGTCACTGCATAAATCACGTTGATATCTCAGCATTGAAAGTTTATCTGTCCGACCTAGCAACTGTAACTAAAGAGGGCGGGGCTTAGCCAAAGGCGAATTGTCTCGCGCTGGCCTTTCCATTGGCCAGCAACGTGTGGTGGGAATATTGACCAATCAGAGCGCTAGAACTAGTTTGGATGACTCCATTTGTTATGCTGCGCTCCTCTCGAGTCGAGGCATCAGCTGCCGACAGAAAGTTTGCTTCGAAATCTAATCACACAAGCAGAGAGACTGGTTAATGTACTCCTATAATCTCTGAAACAAGTGTCCTCCTCCTGTCGTCATGTATTATTGGTACAGTCGCTGTAGTTTTACAAGTGAGCACCGTCGAAATCACCGTTTCAAAGGTAAATGGACTTTGAGAAAGGTAGCCTGTATTAGAATAGTGAATTGCGTCCAGTTGCTAAATCCCTAAACTTATGAAAATAAATTAAGGCCTAGTATGGGGCGCCGTTTGTAAAGCTGACTGTGCTGAAAATTTCAGCAACATTTTGTCACATTTAGCTGAAATTCCATCAACATTTTGTCACATTTAGCTTAAAACAGTGTTTTAAAAACGGTGTGAATTTTTCAGACTCCCCCTTTTGCACATTTAGAACAATAATCTAAATAATAATCTAAATAATGTAGCTAAATGTTAAATATATATCTAAATAGCATATAAAAATGTTACATCTAAATGTCAAGTCTAAATAATAAATCTAAATCTAAATGTTAAATGTAAATCTTAAATCTAAATGTTAAATCTAAATATTAAATCTAAATGTTAAATCTAAATATTAAATCTAAATGTTAAATCTAAATCTAAATGTTAAATCTAAATCTAAATAATATATCTAAATGTTAAATCTAAATGTCAAATCTAAATAATAACTCTAAATCTAAATGTTAAATATAAACTTAAATCTAAATGTGGAATTTAAATCTAAATGTTAAATCTAAACCTAAATGTTAAATCTAAATGTTAAATCTAAATGTCAAATCTAAATCTAAATATTTAGATTTAACATTTAGATTAAACATTTTTGTGTTTGTAACTTAACTTATCTAAATGTTAAATCTAAATGTTAAATCTAAATCTAAATATTTAGATGTAACATTTAGATTTAACATTTAGATTTAACATTTAGATTTAGATTTCACATTTAGATTTAAGTTTATATTTAACATTTAGATTTATTATTTAGATTTGACATTTAGATTTAACATTTAGATTTAACATTTAGATTTATCATTTAGATTTAGATTTAACATTTAGATATAACATTTAGATTTAACATTTAGATTTAATATTTAGATTTAACATTTAGATTTAGATTTAACATTTAGATTGATATTTAACATTTGTATACATTATTTAGATTTAACATTTATTGTTCTAAATGTGTAAAAAGGGCAGTCTGAAAAATTCACACCATTTTTACAACACTGTTTTAAGCTAAATGTGACAAAATGTTTATGAAATTTTTAGCACAGTCAGCTTTACAAACGGCGCCCCATAGCTGAGGTCTGTCGTAATGATTCACCCAATGTTTCGCCGTATTTGACGGCAATATGTTGTTGCTTGTTTTGATATTGGACCGACACGAGATTACTTCCGAATGAGAAAATGTGTCGATGACCGCGCTATAAATTAGCAGATTAGCAGCAAACTAAATTCGGTTTCCCTTAGCGCCGGATCATTTTAACTCGGGAAAATAAAGCGATAGTTCTAACGGTTGTGCTCGGAGTAGGTCTACATCCGTAACCTACCATGACACCGTATAGGAATACTGTTCCCCCCCCTTAGTCATGGCCCATTCTGTGAACAGGTGTAACAGGTCGTGCGTCATACCAAATATGCATCACTCCACGACTACTATCCGTAATCACGTATGGCAATCTATTAATAAAATCAATTCTCCTATCATATATGTGCCGAACAGTGAACAATAGCCAACTCATGACGGCAGATGAGGGTAGATAGGCCTACTATTATGCAGAGAAGTGAAAAAAAGAAGCGATGCCCCTCAAAAGTTACCGTGGAAGTTCCAAGAGCATTGGCCATTAGCCCCCGTCCCTCAGTAGAGCCACTACATGACGCATTTTGTACTGAATGAATGCTGAAAGTGTGATTTTGATGTTAGCCCCCAAAGTAATAATATTAACCTGATATTATCCTAGCTTAGATAACACTTGTCTTTATCTTTTTCTCTACTGCTGATGCTTCTTCACAGTAGGTGACAACATCACCATTTATTAATATTGGGGGAGATGATGTAAGAATCATTACAATTCAACTTTTTGTTCATAAAAATCACTGAAATGCCTCGGTATTTTATAATCAAATTATACATTTTCCTACATGTACCTTCTACAGCCAAAAATAATCAGCAAATGCTTCAATTTCATACTCAATTCCAGCTCCTTAACACCCCCCAAGTGACCAAATGCTCTGTTTGGCTGGTACATAGGATAACTTAATAGCCACTTAGGCCTACTAGCCAGACTGGTGGTATGTTTGACTAGTAAGATTAACAGCCATATTGGCTGGTGATCAGTAAAGTTAATTTAGAGGCCTCCAGCACACTATATCATAGCATTTTATTGGTGTTATGGTGTGAAACAAACAAAAAAATCTTTCATGAAAGTTTAATAAATTATGGTAGTTCAAAGTACTGTGAAAAGCAAGATAAACTATTTGCCAGATACACGGGATGTTAGGCTAAAATGCATTAAAATGCAGGAAATTGCATCTAAGAAAAGCATTTTTTTCTGGGGGAGGACCTGAATGAAGTGTCTCATATCTTCCCTGTTGACATTTGGCAACCCTAGGTGTAGGGCAGACTACGCAAAACACAGTAGCCTCTCAGATGGGCCTGCCGGCGACCCCGTTTGTTTGCCATGCCAAGTTGTTGCGCCGTGAATTGCCGCGCCGCGATAAGTTGCTACTCAATTTTGTTTTTAAAGGTTGGCAGGTATGTAAATGGGTTTTCAAAGAAAAATTGAAAGAAAAGGTATTAGACACATAATGTGAAAGATAAAACACATAAGTCCTACAGCCTTACAAGGAATCGAAAGCATTTCTCTTGTAACTCTTTGTACTCACTCTGGTGATGCCACAGATTGACAGAGCAGACTCCTACACTAATCAGCAGCATTACAACTCCAATGGAAATCACCACTGATCTCCAGACCAGCGCGCTGAAAAAAAGCATGTTACTCAAATCAGAAACATCAACATAAACATAACTGTAGTGAACTGAACGAAATGAAATGCAGCATGGCCATACCTGTGTTGGGTCTCAGCACTGTCTGTGTTGTTTGAAGATGCAGTAGGAGAGTACAGTGTAGTGACAGAGCCCATGGTGGGGGCCGCTGATGACAAATGTGTGCCTGGTGTTGCCCCACTCGTCCTTGGACTTACTGCTTCAGTGCTCGGCACTACAGAAGCTGCCATGGCATGTGTTGTGGAGTCCATAGGGATGATGGTGGTGCCGACAGGTGTGCTGCTTAGATACACTTGTGGAGAAAATGTGACTTTGGAGCTAGGTGTGCTCTCTGGATTTACAGATGTAGCCATGTGTGATGTTGATGTACTGTGTGAGGGGGAAATGCTAAAGATTGTGTGTGGCGTTTGGGCTGATGAAACTGGAGACGACACTGACAAAACACTCTGGGTCGTAGCTGTTCAAACAAGAAAATGTAGTCAGTGAATCCTGTTTATGACACCAAAAAAATGTGATTGTAATTGTGAAAAATAACAGTAGGCCTCATATAAGAGGAGAAGTCCCTCTTCATGGCACATGGGAATATGACAGCGAGCATGACCATGGGGTCAAAAGCAGTTAATAAGAGATTCAGACCTATGTATTAAAGTTACCTGTAATGTTGATAAGTTCATCAGGTCTCCTTGTCACATTAATATGCACAGGCGCCTGTAGGCCACCAGCTGAACACCAGTACCATCCAGTGTGCTTCCTCTGCAATTTCACCACAGTTACGTTAAAAACTCCGCTGCCGTCATCAGCGATTGTGAAAGATGGCTCCTGTGATGTGGTCGAGGTCAGTCCAGATTTACATGAGAGCAAATCTCCACTCTCACACCACATTTTTTCGGAACTCTTCAATCTGTCCGTATACGAGCAGGTAATGGTTGCATTGGCTCCCTCTTCAACAGACACCATGTTCTCTCTGACAGACAAATCTGGAGGATCTGAAACAAGTTTCCAGTTAACTTGACATAATGCAGGTGGAATGTCAGAGGTCAGAATAAACTGGTCAAACTATCAAATCACCAATTTCTTAGTTTGGATAATTGGGATCAGCTGGTCAAAAAAGAATAAACATCTATTAAAACCACAATGTAAAAAAGGTTGGCTTAAATCAATCAAGCACTGCTCCTCTACACCACCAAAACATCACATTTCTTGCCAACTCAACTGTTTTTTATTTGCAAATGCAGATCCAGTGTCCCTTTTGTTAAACCATTTTCCTCTCAATATTAATTATTTTAAGTTTTCATAACCCCACAACCTACCTTCAGTCACCTCCACTTCCATGGATGCTCTCACACTATCCCAGGCACTTCTCTTCACAGCACACCAATAGCGGTCAGTGTCCTTTTCTTGGAGGTTGGTCATGGTGATGGTGAAGAACTGCTCCGAGGGGTAGTCCGTGATGGAAAACCCTTCTGTCCTGGGTTTTGATGTGGTGCGGCCAAGTTCTCTACACACATTCCATCTGCGTCCCTTGCACCAGTATTTCATGCGTTGCTGGAACATGCGATGGTAGTGGCATGGGATAGTGACAGAGCCTCCAGCCTGCACGGCCACTTTGGAGACTGTCCATAGGCTGTTGGTACCTATAAGTGACATGGTGACAGGGGAAACTGGAAATGTTTTGTCTAGTACAGCACATTCAGACATTCTGGCCTATAGCTAAGACTATTGCATTTTATAACAGCTGTCATAATTACAGTAATAGGACTACTAATCAGATTACAGCAACAAAAATCTTGCCTCGGGTCATTTGGATTTCAACTTATCATAAAGAAGAAAAAATATATCTACGTTCTATTTTAACTTCATGATAGAAAGAACATTTCTATTGAAGAAAATCACTGATTCGGGGGCGCTGTGGCGCAGCGCACTAAGCCCCCCACATTTAGGCTTACATGCCCAAAGGGCCCCAGGTTCGAGTTCGTCTGTCTGTCCATTTCCCAGCCCTACCCCATCTCTCTCTCACAATTGTTTCCTGTCTCCTCTCATACTGTCCTATCATAATAAAAAACAACCCCCCCTGCCCAAAACACATACAAATACTATTAAAAACAACAATAATAATAATAATAATAATAATAATAATAATAATAATAATAATAACAATAATCACTGATTCTCTGCATATGTTCACTTCCTCTAGAATCTAGAGTCTAGATCATAATGTAGATGTAGGCTGTTTAACATGGTTACTAAGACATCTGAAAATGTCACCAAATTGCGGAGGGAAGTACATACCTTGAAATCCATGGACCAGTAGGAAAAGAGC
Source organism: Engraulis encrasicolus (assembly GCF_034702125.1). NCBI lineage: Eukaryota > Metazoa > Chordata > Actinopteri > Clupeiformes > Engraulidae > Engraulis > Engraulis encrasicolus. The sequence continues at coordinate 22,363,788 of NC_085862.1, read as the reverse complement.
TGTTTTCAGAATCAACATCGCTTTCTCATTTTGTGTGTTCGATACACACCCTTCCATTTAATCTCAGCTCAGCTCCTAAAGTGTTTGTTTGGAAGATTCAGTAGTGCTACTTGTCCTACAGCGGTCAATGCAAATGTGAAGAGATTTCCTGACTACTATGCTTTTCCTTCCACTTCCTTAAATCTTTTCAAATGACTGCTCAGTACACACACACACACACACTCACACACACACACACACACACACACACACACACACACACACACACACACACACACACACACACACACACACACACACACACACACACTCCCCCTCCCCACTCTCTCTCTGAGAGTAATATGTTGTGCCAGTAACCATGTTGCAACATCTGCCTTTCCATGCCTGACCACACATGACGCAATTCATACAACGGATATCCTGATGGGTAAACAGGGACAAGAGTCTTTACAAATATTGTACCCTACCTAAACTGACCCTACTGACCCGTCAGAAAATAATACCAATAATAATAATTTCATAAATTCATTAGATGAGTAAACTGAGTAAAAACACTGGGGATATGCTGTGCTTGCCCTGCCATGCCCCCAAACAGTAAAATAAGTAAAAAGGAATCCCATATAGCCCAAAGGTGAAATCAGGCAGGATGAATGTTTACTTTGGATTACAATGTTTACAACAGGGGCATTAAGGAACTACGGCTTTATTGGGGTACTGTCCATGGGCCCCCTTAATGGGCCATGCTTTCCTTCTATGATTCGATCTACTGTCCAACCAGTGTTCTCTTTAGTGCTCAAGAATCAGACATTGTTCAAAACAATAATTTATAGAGCAGGGAGAGCAATGTAGGGCCTATCTTGGGTTGTACGAGTGCTTCTCATATGGGAGAGAGGGGGGATATGCTTTTTTCCTCCTTTCCATAGTGGGGTTTGCCTAGGGTTTAGATCTACACTGTAGTTCTTTAGGTTGTTGTGTTTGGTTGTAATTCGGGTACGAGTGGTGTATGTTTAAAATCGAGTAGGGCCTAGAGCGGCTCCCTATTGTAGGCCCCTACTGTATTTCAGGCTGTATAGTGGGGGGAGGCTACATTTGAGACATGTCTGAAGATCACTTTTTTGGAAATGTCTTTAATATCGTCATTGGCCAAAAATAAATAAATTAAATTGAATTAATGTTTTTTTTTTTTTTAAGGCTTATCCCCCCTCCCTTTTTTCCTCCAGTTACCTTCTCTTTTCACTCAGAGTAGGCCTACTCACTGATTTCACTAGATGGCAGTCATGCTCCAAGTTCAAGAAGTCGACGCTTGTGATGACGACGTGTGTTGTTTGTCGTTTGAGAGCTTTCATTGGTCAAGATTCTTACCCCGCCATTGGAACCTGGAAACAGCGCCACAAATAAATTTATGTTTGCCATTGTCGAGAGGAAGAAGTTATTGTTAGACAGACACGTTGTCCAATTTGATGCCACGGTTAAGTGTATGGATGGAGTGTTAGGATTAGCTTGCTAACAGCTGAAACAAAGGTTGGTTCAACTTTATGTAGCCGTCGTGGACGCTATTCATGCTGAAAAGCTAGTTAGCCGAGGGTGGATATGGCCAGCAATATCATATGTGATGCATAATGCCTGTGTTATTAACAACGTATTGTGGCATAGATGTTATACTTGTGTTGTTTCTGTTACATTTCTGAGGTGTGTGTGTATGTTAGTGTTATGATTATCAGAGAGGCATCCCTATGTTCGCTGTCGGCTGAACCGTTTCTGTTTTTCAGTGGACCTGCAATGCTAACTCATGTCAAGCCAGCAATTAGAGCTCTAATGCTAATGTATGTATTCATGGCGACTTTAGCTTGACAAGTAGGCTACATACAGTACGTGTGTCTACTTTATCTGTGCGTGTAGCGAAGCTGGGACCCAGGCCTCCGATATACACCGCTCGTGCAATCTCAAATCGTTCTAAATACTGCAACGATGTTGTGAACAGTGTTGTGTTGACATTAGTATAATCAGCATCAAATCCATTTCTATGAATTGTACTGACAGGTTGGTCATCACCATCCACACCTGTGTTTATGTTCTAGGATCGAAATTCCTGTTACCTGCTTTCAATGTTGTCCTTCCCCGTTAAAAAACAGTGGCCTATTATGCATTTTCAGACATGACTACCTACTCGAAGTTGATAACACAACTGCCACCACTGCCATGATGTGTCAACAACACAATGCACTTTGTATGTTCCTGCTTTTTGACCTTTGCCATTCACAGCCCACCGTCATTGTGGATACTTGTGGAGTTCTTTATTAAGTAGGCATTGTACTAACTTCACGATCAACTGGCAGGCGTTCTTAAATCTCGTATTGGTGGCATCATTTTCCTCTGTTTCTTTCTAAAGTTCCATTTCTCACACAGATGAGCGTTAAAGTCAATCTGAACGCCATGCCTTCCCACCTTCTTGATGGTGGCCTCCAACGGGAAGCTATTCGAATTGGCAGGTTGGAACGCTTTTTTATCATCGTAAACTGCCTCAGGCATGTGTGTTGAATATACTTTTAAAGACAACTGTAACAGTATTGTTTTTGTTTGTTTAGGCCCAGTTCAGAATTCAAAATGGCCCCATGGGATTTTACTCCTATTGGAGAGGCTGTGATGCTTCAGTTGTCATATTACAGGTATGTCGGCATTTCCGAAATAATGGAATTACCACAAGACACCACATGCTTCAGAAACCTCATCACCTGTTACAATGATTTAAGCATTTGAACACTTGAACAGCAGTCTTGTGCATGCCATCCTTTGTATATGATATCATTTTTCTGTTTGCTCTCGGAGCAGAAATCCCAAAGTTCTCCTCTCAGAGAAGGCCTTGCGCTTGGCCTATCGGCATGCAAGAAAGAACAACAAGTCTCAGTTCACCTGCTTCTTACTCGGGACGCTGCTGGTGGATAAAGGTGTGTACTGTAATGCAGTGTTTCCCAACCAGGGGTACGTGTACCACTAGGGGTAAGCGAGCACATTGCAGGGGGTACTTGGAAAAATGTAATTTTGAGAAATGTATGGAGCATAGTTACATTGGGATAGAGAAAATGATATATAACTTGACTCATGGCACAACGAAAATGCTTAGGAGGTACACAAGACAAAAAAGGTTAGGAAACACTGCTGTAATGTACCGGTAGTATAAAACCACTGACCTCAAAGTCTTTCAAATCACTCGCATGAAACATTTCTGGTACTTGGGTGTGCTGATTGGTGCAGTACAGACCAAAAATGGCAAAGTGTAAACATATGAAAAAGACAAAAGATTTTTGAACAATATGGTCTCAACTATCTGGAGGGTGGGTGGGTGTACTGGGATTGACTGGTTGCGCGTTCAAACCCAGTCCTAATGATAAGAATGTTGGTGTGTGAAGCGTAAACAGTGCTGTCCTGCAACCTCATTCACGACCGATGTCCTTGAGCATCAAACTGACAGTTTCAGTGGGAGTATCTCTTACCCTGTAGTTAAAATGGTGTTTAAGTGTAGTTAAAGTGGTTCTTCTGAGTACATCAGGTAGAGATACCAGTATTGGATCAGAATTGAAAAAATTGTAAGTTGGATGGTAGGGATGCACCGATACCGCTTTTTTGAAAACCGATACAAGTACGTGTACATTAATGTGTGTACTTGTCGATACCGAGTACCGATACCTTTTACCACCAAAATACAATGAAAATAAATGCATGGCCTTGTTTTTTCTACCTGTGATATTTTTATTGTCCATTTCCATGTAGATTTAAATGTTAGTAAATGTATGAGGTGGCACTTTTTTCCATGCTGCTGTCAAGTCCATAGAACGTGACAAGATTTTGCATAGTTTTGTGTAATAGCTGTATCGTTCCTGGTATCGGCAAGTGCTTGACGAGTATGAGTATAATGAGCAGTATGATACCAGTATCGGTATCGGTGCATCCCTAGTTGGATGTAGTATACAATGGTGGTAGTCAATCTTTACAATTACAGCATTATGTTTAGTGTAAGGGGTTCCTACTACACTACTGTGTATTCTATCTTGCTCTAAAACTATATTTCTGTCTCTCTGCTGTCCAGATGAAGAAGCTGTGACCATTACTCTGGACAGACTGGACCTTGGCAGGGAGAAACCAGGATCGGGCCAAAAGGTCCCAAATTCCTCTCTGCCTGGCGATGTGGTGGTACCCTGTTCGCTTGAAGCTCGAACGGTCAGCTTTTCCACCAAGACTACCGCTGCCCACTTTGCAGAGAACCTCAGTATATCTTTCAAGGTATCCGTTGTTTCTGTTAAAAGAGTAGTGCCTTTGCAGGTTGTCATAAAATTGTGTTAAATTGGTAATTGTGCACTACTCCATTCAAGCTCTGTCTGATTCTTGCATGCAGTTTGGGGAAGCAGTTGATATAGCTGAAGTAGTCAAACAGGGACCGGCCTTATCCCCTTCTGTATGTCTGAAGTACACTTGAACAGCTAACCCCCAACTGTTACCTAGGAGACGCAGCTGAAGTGGCTTCTGCTGTGTTTTCTCTTGTCACCAACTGGTGCATGCTGCACACTGGTTATGCATTTTGTACATTCATAGTGGCAAAGAGTCAACGAGAGCGAAGAACAAACCCCAGTCAGTTGGTTGACAATAATTTCAGTTCAACTTGGACAAGTGGTGAACTAATTGAATTTCTGAAAATCCTGAGTATTACTGTTGAAAAGGCTTAAAAACGGTTTATGTTTAAATGTCATGTGTTCACAGTGATTTTGTATCATAGGCTAATTGACATTGTGGAGGAAGAGCCACCATTTGCCGGTTTTAGCTTTCAGGAGATGCTATGAACTCTAGCTACTATGTTTGCTATTCTTTATCAGAAGAGTCCATTTCAGGCAACTTGCCCTCTCTGTTGGATAAACCTGTTTGGAACAGATGATCAATGTACCGACGACTTCAATATGTGCACACATGCTCTTCAACTGAATAAGAAAAGCAAATCGCAGCAAACCAATTGCAAAAAAAAGTGTGTGTGTGTGTCTTTTTTCAGACTCTGAAGCAGAGTTGTACCAGTAAGGAGACTGTGGAGCTGTCTGAGCTCCTGAAGCTGCGATTCTGGCTTAGCTGCGTGGAGAACTCTGACAGCCTCAGCTTTGGACTGCACTGGGCAGGCGTCACCTTTGCCACCGCCCTGAAGGCCTCAGCCATCAAAGCCATCCCAGTCATCCCCACCGCCCTCGCCCGAAACCTCACCTCCCTCTCCAGCCTCACACAGCCCATCGGCACAATTGGACAAAAGCGAGGGTAAAGGTGGCAAAGTAGCCTTTTTTCTCTTGAGTATGCTTGTGGGGGCTTTTAGGTCTTTATTTTGACAGGATGGTTTGAGAGATAACAGAATGCGAAGGGGAGAGGGAGATGGGGTAGAGTAGGGTTGGGAAATGACCATATATGGATGAGTGTCTTGGCACACTCTGCCTCACTGACCTCACAGCAGACATTTTAAAGGTTTGGTTGTGTTTATGTCCCTGTTTGTGTGCATGGCTGGCTGTCAAGACTATAACATGCATGGAACTACACCATCACAGTGTACCATCATGTTAGCAGAATATGATCTGCTCTTGTATTCTGGATGTGTTTGTGTCAATATTGGCTAATATCATGCTTATTCTCATCTTTAGATATTTAACCATGGACCAAACTGGGAAACTGCTGCTAATTCTGGAATCGGATCCGAAGGTCTACACCCTGCCGTTAGTCGGAGTGTGAGAGTTCATTTGTGCATCTATCCATTTTGATAGCCTTTCAGTTTTTTTTCAATAGACTCTCCTTAATGCGAATTGTTTCTGTTGTTTTTGTGCTGTGGCAGGTGGTTGTGTGGAGTCACTCACATCCATAGTCCTCAGGTGTGGGCCTGGTGCCTCCGCTTCCTTTACAGCTCCGCCTTTCAGGAGAGGTAAGTTTGTGTGCGTACGTGCGTGTGTGTCTGTGTGTCTGTGCATGCGTGTCACAAGCGAGCACATGGAATCAATGTAATATCTGGTTTGACAATTCAGTACAGCATAGGGAATACCTGTAGTTGTGTTGTTAGTATGTAGCATTATAATACTATTTAATAATAATACTACTATAATACTCTTCCTGTGTTAATTGATCTGCATTGCCTTAGCAGTTTTTGTCCAAGGAAGTTGCATGTGTTGTGCTAACAACAGACTGGGTCAATAAAGCCGTCCACTGATTTCTGATGGCATGCTTCTACAGAGCTTTCGCTGATGGAAGGGGCTTCTTGGTGGCGTTGTACTCTCTAACACACAGACAGCCAGAGTTCTACCTGTGCCAACCAGCTAGCAGAGATGCTCAAGATCTGGACTGTCAGCTGCTCACCAGCGAAGAGACCATCACACTCTATAAGGTGAGGCTCAGTATCATGCAGAGACAGAGGCTTCATTCCCTTATCTTTAATCATTTGTCCCCCTTTTCTTTATCTCTAAAGCTGGAGTGTCAAACGTAAGGCCCGGGGGCCGGATGCAGCCCGCCAGATGGTTCAATGCGGCCCCAGACTTGTAGAGGGGAAAAAACGAGGAATGTCAATAAAATAACTAAATCTGTAGTCTATTACAAAATTTCAGGGTTTTTAATACTTGAGAAGAAATGTCTTTTTAAGCAATGCGATTCTAATATCGAGCAGAAATTTTCCATACATGTCCTAATCATATAACCCTGTCCCTGCTCTAATGGACTCTCTTGGCCGTAATCCTTAGACGAAAGATCGGCTTGCTTTTTTTGCTTTGTGTTTTGTTCGTTTTTTTTCCCCATCCTCATATGTTGGGAGTGTGCTTTGAGTTAATTTGTTGAAAGTCTTAGCAGCAACACTGTTCACAAGTATCAGGCCCAAAATGAGACCGAATGTAACAAAACAAAAGGGGAAGTTTTAAAATGACACGTTTGTACCTCTCTGTTTTTTATGCCCATGTTGAGTAGAATGTGGAGCCGAACGAAAAGAAGTTCTTCCAGTTTGACCTCAGCGCAGGGAGCCAAAACCAGGAGTCTGAGCTGTACAAAGAACTCCTCTCCCGCTCCACCTTCAACAGGTACACGCGTCTCCCTCTCGATATGTTATGTAGATGTAGACTTTTTGTGCATTTGTGTAATGGATTGATTTTATTTTATTTTCCTAATTTATATATTGCAGTGTTTTTGTTTTATTTATATTTTTGATATGTATTTCGTAGGTATCTGAGTGGGGCACCAGTTTCGGCCACTCCTAAGAGCAGGTTGTCCATCAGTGACCACGACTCAGGGCTGGAGGAAGAGGACCTGTCTCCCAGGCCCTCCCCAAACCCACACCCAGCTGGGGAACAGGTTGGTGCTACTAGCCTGATGCCATTCTGTTGAACTGTTCCCAAACTGGGGGTCAGGGCCCCATGACTTACCCCTCCAGGAACCAAAAAGCCTTCCACATCAGATGAGCTTTGAGCTGAATGTATGCACACTCTCTATCTATCTCACCCTCACAGGTCACACCACACACACACACACACACACACACACACACACACACACACACACACACACACACACACACACACTGTAACAGCCAAAGAGCTGTTACTCTGTGAAGGACGTCCTCCATTTGCTTGTGAGTTTGACCTGAGGCAGCACCAGTGAAGTGGGGATCTCCTCTAGTTGCATGGCGGTCCAGAGACTCATGACTTGTTTCAAGCTCATCTCATGTCTGTGTTTTAGGGAAGGCCGCTGCTGCCCACGATGCCAGAGCTGTCCTTGGTGATGGACGGCAGCTTCGTGGCTGGTGCAACGAAGCCCCCAGGCGGTGCTCCAGCCGCCCCCCTTCCACACCTGCAGCGAAGGGAGTCTGCCGGCTCTCCCAGGCCTCACACGGGCCTCAACGTCCCTGGACAGAACCCGTTTGGTCCCCCCTCCCCCGCAATCAGTAGCACCAGGGTTTCTCCTGCCAAAGGCCATGACGGAACAGTGGAACGCCAAGCACCGCATCAGTTATCCCCGCCACCCAAAGCTGGCGTTCGACACCCGGGCTCTCCTCTTGAGGCCAGTGGACACCACCATCATCATCATCATCATCATCCTGTGGGAGAGTTTGCTATGGAGTCTACCCCCCGTGGTCCGCCATACCAGTCTGAACGCCCACACCACCCACCACACAGCAGACTGTCTGGCCCCCTGTCAGCTCCGCCTGTGCCAGCCCCGTACGCGGCCCCGCGGCCCCCATTGCAGCCAGTCAGCAGCTGCTGCCACTGCCACCACGCTGAAGTCTGCCCTTCCTACCAGCACCAGCCGTGGCCAGACGCCGTCTTGCCTTTGGGCCTGTCGCAGCACACCACTCCCCTCAAAGCCACAGCACTTCCCATTCAGCCCAAATCCACTCCGCCTAGAGATTACTGCACGTCACCGCCTCACCAAGCGGCATGTACGGCCACTAACCCTGCTGCCAATCCTCGAGCGGCCAGAGTGACTCCTCCGAGAGCCTGTTGCCTCTCGCCACCTCACCAACATGGTCATGGTCCAATGTGTGTGACTGACACTCCCCCCTCACACGGGTCTTGGCAATGCGCATCCCAAACCAACGGGCACCACAGCCAGCCAGGGGCACCGCTTGGCCAGACCCTGGGTTTGGAGGGCCCTCATCCTGATGCCTGCTCCAACGTTCAGATGAACATGCTGCCAGTAGATGCTTATAAACTACTTATGGATCAAGACCGGCAGCTGAAACTTCTGCAAGCACAAGTGAGTAACAAGTGAGGTTTTTTAATTCCTGGATGCAAGGTCTAGAATAGAGTTTGTCAGGTTTTTTGTAGTGTACTTTCAGAATTTATGCTGCCAATTCACAAAAGGGTCATTTCCACTGGCCGTTTTCTACCCGGTACAGCTTGACACAGCATGACTTGGTCGCCACTTGTTGCTTTTCGATTGGGCACAACACAGCTCGTCTCAGCTCGAAAACCAGCCAGCCGGCTGAAGCAAGCTGAGGAGGTCTTTAGCTGCCTACTACCCAGACTCTGTGTCAGCTCGTCCTCACCAGTGAATAAAAAATAGTCATGGCAGTCACCAGATCAACTCTCTTGGACTGCTCTGTAGTTTGAGACTATTATTTTGATATTAAAATCGAAGGCAGGAATCAACATATTCTAGTATCCAAATATGATGTCGCTGAAACTGTTTACTGTATAGCCTTCTTCGATTGGTGAAATATCTGTTGGCCACCAAGTCAACTAGCCTACGTAATGTAATGCTACATGACACGTAATCCAACCATACTCCTGGCAACACGTTTTTTGATGGAAACACAAACCGGGCTGGTTTGACAGTACCACTCAGCTCGACACGATACGCACGACACAGCACAGCCGGGTTGTATATGGAAAATCGTCTAAATGTTATATTTCCCACCAACATCATTTTTTAAGTATTCATTATGATGGGAGAAATGACACTTCATGCATAAGAAGGTGAATCTTCCCCATGTTCTATTTTGAATTTCCAGTAATAGAAATGGAAATTTACTGTACATTGATCAGACTATTAAATCATATTAATGAAATGATCACATTTAGGAATGGGCAGCATAGTTGCAATGCCTACTCTTTGATTTATGTAAAGCAACCATTTCTTGGTTTGAATTAGGTGCTTGATTTGGCTACTCTTTTCCTACTGCAGTACTACTGTCTTTTTTTCACATAGTTTTATGTCCAATTCTTTGTTGTGTGTCTCAGATTAACAAGCTTTTGGAGGCCCAAAACCAACGTGCGAGTTCTCCCCAGCCCTCGGACTGCTCTGTCCCTCAGTCGGGGGAGAAACCTGTCAAGCACAGCACTCAGCAAGCACAGACCTCCCCCAATCCCAAGAAGAGGACCAGCGTCAGCATTGCCATAGGAACAGGTACTATTAAGATGTGTCACACAAGCAAACAACCGACCCATCTAACCCAGTCACTCTGCCAGTCCAAAAGCAAAACAACAGCTATGGCTAAATAAATAAATAGTGTTAAAGATTTTTTTATGTATAATCTGTCTTCTTGTCTGGTGTGCAGGAGCTAGCCTGTTTTGTGGATCTGGTGAAGCTGAGGAGTGGTGGAGAGGAGATGGTTGTTTGAGGACTCCCAGCAGCAGACGCAGCAGCAGTGGCAGCAGCTCCTCTCAGGCCCAGAGGTCCAGCCCCTCTACCAGGAGTCAAACCCCAAACACCATGAGCAGAAGAGGGGCGCTGGAGGAGGAGAGGACACATGAGGAGCAGGACCGCAATACCTCACAACAAATGTAATGCAACCCCAAAAACTTGGTTTTAATGTCATACCATGCCATAACGGGGATTGATTGGAGGGATCAGTTCTGTGTCAGTGGATGGAGGAATGGCAGGTATCGTAGAGACATGATCTCATGAATGGGAAAATGTTGTGCAGTTTCTTCCGAAATATTATATTATGGTTAATAATTTTTTTTGCCAGGCATCTTTAGAAACTACCTTTGTATATCTTTTCAGGGGACCTAGTGGCCACAGTCACTAGTATAAAGTGTTGTGGGAAATTCTGCTTATGGACATTGCTGTTGATTTGACAGTATTTGTCCGGCCATTTTTCAGGAGTCCTAATGGTTGTGACTCTGCTGAGAGTCTCATGCTTGGGGAGAGCGCCAGCATGATCTACCGCCGCCACTCCATCACTACAGACGAGACACAAGGCGCAAGTGTCACTGATGACCAGAAGTTCTTTCAGGATTTACTGGTAAGACGGTCAACCATCCAGTTGGTGTATGTTTGGTGTAAACACAAGTCCCACAGACATCACTTTATAATCTGTATGTTGGTACATGCATTTAAGAAATTGGATCAAGAGTTGGGTTAGTGGATGTTTCCCCTCACATGTGTAATACTAAACTGGAATTCAGAGCTTGTGATTGGTTAACTTTTTTTTTTTTTTAAAAAGGTCCAAAATCCCCTTGCACAGCCAACTGTATTTTGCTGCTGGGCGCTGGTGAATTGCAGCTTCATAGTTAATGCAAAAGAAGAGAGAATCTCTGCACACCATTCATCTTTTTTTTTTTTTAATTATTGCTGAGCAATGATGTTTCCTCGGGCTCAATGTACAATTCCTTGTGATTTGGCCATTTAGAACAACTGTAAACTGAAGGTGTTAACATGTCTTGAGAAAATGGTTATTGGCAAACAAAAATTTAATTCATCAGATTATATCTGAAGTATATTTACCATGTGGAGTCCCTGCTCCTGCAGTTTGGTTCTCATGTGATGACATTTGTGTCCTGCACGTTATTATTCAGGGGCAGGTCAACAGCCGTCTGCAGGAGCCCTCTACAGTCTCTGGAGACGTGGACAGAGAGAGCGTCTCTTCCTCCTCCTCCTCTTCTTCTTCTTCTTCCTCCAGCCCTCAGTCACCAGCAGCTGCACAAGCCCCACCTGCCCCCACACGGGCCCCATCTCACGGGCAGCCCTCTCGGCCCAGGGGGACCACCGTCTACAACGCCACTGTCAAACAGCTGGAGAAGTTGGGAGTCACCATAGCCCCAAAAGAGAAAGCTAGGAGCACCCATGTCACCGTGGAAAGTGCCAGGTATGTTGACGTTTCTGTCCACCAGTTATACGGGTGCTGCGATGCTAGCATTGGAGCTCCCATTGGATTTACGATTGTGCAGTAGAGTCCTAGACTTAAGTGGCTAACTAGCAGACTGTAAATTCTGTGCGTAGCATAAGAAGGTGAATATAGCCTAGTAAATCAGACAAACTTGCTTAGCAGCCTAACATATTTTTACCTGGCGAGATACAATATGTATTTATATAACGCACTATCACAACTATGAAGTTGAATTCAAAGCGCTTTCAAAATACACATACACATTCCCACATTCACACACCGCACGGCACCAATTTTCTGGGGTTCACGTTAGAGAATACACACACACACACACACACACACACACACACACACACACACACACACACACACACACACACAAAGACAGCAATAAAGTCTTTAAAAAACAGGTTACACTGCAAACATCCCAGCCCACCAATCACAATGCAAATTTGAATCTTTGTTGTGGGGCTGTGGAGACAGCAGAATACCAGTAAAGCCTCCCAGCATAATGACAATATCGTATTTCTATCATATTGTATTTCTATCCTATTGTATTTCTAATGTCATCTGAATGGTGGGTCCTGTGTGCAGCACCCTGGCTCGTATCAACCCCGAGGCCGTGCTCAACCGCCTGGGCGTGTGTGACCTGACGAATGGTGGCAGCCTGTGGGCTCCGGGCTGCAGTGCTGACCTCAGCATGGAGGCCAACTCCATCGCTCTCAAGTACCTCAACGACACCCAGCTGGCAGCCCTCTCCCTGAAGAAGGCCACCACCAAGCAGACCCGCGCGCTCACAGACACCACCACTCACCTTCCATCTGCCGGGACTTTTCTGAGCGAGGGCTTAGCCGACAGGACAGCCGGGACGGGCCTCAGCATGTTTTCGCCTACAAACATGTCTCTTGCCACGCAGAAATACATGAAGCGTTACGGGCTTATCGAGGGCGGTCTTGACATCGACGATGAGGAAGAGGATGAGGAAGAAGAACACCTGAACAACACTCGTCACACCTCTGTGTCACGCCAGGGCTCTGTGTCAGGCCTTCCGGTACACGAAAAGAGCTCAGGGAACAACAATGGCACCCACAGGGTCCTGAAGAACATCACCAACACACAGTCTTCTCCACCCCACCACCCTCCTACTGCCCACACAGACCACAAGGAGCAGATGTTTAGAGACATCCGCTCCACCGTACAGGGGCTGCTGCACAGGCATGAGCAGGCAGAGAGGAAGACCCCCAATGCGGACAAGAGGACTCCCTCAGTTGCTGCTGCTGCTGCTGTGGAGAATCAGCCTCCTAACGCATCAGTAGGTGCTCAAGGCTCTGTGGGCAACTTCCTTGACCTCAGCAGATTGAGGCAGCTCCCCAAATTATTTTAAACCACATGGACAAAGTTTTTAACAATTGTTTTTTTATTATTATTTAAATAAACATGACCACTCACCCACTTTCATTGACTGGCTTCAGTCAATACGCCAATCACACATCCTTTAGTTGCTTTTGCAGTATTTTTTGCAGTATTTTTTTTGGCATGTAAGGATGCCTGTTTGGGTGCCTTCCATATGGGTATTGGATGATGTCAGTTTTTGTTGTTGTTTACATATTTATTATAGTATGTACACATATCAGTGTTTTTTATGTCCTTGCTTCATCTTGTTTGTTTGTATGTTTCTATTCAATGAAATAAAGGTTGAGATTTGCTACACTCTTGTATAAAGTCCTATAACATTGTGGTCTTGCACCTACACACTTTCTTAAATGATTAAGTAAATGTTATATTAAGGTCCAGTACATAATTTTATTTTAGTTGTTAATTTTCACATTTATCAAGTAATAAACCAATGTTTACTGGTCTTTTTGCAGTCATAGATATCTGACTGGTTATTCAAAATGGCGAACTTCATGGAGAAGATCCACATTTGTGGATGAAATGTGTGAATTTCCAAGTCGTAATGAATACTTAAAAATTGGTGATGGTGGTAAATATACGTGGAATGAGGGTGAAATGATGAATTTTTGAATTTCTGATGCTATAATGCGCTGTCCATGTGACTAGCAACAAAAAAAAGAGGCCACAAGCAGGGGGCATGTTGAGTTAATCAGATTCACAGATTTTAAGCTTTTTGCAGATTGTAAGCTTTTACAATAATACCTTAAACATGGCAATTTGGTCATATCTGAATTTATGTCCATTTTAATGTGTTCACTTAAACTAGAAAACTGAAATTGCTCTGAAATCATGATTATTAGCCCAAGTTTTAATGATAAACTGTTAGCTTTTAGATAAACTAATGCTGTTGCCTGAAGCATTGAATAGCTTCTTCAAGACCTCAACTTGTACATTCGGCAAAAAAAAGCACAAAATGTAATATGTTCAATGGTGATTTTCTCAGTTTCATTTTCAGAGACATGTGACTCTGGGTTTGAGATCCAGTCACATATCATAAAGAAGTCTCTAATAAGCAGCCAGATACTTAAAGGTTTAGTACATTTTTAGCAGTTTATTTCCAGAATGTTATTGCCCTTTCTTTAATTTAATCTTTTTAATGAGTATTTACTAACATGAATTTCTAAGTTTTTGCTGTGGTTCGGAAAGTGTACTTCATTCTTGAGTGGGTGGCATCACTCTATGTAAATAAGCTATTTTAAATGTTCAAAGACATCTACAGGTATGGCTGCAAAATCAGCTCTGAATAGTCCACTAAATATTTGCCTAAATATTCATGACCAAAAATAAAAAAGCCAAATTTGTGAACATGCAGCATCATTTTTGGAAATAAATTACTAAAATTGCAATCTGAACATTTAATTGTGTAAGTTTTTTTCTTTACTCTTGCACAACTTCTGCATTTTTTTTTTACAACAAGACATCCATTTTCAGTGGTGTGATTTTAAAATTAAAGTATCTTTTAATTTCTATTCAGAAGAAGGTCACATTTTTCTCTGAGTTGTTAAGTTGAGCGATAGCAAAATTATGTGTTTTATGAATAAGAACAAATTAATGTAATGCTCCTGTACCCTGCATACCATGAGTAACTTGATGCAAACTAGAATGAGCAAACTACTCACAGAGTGAACAAATATTGAAGCAAGCCAACCCAGCAGTCGATTTGTGTTGAGCAATGAAAAGGGGAAATGTCAGTAGCTCTTGTTGCTGTGGAAAATAATTGAAAACACCATCAAAAATAAATTCTACATGAACCTCGCTCATTCTGTATACCCAGACATCAATCAAAATGTTGGTAAACAGAATCAGTGGGGGAAATGGGAGTAGACCTTCAGAGTCTACAAAGTTTCACAGATGAAGCCATGTAGTTCATTTTGATTATACACTGATGTGATCAATAGCTCAAAGGTTGGAATGAGCACAGATTCTGCTTTCTGTCCCAACAACAACGTTTGTCAGGCCACTGACCCTGCCAAAGGTTCTCGCTGGCTTGTAGCTGTACAAGCACCAACCATAGCACATTCGATTAGTCAGCTCCCATCACAGAGAAAAACTAAGGTAAGAAATCTCTGTTCTTGGCTTGCTGTCATGACAGTGTATAGTCAAACTGTGCCAAATGGGAAGAAATAGTGATGGAAGCAGTGATGTGATAATTGAGTTTTACTGCAGCTGAATGATAGCAATGTTTAAAGACAGGCTGCATGGGCTACTGAATTTTCTAAAACCCGCTGAAGTCATTTGGACCAGAAAGAAAATCAATGATTGTGAAAATATGTATATATATATTTTTAAATGACTAATGTAGGACTGTGTCAAATATTATTCCCCAAGGCATAGTGGTTAGGCTACTGTACTGTATATTTTCCAGGGAAAAGACAAACTTGAGTGATCCTTGCTAAGTGTTTATAGAGCACACTTCAGAATTAAAGTAATATTTTTTAAATATAAGATAACGTTGGAGAGCACTTATGTTAACACCAATAGACAAAAAAAAAAATTGTGGTGGGTAGTGGTAGTCTTGGCGTGGCGTGGCGTGGCGTGGCGTGGCGTGGCGTGGCGTGGCAGTGGTAGTTTTGCCCTTATCTGTCATAGAGAAGCAATAGATCCAACTCTCATGATAATATCAAATATTATTCAGGCTATGCTGACAAGTTTTTCCATTGTCATATATGTTCTGGATTCTGGGATTTTCGGAAGTTGAACATGAATGATCAGAACAGCTACCATTGCTGTAGGGGCGACGGTTGCCCTACTTACATGCTTGCATGAAAAGTAAGCATTTGGGTGATGGGGCATCTAGTGGCTGAACTTTAACTATGGAACTCTCTCTCACTTCTTCTGCTTCACTTTCCACCTTCAAGGTTATGCTCAAAACCTATCGTTTCAAGTTGTTCTTCCAAATACATTCCAAATATTATTTAATAATCTTAATTATTAGGCCTGGTATTAATTCCTTGCTACTGTTGCTACTGTTTTTTTATGTTTCTATTATTGTTAGTAGTAGTAGTAGTAGGCCTGGTAGTAGCAGTATGTTTTACTGATTTGTCTTTTCTCTCGTTTATCTTATTATTGTTTCATATTGTACTTGGGTATTGAAACATACACTTTAAATAACATGGATTATTATTAATAATATTAATATTAGTAGTAGTAGTTGTAGAAGGGGTAGTAGTAGCTGTAGTAGTAAGAATAAGTAAAATAAAGAATGCTTGGCAAGGGGCACCAAAGTCCTGACAAGGCGTGGGTAATAAGGTCGAGTCTTCAATGGCTGATAGAAAGCAATGAAATGGGGTGTTGGGGTTTTTTTAATCATAAGAAGCAGCTCCAGATTGTTTTTTTCTGAAAAGACGTGATGGTTGCAGTGTTTGGGGGGCAAGGGACCACGCTTGTATAGAGGGGTGGGCATAGGGTCCATGAGGTAGGTGGTTGGCCTAGGCCTGTTGACAAGGACATGGACAGGATGATCATAAACTAAATGCAAAGTAGTGAATGACTACGGAGGTTCAGTGTTATCAGTCTTTGGAGAACATTCTCTTCCCAGTTCCACTTCCCTTTGATTTGGCCTACTTTGAGATTATTTAGCCATCTTCTTTTTTTTAAGTCTGTCTGACCATGTGTTGCCTTTTTAAACATTCTGTCCTTGTATTGGCATTATATTGTTTGTTTTATTACTGTTACTGATTTTAACCAGCCATAGATATTTCATGTAAATGTGAATCACTATCACTGCCAGTTTCTAGAATAGAAATTCAGTATTTTGAATTTACTCCTGGTGTCCAGAAGCCATAGCCTACCTACCTCACTCTGTGTAGAACATGAAGGTGATATTGAAGTATTCATTGTCGAACAAGTCTTAAGATTTCAATTTGGAGCATGAACCGTGACATTTTTCAGATGAAGCAGCTGGTGGCTTTGTGCTTCCTTTGTCTGCTGCTGCCCGGACTGTCCGTGAGCCAACAGGGCAAGCGGGACATCTGCAATGCCAAGCCCAAAGACCTGCCCCTGGAGCCCATGTGTGTGTACCGCAGCCCCGATCCCGAGCCTGAGGCTGAGGGGCCCACTGAGGCGCCTGAAGCGATACCAGAGTCGACTAACCCCAGAGTGTGGGAACTGTCAAAGGCCAACAGCAGGTTTGCCCTCTCGCTCTTCAAGGAGCTGGGTAAGGGCAAGTCACAAGAGAGCAACATCTTCATGTCGCCCATCAGCATCTCCACAGCCTTCGCCATGACCAAGCTCGGTGCTTGCAACACCACGCTAGAACAGCTCATGCATGTAAGATCTACTTACCTACGCCCTCTTGATCTCCTGGCCGGTCATTTGTAGTTACATGTGGCACAGGCCTACAGTAGGAGCCACTGATTTTATACAGTGTTTTATTGAATGCTCCATCATGGGTCCTTTCAAGGTTCAGCTTGAATCAGCTTTGAAGTACTGTAACATGGTATGCAGATGGAAAAGGAAAAGAGCTTTATACGAATATTTAGAGATTTATATGAATATCCTGTGAATTCTTCTCTTCCCATGCCTGCTTTTTTGGAAACAAATATTTCTCTCTAATAGGCCTTTGAATGTATTATTTAGGCCTATATGTTATGTAATTATCCTGACACCTTGTTGTCTTCTTCTACTTCTGTGTCTGCAGGTTTTTGAGTTTGATACGATCAAAGAGAAAACATCTGACCAGGTGCACTTCTTCTTTGCCAAGCTCAATTGTCGCCTCTTCCGCAAAAAGGATAAAACAACAGAACTGGTTTCAGCCAACCGTCTGTTTGGAGAGAAATCTCTGAAGTTCAACGAGACCTACCAGGACATCAGTGAACTGGTTTACGGAGCAAAGCTGCTGCCACTGAATTTCAAGGTTTACTTTCCTTCCATAAGAGGATTTCATGAAATCAAACACTATAACTGAATGACTTTGCCTGAAGGTGTCTTTGTTTATCCCTCCCAGGAGAAGCCAGAGCTGGCCAGAGTGACAATTAATGAATGGATTTCAAATAAGACAGAAAACAGAATCGAGAACACGCTGCCACAGGGTGCAATAGACACCGACACTATTCTCGTTCTGGTCAACACCATCTACTTCAAGGTACAGGCAGCATAAACCATACATATAAAGAGCATATCTATACAGTAACTAATTCATGAATTTGAAATGGCACTGTAACAAAGGGGAGTAGAGTTGCCACTAGGCCACTATAGTTAATAAAATGGGGCTTTGACTATTACACCAGCTTCATACCCAAACTCTACGTCTCTTTTCGGCATGTCAAGCATAGTTGCATGTTAAGTTTGCCAGAAGAAGGCACAAATTAAAAGACTAAATAAAACATTTCAATCACCTTAACTAATTAAGTAACTGGGCTTACAAAAATGGTTGTGTTGTGAGCTATGCAAATATTTCCTAAGAAAACCTAAAACGTTGTTCATTTCACTCACTGCTGTGTTTCCTTGTGCTTTTTAAATACAGGGCCAGTGGAAGAACAAATTTGACAAGGACAACGTGATGAATGATGACTTTATTGTCAGCGATGCCAAAACGTGCACAGTGCCTATGATGTACCAGGAGACCAAGTTTAAGTACGGCAGGTTTAATGAGGACAAAGTGAAGGTGCTGGAAATGCCGTATCGTGGAGAAGACATCACCATGGTGCTGATCCTGCCAGATAAGGGCACAAGCCTCGCTGAGGTACAAGTCCTTCATAATGACACCTCCTGTCTCCAATGCATGCTCATTACATTATGGTGTACATTGTACGGCGCCTTTCACTGGTGTGTTCATTTATATGCAATAAGATATGGACAGTTACTAAAATGTCCCTGATCTCAAATCACAATTATCACATTTTTTGGGCTATAGGATTGCGACATGAGGTGACAGATTTATTTGTCTAAATCAGTGTTTCCCAACCTTTTTTGTCTTGCGTACCACCTAAACCTCTTAGTTGTGGCATGAGTACCCCCTAATTCATGTTCTATATCGCTTTCTCTGTCCTGATGTGACTGTTCCATACATTTGTTATAATAATAACATCTTTCCAAGTACCCCCTGCAGTGTGCTCGCGTACCCCTAGTGGTACACGTACCCCTGGTTGGGAAACACTGGTCTAAATTATCTTCAAGAGCAAGAGTGAGGAGGGGGGTGGGAGGTCAGGGTCCACCCTCTCCAAAAAATGACCCTAATATTTAACAGTTTAAGTCAGCAAGTAATCAAGAATGGTGAGAACAATCAGTGAATCTTTATCTGCATTTGTTTGTTTGTTTATTTGAATCTGCAGGCTATTTGTTTGAATGATGTGACTGTGATGATAGCACAGTGTCAATGCATTATAGATGTGATTTATTTTGGCATGGTATGATTGCATACTGGAAAAAAACACTTCATTGTCCTCTGATCCTTTGATGTGCCATGTGTGTGTGTGCGTGTGTGCGTGCTTGTGCTGTGTTTGACTTGAAGTTGGAGAAAGGGCTAGATCTGAAGAAGCTGGTTGGCTGGCTGGACAGGATGAGGGAGACGACGGTGGCAGTGCAGATTCCGCGCTTCAAGATTGAGGACAGCTTCAGCCTGAAGGAGAAGCTGCAGAGCATGGGCCTGGAGCACCTCTTCAGCCCCAACCAGGCCAGCCTGCCAGGTAGACCACGACCACCTAGACTACTATGTATATCACCAGGCCAGCCTGCCAGGTAGACCACCATATACTATATCACCAGGCCAGCCTGCCAGGTAGACCACCACCATATAGTATATCACCAGGCCAGCCTATCAGGTGGATCACCATGTAAGGTACAATAATCAAGCCACCTGCCAGATAGACTACCATGTACTATATGGCCGGACTGGGACCATGGAAAGGCCCGGCCAGGCATTTTTGGATTACCAGTCAAGGTGCACATACTACATTATATGTTCTGTGCCATTCTAGCCAATCAGAGATGAGGAAGGCAGTTGTTGCCGATTGGGTCATGCAATTGGAACAAATGTCTCACTTTTATTGTCGCTGTATTTATTCAGGGGTAACCATGCTTGAAGACGCATCAATTAGCGACAAGGCAATACAACAATTACCCTGTAGGTGGTGGTAAAACCACATCTTTGCTAAAAGTGTGGGTGCGGTGGGGCCAAAACATTGAAAAAAAGTGTTCCGAGGTGTCCTTTTTACAGATTTTTTTAAGACCAGGTTGAAAGCTGAACACATTGTACTCTCAGAACAATAAGTTGTGTTTTTTAATAAACCTTTCTCTTTCCAGGGCTACTTGAAGATGAGACCGATAACATCTACATATCCGATGCCTTCCACAAAGCATTCCTGGAGGTAAAGCTGATCAGCTAGTCTCTCAACACCTCTAAGGCACTCTTTTTCAAAATGTTGTTAATGAGTTTATCAAAGGTCAATCCAATGAATACTGGCCTACCACTCATGCAGTGCACTTCCAGAAAGCAGAGGGATATTCCAAGACGCTGGTTCAGTAGTAAACCTGTAGTGGTAAATCACCCAATAGAAGAATGAAAGCGACACTTGTGTTTCAGGTGAATGAGGAGGGCAGCGAGGCAGCTGCCGCCACAGCAGTGGTGGCCATCGGTCGCTCCATCAACTTCAACCGCGAGGTGTTCATTGCCAACCAGCCTTTCCTGCTGCTCATCCGCGAGGCCACCATCAACACCATCATCTTCATGGGTCGCGTGGCGGACCCTTGCCCTGGAAACCAGTGAGGCCTTCAAAAAGGACTGGGCAAGAGCTAGATCTTCTGGAAAAAAAAGTTTGCACACTCCTTGGGATTTTTTTCTTTTTTGATGTCCTAAGGAGTGTGTGAACATTTTTTTTTTCCAAAAAAAAAAAAAAACCTTCAGTATCTGGGAATGTGCATAAAGTGCAAAGTGCAGTTACAAGAGCAAGAATTAGACATGACATGTCAATTGAAGGCTGGATGGTTGAAATGTGTGGCTGAAATAAAGACTTTTAACTCATACAGTGAATGATTGTCTTCTGCATAATGGCTCCTTCAACCCCTGACAAAAATGATGGAATCAGCACATCTTTCTTTTACAGATAAACTGGGAGCAAAATTCCAGATCACAGATACAATGAAACAAGAAAAAAGAACAAATGTGTTAGTACCTATACATTTTAGAACAAGCAGAGGGAAAAACGTATGAAATCACTCAACTGGAAAAATTATGGAATGATGAAAAACAACAAACTAAAAATAATACTTGAGTTTATTTGCAAAGCGTGTATCCACCATTTTTGACTATTGCATTCTATTATTTGAAATGACTGTTCAGAGGTCTTATCACCTACAGTACAGTATGTGTGAATCCTTGCCATTCAAATATTTTCAGAACATACTTATTCCACCAATATAACACGCATTTTGCAATGCTCAATATAAAAATGTCAATTTACCAACATTCTACAAAATGGAGATACACCATTTTGCAAATAAACTCTTCACTTCCACACACCACATTTCTTTGTTGCACCACCTATGGCTTTTAGACAAGCTTTCAGTCTCGGAGTATTCTTCGCCAATATGGCTCCAAGTTTTGCTAACTGCATTTAACAGATAGCTTTACATTTTCTTAAAACTACCACCACAGATTTTTTAATTGGATTGAGATCCAGTCTATTTGCAGACCATCAATATTGATAGTTTTTCAGCTTTGATGAGATATATTATCATCTCAAACTGATTTTATCATCAGGCAGTCATCTTCATCAAACTGCACCAAGCAAAAGTTCCAACACCACCTTGAACAAAGCAGATTCAAGATTCAACTATGCTTGACTTAAGCACTAAGAAGGACATCATTATTGGGGATTGGACTGCCTGAGATGCCAGAGCTGGCCCAGACCTGGAGCCTCTTGGCATGTGTGAGTGTGTGTGTGTGTGTGTGTGTGTCTGCGTGTGTGTGTGTGTGTGTCTGTGTTTGTTTTTATGTAGCTACTTGACACCTGAATTTCCCCCTGGGGATCAATAAAGTTTCTCTACTCTACTCTACTCTACTTCAATGCAGCCATCCAGTGTGATTGACTGCCTTCCTTTTAGCCCGTTGTGCGTGTGCGCAAAACCTGGTCATCATTTGATTTGTATTTAGGCCTAACTTGGATATTCACATTTCAGTACCCTAATTGTGCCCATAGGGATTGGCAAGGTGATTTTCTCATTGTTTTAGGTGCTTGGCTTTTCTTTAGTTTTTTATTTTATTTTAAATAATCACAATAAAACTCGATTCAACAACTCTACTTTATTTACATTGTCAAAATATTTTATAAAATCACATGTATATCCACAATACTTCTTCTTCAACCACATCAGACTATACATATTGTATATCTTACAATATCCATTGAGGACGTGGAGATCTGCAGTGTGGTGCAGTTTAAGAACACCTCTGTACATCTGATTGCAAAGCAGCCAAGTCATTCCGTGTCAAACCTAAAAGGTGACACTTTTCAATTATAAAGTGAAGGCTACATTAAAAAAAAGTATTTTCACTGAACAAGTGCAGCATTTCAGGACAAGTTTTATCTACATACAGGGTTATTTGAAAAAAGAATTACTGTACAATATGCATACACAACAGAACATAGCAAGTTCCTAATTATTCATAACAAACGAGCCCTTATTTGCCATAGTTCCTACATTATACAAAAACATATCCCTAACTGTGTGCAGTTTGCTCAGTTGGACTCTTCAAAAGATTGGATGTACCAGCAGAACAGAGACCTGTTCTAAACAAAATAACATTTATAGATTTTATACAGATAAATAGATTTTTTGAGACATCTAAATAAAGTGTAACCACAGTGATTGGAAAAACAATGAAATAGAGCCACAATATACACCTCAAATGCACAAATGACCAAAAAAAATGCATTTTAACAGAACAGAATTTTGTTAGACATTAATGACAACGTTGACATACTTCATTAAATAATAATGGCATTAGCATTGGCTCTCTGACCTCAGAGAACCCGGTGAGCATTAAGCTGACATCTAAAGAAACATCTTGGATGGTTTGGCATTTGGGGATCTTTTACAAATCTCCTTTCTAATTCCTCCAGCCGCCCATATCGTTTGGTCTGAATACAGATGATGAGTTTTATCTAATGAAATCAAACAAAAACACAACAGTTCATGAACAAACAAAAACATAAACAGGTCCAGAACACCTCCCATCATCTGAACAAGGCAATCTCAAGTCATGAGGATATCTGAGGAGTTGAGGAGGACAGGGCCCGAATTGATCTTCGTTCCTGAATTTGAGTTAGCACGTCCTCTGTGTCCTTGAGCAAGGCATCAAAAATGCCGTCGGCCAGCTGCATCTTGACGTACAGCTCGTCTTCATCGTAGTTCACCCACTGGGACTCCTCCTCATGCAGCTCCTGCACCTGAACACACACACACAGCACAAGGACATTCAATCCAATGCAATTATAGTACGGTCTACAATACTTTAGCAGAGAGAGTAGAGAGAGGTTCCATTGACCCATTGTTTCCGGGTTCTATTATTGCAAGGGGGGGAGGGGGGAAATCCCCCTTTAGGCAGACCTAAGGACTATTTTATTCAATGCTTGGAGCATTATGACACGCCCCTTTAGGCAGACCGGAACCTGGTCATGTTAGGTGCCCATAGCAACCTATTACATTGGCATATCTCTGTAATACTAAAGTCAGAGATTCTTTAAGTATAGTGTGGCTTCACTATAGCTAGGCCCTAAATCATAGAATTGTTAAGTCTTCTGAGACCCTAGCTGCTAGTACACAGATTAGGGATAAAAGATAGAAACAAACAATATAAACAGGGTTTTTTTGTAATCCAGAAATTACATTGAAAATGTATAAAACTTCAGAAATAACAAAACTCATTTGTTCACAAATGACCATGCTATCAGGCCTGAAAGCCAAGACCTTTTTGTACCTTTCATTCAGGAAATGATGTACATTTAGTAAACATTAACTTATTTATTATTATAGTTGATCCATGCTATTTACTTACCAGTATGTGATCTACTCGGTCTCTCTTCTTCCTTCCAAATTTGAGCATTTTCTGCCAGTCTGTCTGCTGATTCTGCTCTCTCCTCAAGCCATACAGCTTCAGCACCTCGTCTGTGAGGAAAGACTAGAGCAAAAATACAGGTACAGCAGCAAATTATTTCATGTAAACATACCAACTGTCTCATAGCGGCTAAAGTTCAAATGAAAGGAGAATTACAGCCAATTTCACAATGTATTTGTATTCGTCACGCTCCCCTTAACTTATCTGTACCCAACAATGCAGCATTTTTTGTTCATCCCTTACAATATGCTGGTCATATTTCAGGTAGGTTATGAGTTTAAAAAAAAAAAAAAAAAAAACATGCCCCAATTAGAATGGCCAGGATATTGGAAATGACTGAACAAAAACAATGCTGTGTTGTCGGATATGAACAAGTTAAGAGCAGCGTGAGCAATAAAACCACATGTTGAAATTCGCCAGAATTCTCATTTAACTTAAAGGTGTAGGATTAAAAGTTTATTAATCACTGTCCCGAGTCACCCGATGCTTATTTGATTTAATAGTAAGTGAACGATGACTCTCGCGGCCACTTTAACTGTCAGAGAACCCCAAATGTAACTTTTGACAGAGTGACCCGAGTGTCGTGGGAAACACTTCTCACACGAAACAGTCCCTTTACATACCGCCAGATACATATTCACATTTGTATCAACTGCTGGCATTCTGTAATGAAAAACATTCTCACCACGAGCTTAATTAAATAACATTTTTTCCTGACGGTGTACATTTTGAGACAGGCATGCCATGGGCACCGTTCAAGCTACGTAATCGTACATTGTGCCCCTTTAACAAACCTGAACTGTTTTGACCCAACTAAACAAAACGCTATAGTTCAAATTCAGTTCTTAAGAGTGCAATGTGTAACACTTCATAGCGGTTTCTTTGCAGAATTCATTAACAAATGTTACCTTTTTCACGAATAATTGCCACCACCATCAAACTCTAAGTAACTTATTCATCATGACTGGGAAAATTGCACTTTTCATACATGAAAAGGTGGATCTTTTCCTTGTCCATCATTTTGAATTTCCAGAAATAGACTTTTTTGCTGCAAAACTTACCGTACTACCAAATACTAGTTTATTATTCAGTAAATATTCATGGAAATATCAAATTTGGCAATAGGCAGCACAGCTTCAATGAGCAGCATAGTTGCAATACCGACTCTCTGGCCAACATCCTACACAGAGCACCTTTAACAAACCTGATCTATTTTGACCAAATGTGTCATCCTGGCTCTAGTTCAAATGAACAAACCTGGAGTGTTTGGAGGTTCTCTGTGGACTTGTTCACATGGCCGTAGGATGACCTTGTGCGCTGGGGCTTTATCCATTGGGGTTGTTCCGAGTTATGATCCTTGGCAAAAATGTCTTTCATAACCTCCCAGGATAAATCAAATACAGCCTGAAAAACAAGTTAAAAAAATATTCAACCCGCATCCATCCCAAGAACAAAAATCAACAAAACTGTAGTCTCAAAATCAACAGTTCACAGTTGGAACGTGGTTACACCGCCTGTACACTAGGCACTGAACATTTTGCTTTGGGGTGAGCTTATAGCATGCTCTTAAAAAAAAAAAGA
Organism: Engraulis encrasicolus; assembly: GCF_034702125.1. Lineage (NCBI taxonomy): Eukaryota > Metazoa > Chordata > Actinopteri > Clupeiformes > Engraulidae > Engraulis > Engraulis encrasicolus. The sequence goes on along the minus strand of NC_085862.1, from coordinate 22,338,094 downwards.
AAAACACTGATTCAATAAATTGTGTTTTTTTTTTCAGTTACATCAATTAACTGCAGGTACTTAGGATGTCAAGGATCGCAGCCAAAATTCTGCATCAGGACACAAGCGGCATAATGAGTACAGTACATTTAGTTAAATCACGGATGAGTGGAAGTCAAAACATCCTCCTCAAGGCCTAGTCCAAGTGCACTGAAGAAAGCAGTTTGGATCACACCACTCCTCAAATTTGCCAAAGTGCTACAAAGGACCAGGCAGGCAAACAAATGTTTGAGAAGATATCCCTTACCTGATTGTAGCTTTTCTTGCAGTGAGTCACCTGGTCGTCATTCTTGGTGTCCTCTCCCAAGAAACTGACAGAAGCCTGTGGCTTGGCAAAAACATCCAGCGGTTTACCCGTTCCCAATCTGCACTGCTCCCATATCTCCTGAGTGGCAGCACACACTAGTTTTTCCATCTCGGGTACACCGTAAGGCACCACCATGGCTGGTTTCTCAGGTATTTGATGAGGTAGATCCGGCCTGGGGGGAGTTTTTGCAGCCTGTTGTATTGACACTGTACTTGTCGTATCATCGTCCTGCCACAGGTGGGGCTGTTTCTGCCGTTGCTCTTTCTTGGAGCTCAGACCAAAGTCCTCCTCAAACCAGTCTGGTTCATCGCCCAGAGCGTCCAACAGTTCACGACTAAATTCCAGCTCAGCCAAACGTTTCACCAGTTCCTGTTGCCCAGATTCATCCAGTACGGCACTCTCCTGAAGCAAGCAGAACAAAGAAAAACAAACTTGAGATCATTTGGTAAATCTCATACAGTAAGACATGAACATTAACACTGGACAAACACCAACATTTGTATTAAATATCATAGACTAATTTTGTTAGATCCAAATGATTTAAAAGTATTAGTAGGTTACATTTCTCTGACACATTTGCCAATTTTGGGACAAGAAGACTTTGCACTTTTATAATTCTTCGTACAAAAATTTGAAGACAGGTGATCTTACCTGTCGCTTATTAAGTTCTGGCGACGTGATCTCCTCTTGTTCGTCATCAAACAGAGGAAACCTTTCCATTAGGTCTGATGGAGGCAGCTGTGTGAGGGACGCAGAGGGGTCAGGATCACCTGTCTGCAGATTGGCATCCTGTATCTTCTGGAGTTTGGTTTTTTGAATCTGCTGGTACTGTTGAACCGTCTCGGACACAAAGTTCTTGAAGAGTTGATCGGCAACTGTGCTGAAACTCCTTTCCTCAGGAGAAATTTGCGTTCCTGTTACTTCAGGTGAGGTGGAGCGTTCCTCTTCTTGAGTCTGCCTTTTCAGGTCCGACCTCTGGTCATCTTTATCAAGATACGAGTTGATGGCTTTGCTTTCTCCACTGATTAATGAGCCTTCATCTTCATTGCGTTGGAAAAATACATCAGCAGGAGTGAACACTTCTTCTAATCTGGTTTGTTCATTTTGAAGCTCACTAGACTCCATACCCTGATCTTGTTTGTCTCCAGTGAATGACCCTTTATCGCCCTTTTGGTGGTCATCAAGGGCACGGGGTGGTTGTTGGGGTGATTGGTCATTTGAGCCGTCGAATATCGTCTCCTTGCGTGATGAGTCATCAAAGTAAGAGTGCTCATCATCTGTGGCGTCCTCAACACTACCAAGCCCTGGCAGGTGAGAGACGTCACTTGGAGACACAAAGACACCATGGGTTGGTTTGCAATCAAAGTAAACTACTCCATCACAGGTCCCATCATTGCTGCCCTCTGATTCATCAAGCTCCACTCCTGCCCAGAATCCTTTGGCAAAACTAGTTTGACCTTTGAACTTCAAAACACCTTGCTGGAGATTTCTCACAATGACTCTATCGCCAATGCTGAAACTGGCCATCTTATCAGCTGCTGACCGGTGTTGTGAATTGGAACTTAGCTCCGGGGACTCGGTAGAATTTTGCAAGTCCTCTCCTCTGTCCTCATCTAAAAACGTGGCTTTTTCATTGTTGAAGTCAAGGAGATGTTCAGAGAGTATTTCGCTCACTGAGTTGGACTTTGAGGCAATCTCTTCGCCAATTTCATCCTCACCGTAATGGCTCACAGACTGGTGGTTTGAGGTTTTTTGCTCATTTCGAGTGGATGTTGTGCTTTCCTTCCCCACAGCCACATGGGAAGACTCCGCCAAAGATTCAAAGTCATCGTTGTAGCCATCGGTTGAACCGGAATGCATCTGCTTGTTTTTCAGCTGGACCTCTGGTCTGACCAAATCACCATCACCGTGTTCAAGCGACACTTTAGGACCATCCCTCTGACCATTTTCTCTGTGGGAAAATCCGGCCAGATCTCTGCCCTGGTCCTCAGGCCCCGCGGATGATTCCAGATTGAGGAGAGCATCTGAGAGATCCTCTGAGACATGACTGGGGGAGCGCTCGTTCTCTGGAGTCTGACCTTCAACACTCTGATGAGATACAAGGTTTTCGCTAATAGACTGTGTTGCAGATGACGCATTTGAAGAGGTGTAACTATGATGGCGCTCATTGGACAAGACCAAATCTTTTGGACCTTCGGACTTATCTGGGCTGGGCCCTAAAACTGGTGTTGCAGTAACTGTCGGTGGATCTTCTTCAGACAAACTGTCCCTGTGGCCCAAGTCTGACTTTGAACTTGCAAGTGACGAATCAAGAGCTGCAATTCAAAAAAAAAAAAATACATCACTCAATAAATAACTCCATTAAGATTAAGGTTAATACGGGAGCAGACAAACACTTAAAAATAAGTGTTTACAGAGAAAAAAAAATTCAAAAGCATTTAAACTCACCACTATTGACTTGAAAATCTGTGGCAGACTGGTCAGTTTGTTCAGTTTCTTTCAGGTTGCTGCTTGCTTCAGCTCTAAGGGATAGGATTAAGAAAGTACAGAGACCAAAATAAATACCAGATCTACCCACTGTCCCATTCAATTTGAGTACATACTAACGAATTAATGATTTATTTTTTAATAATTTATGATAACTCTTCACTGACGCTGACCTTTGGTTGACTGGTTTCCTCCCCATTTTTTCGGTGACAGCCTTGCGTTCTGGTTTTGTCATCTGTGCCTTCTCCGGGCCTTTCTTCAATTCTGACGTCGTCTTCTTTATAAAGTCATTATATGACTTTGAGATTAAATGACAAAACAATAGTGTCACAAACATTACCATCAAATAAATCCACAGAAATAATGTTTAAGGAAGTACGGTGAATGTAAGAAAAAGATCACGACTAGCTGCACACCTCCAGCTGTTTGCGTAGATTTGCCTCCTGTGTCTTGAGTCGCTCTTTGTGACGTTTCTTTTGCTCTTTTTTCAACTGCTGTACGACACTTTTCCGTTTCCGTAGTTCCTCCTTCAGAGCAGATATGCGACCTTCAATGCTGCTCGGCTCCGATGTGGTTTCTGAAAATCACCAGGAATTCTCATCACACCAAGTGCAAGCTGACAAGAATAACTGCTACCATTTACCTTGAACTTCTAAAATCTTCTAAATTTGGTGGGGTGGTTGAACGTGTCAAGGCAAAAGACAGGATGAAATGTTGGTTATTGGGTATTGTTATGGTGGTATTGGTATGGTTATGGTGTGGTTCTCAACTTCTTTAACAAATGCCCCCTGACCTCCTTATGAGCCTGTCAACGCCTCCTCTGCCACACCTGAGTACCCCTCTCTCAGCTGTAATGTTCACAACGCCCCCTGTCAGCGCCCCTCTCAGATACAAGCATTCGCTGATGCACGGTGATGGGTGTGTTTGACGGAGGTGCTGTCAAACAGCATCAGCCAATGACACTCAACACACCACAGCATTTGCCAAACAACTGGTTCATGTCATAGGTGGAGCATTTGCTGCAACCACTTAATTGGCTGATGACACAAGCGTCATCCTCCATGGTATTTTTTTTTCTTCATACATTTATTTATAGGTTTTCACAATTATACAAATAGTAACCCTGATCCCTCCCACCTGAGTATAGATGTTTTTTTTGTTTATCCTTGTGAGGAGGGGCAAGACACTGGCAGCCAACCACGTGAGCTAATTTTTTGACCGACAGCGGTTTCCAACAATCAGAGGTTGAGTTGTGCGCAGCTAATTTCGCGCAGTCAGGTTAAATAAAAAATGTACTACCCATGTATATATAACACAAGCAGTATTCAGTTTAAAATGAACAGTCCACCTCATTTCAAGAAATTGCTCATATGTAGTTAAATCCCAGTAAAATATGAGAATGCATACGATTTTTCATTTATGTGTTTGCATGGCCTAGTTTAACAGCATAGCCAAATTAAGCATAGCAATGCAAGTCTAAGGGAGCAAACAGAACATCATCAAATGTACTTGTAAACTACTTTAAAATGTAAAATTCATCAGAGTGCAAAACGCCTATTTAATCCCGTCCTGTGATCTGTAATCCAATCTGTAATCTCGTCCTTGTGGCTAGATGCTAATGCTCCCATTTACTTCCAGTGATTATGCTAAGCTATGCTAATAATTCTGATATCAATAAATCTAATTACTGAAAACACTGATAAGAAAACAATATGCACATTCACGAATAATGCTTGGAAATACTGCAAATATGTGAAAATTAAAAAGGGTGGACTCAGGCTGTTCCTTTAAAATATCGTTTGAATGTTTAAATGTGAACTTACTGTCGATAAATGTATTGTACTGCCAATTTTTTTTTTCTAATGCCGTTTGTTCTGTCCCGTCAGATAAAAAGAGAGAAAAGTCTGCTACAACCAGGATTTTTTTGCTCCCACTTATTTTTTATTTTTCCGTGACGTTTCGGGTATTAACCCTTTCTTCAGACGTTTGGACCGTGAAAGTCATCGCGAAGTCCCCTTTCACCTATTAATGACTCAGTTGTTGGTTTGAAGTAAATTGAGTCATCTGTGTTATGACCAAAACAGTACCAAAAATAACACCCTCCTCCTCTCTGTAGGCACTGGGTAATACTTTCTATGCAACTGTGTACCCTTTGAAACCTGCCAGAGTTCAGAATATTGCAAGTTTTAAAAGCAGCATGTACTGGGGGATCTTGTTTTTAATCTTTTTAAACATCAATTGTAAAGACACCTGATGACACAACCAGGTTAAAATTTTCTTTTTTTGTTCATTGAAAGCCTTAACATAAACCATTCAATCCACCACTGAGCCACTGTCTGTATCTGGAAAGATTTTTTTTTTTTTCACAGTTATGACTGAAGATTGTGGAAGCCTTTGACTCACGTTTCACTGATGAGATTTGGTCACTGATGACTTCTGGTGACAGGCTAGAAATGGTTTTCACCGAGGACGACTGAAAAACACATGCATTACATTACATTATTACATTTCACTTAGCTGACGCTTTCATTTATTCAAAGCGACTTACAACTATTATTTTTTCAGGGTATTGGTTACAGTCCCTGGAGCAATGTGGGGTTAGGTGCCTTGCTCAAGGGCACTGCAGCCATGGATGGAGATGTAGGGAGAGGTCAGGGGGGATTCGAACCGGCAACCCCTAGATTGAAAGACCAACTCTCTAACCACTAGGCCACGGCTGCCCCATTAATGCACACATAAGACACATGAGCCTGAGGTGTGTTTGGCTATTCTCACACGAAAATTGAAATGTCAACACAGAATTATTCACTGGTAAAATGTTTCATGGTTTTGTTTCATGGTTTCATGGTAACATCACTACAAACAGGAGAAACATGAGGTGTCTAGCCCTGCTATAAACTGTATAGAAGACTACAGGCACTAGGTTTGACGTGATGAGTCAGACAGCTTCACTTTAATCAACGGATACATCAAGAAATGGTGGTCTGACTTGGTTCGCTTCAGACATCTGATAGATACAGGTTAAAGTATAGCATGTCATTTATTCGTCATTCATTTTCAAAGTGTATGCTGCCAACTCACAAATTTGATCTTTTCATGAATAATTACTGGGTGGGTAATAAACTTATATTTATTAATTGGTCTGACCAAAGTATGATAAGGTTTGCAGCTAAATATGTCCATGACTGGTAATTCAAAATTGCCAACATGGAGAAGATCCACCCATTTCATTCAAGTATGAAAAGTGTATACTTCCAAGTCTTAATGAATACTTTGAAAGAGATGGTGGTGATGAATATGAGTAAAGAAGATCATATTTGTGAATAGGCAGCATAAATTCTGAAAATATGCTACTGAATAAACTAAAACACATTTTATTTTATGTAAATGGCATAACTCAACAGACATGTATTGGGTTTGCCAGTACAATGTCATCCCAACTCACCACTGGTCTTGGGGAGACATCCGAGTCCTGGGAAAAGGAAGTATCTCCAGGTGGGGTGCTGAGCTGCTTTGGGGAGGACTCGGTTGCTTTGGGAGACGAGGTAACATCTGAGAAAGCACTATGTGACATCGGCTGAAACTCCTGCTGTTCTGAGTGGTCTGTAAAAAGTAATCAACAATTACGGAGTGAGGACCTTTATCTCCATACGCATGTCTTGAAGATTCATAGTACAGAACTTCAAATGGGGAAATTTTGACAGGTTATGGAACTGAATGCATCCAACTAGATTAAGGCAATTTTCTGAAACTTAAAGGGACACTGTGTGAGATTTTTAGTTATTTATTTCCAAAATTCATGCTGCCCATTCACTAATGTTACCTTTTTCATGAATACTGACCACCACCATGAAATTGTAAGTATTCATTATGACTGGAAAAATTGCACTTTTCATACATGAAATGGGGGATCTTCTCCATGATCCGCCATTTTGAATTTCCAAAAATAGCCATTCTTAGCTGCAAAAATGACTGTACTTGGATCTTACTAGAAAATATGTGTTTATTACTTAGTAAACTTTCATGTAAAGATCAAATTTGGCAATAGGCAGCCCAGTTTCAATGAGCAGCATAGTTGCAGTACCTTTTTTGACCATTTCCTGCACAGTGTACCTTTAAGTGAAAACTCAATAAAAAACTAATTCAAAAAATAAATAACGGCATGAACACAGTACAGTGGCTGTGAAACACAGCACAAGCCCAAAGACACCCAAAGACACAGACAGACATGCACACACACCTTTTTGTTGGGGCACTTCAGGCGTGTCCTCATGCCAGTCGGCCATGGCCTGCCTCTCCATCCTGCGGATCTCCCGCTCCTCAAAGTCCAGCCGCTGCTTCCACTGCAGCAGCTCCTCTGCATACGTCCTCCGCTGCTTCAGCTGCTGCTCCCTCTTAGTCAGGAATCTACACAAGACACAATTATGGTGACATTTGTTCATTTTTTCCTAAGTGTTACTAATGCTTTGTAAACAGACATTATTATAAAGTGTTACCAGGGAGAATATAACAGCATGGTACAAGCAAACATTTCACTATGGCCTAGTCAGGATATCGGATTTTGTGTTCATATTCAAATTCACGCCATTCAAGCTCTACAACATGCTATTCTTTATTCGTTCTATTTGAAGGTGTTTGTACGAAGCTTTGGGCCATTCTCAAAATATGGTATCGAGTCATTCCATGTCAATTAGACCAAAGGACACACATTTAACATGTCTTCTAAAGGTCTAATAGAGCAGAATAGAGGAGAATTACTCCAACAAAACTATGATCCACTTTAAGGGACTGCTATGATGAGACAGGACTATCTAGAACAGATATTAAAATTGTGGTACACACTTAATATTTATCTACCATCATAACAAACTAGCCTGTGCAATCACCTAACTGCCAGAGGCATATACCCAAACTTTGTTTAAAAAGGAGGCTACACAAAACAATCAACCCCTCCATAAAAAATGCAATAACGCGAAAAGCAAAGCTCTTTTATTCAATTTAGTCCTTTCTTCTGTGACCTGGTAATATTTTCTAATTTGAGGCCCTACACTCATCATGTTCAGTCCACTGCAAATACATTATTAAGTGATTTTAAATTGAATAAATGGTGAAATATACTTCTCATCCATGTGGCTGTGCATTTTCTTGAGCCTCCGCATGATGCTGCTGGTCTCACTGCCCGACACAGAGACTGGAGATGTGCTGCGCGAGTTGGCCTCAGTCACCGTTTGAGACATCTCAGAGAGGGAGACTGACTCCTCCACTTTTTCAACGCCCGAGGAATCCTGCAGTAAGTAGTCAAAACACCACTCTTCAGTTCAGGTCTACGTGCATTGCACATATTGCTCATTCATACTGAAGTGTGAGGCGTTTTTTTATTTTATTCATGTGCTTACCACGGATTTTGGTCAAAAAATAATAGACTACATTTGTTCCCCTTAACTTCACACATACAACACTACACAGACAGAAGTGTGTAGGGGCTCATTCATATTGAAGTGTGAAGAGAGTGTCGTCAATACCTACCAGGTGACAGGCCGTTTTGAGGCGCTCACGCAGTTTGAGGGTGGTGTTGCGCATGCGCTCAATCTCCTCCTGCTGTTTCAGCAGCAACTGTCTCTCCTTACGGGCGGCTTTGTTAGCCTCTTGAAGCCTCTTGATCTCCGCCTTACAACAATGCCAATACATCACATTAGTTGCGAAAGGTAGGACTTGTTATTGTTGTTAGACAAACAAAATAATTAAATCAAGACAAATAATAATGACAAAATAATCACCTGTTCCTGCTGCAGCTTCATGAGTAAAACTCTTTGCTTCTTCCTAATTGGGGGCATCTTGTCATCCTCTCCTTTATCCCTGAGACGTCTGTTTATCAGGGGGATCAACAAAATTATTTTTAAATATGTTGTCTCGTCAGAAATGCATTGCATTGTATTTTGCAAGGTCACAACAAAGAAGTAATTATACTGCATCAGTTCACATTGTTATAATGCAGCAACACAACACACTTCGCTTCTGTGTACAAAGCCTTTTTTTTCTGTGTACAAATCCAATTCATCCTGGATCCGTAAACTCTGGTGTGTTGGCAGGGTAAGTGATGTTGGACTTGCCTTTTGAGGTGCTCCAGCCAGTCGAGCTCTGCTCTGACCTTCTCCTTCAGGGCGCGCTGGCGGAGCTGCAGCAGGGAGCTCTGGTGGGCCGCACGCACCTCCTCCTCCTTCATGTACTGCTGCACCATCTCCATGGTGAAGTGAGAGAAGCTGTGCTGCCCACTGGAGAACGGCATGCCGCCCTGCTCAGACTGCGGCACCTGTTGGCACATTACATTACATTACACTACATTACATTACACTGGAGAAATGGAGGCAGTCATTACATTACGTCCTGCTCCTGAAGCATGTCAATCATCTTGAAGAATGTCATATGGATTTTGAGTGTTTAATTATGCATCATTTTTTTCACGGTAGCATGATAATTAAAATATGCACAGACTCATTACAGGCTGGACATTCTTCTGGAATAGCCAATTCAATCTTGGAATAGCGTGACTGCATTTTATTTAGAATCTCTATTGGTACAACTGTACACACAGCAAGAGGCATGTCTTCTCTCTTCACCGTCTTAGCACTCCAGCAGCTTTGTTTTGAGTCATGTATGCACATGCAGTCAGTAATGGCGTAGGCTTTGAAAATAGTCTATACAGATAATTATACAAATATTTTTGCCCCTGTTTCCTTGGCTTCACCCCACTTCCCTGAAAGGAATGAATGGCAAACTTTGCTCTGATTTGCAAAATTCACTTGCATGTGTCCCTAGTGTTGACAACAGTGGAAAGTAGCGCGAACAAAGTGTGATGGGATAAAAAAAAATCACGATTTTAACAGATTACAGTAAACCAAAATGAACAGAGCGGTCTTGACCTTGGCAGCGTTGCGAGAGGTGGCTGGATCATGCGTCGACTCCTCCTCCGACTCCTCGTGTCGACTGTGTTTCTTCTCCAGCGTACCTCTACGATGCGACTCTGAAGGCAACAGGGATCTAAACGACCGCTCCTCTATCTCGTCTTCAGTCATGGACTCATCAAACTTCAGAGAATACTCTGTGGCCACGGAAATACTGTCTGCTATGAAAAAAAGAAGTAAAATGTCACATCATTTTTGCATTATGGACTGGCAAATGTTTCATGGTTTCAAATGTTTCCTGAATGGTTTCAATGCTAGAAAAAGAACCCGCTTTGCATTTAGAAAATAATAATATAAGCAAAGTTTTACAGTTGAGTGCCACAGCGAAATGTTATTTGCTGATGCAAGTCATATCATGTTCTGACATTGACCGTCAGTCTATACCAATGGCAACAGACTTTTAGCCACTGGGTCTTGTTTCATATCACTCCGCAAGAACTCTGGTCACTTCCATCTCAAAATCCAAAATGACATTACGTCTGAAGTCAACAGGCTATTTTGTTAAATCATGGAAACGATTTTCAATCTCCCACTCATTAAACTTCAGCAGCTTTGTATAAGCCGGAGTTCAGCGAGAAGGTCCTTGTTGAGGAATAGCGCCCTTAAGAGAGGCTGAAGACACCTCTGCTTCACGTTGGGGCACCTGGCTGAATGCGTGTGTGAATGGGGTATTAGTATCAGCTGGTTCATTGAATTGGCTGAAACAGATATACTGCATGTCAGTGTTGTTACTCTCTGAACGCGGGATGTCCACCCCGATCCTATCGTTGGTGCTAATATATTTGTACCTTTGTCGTCCTGAAGTGAGGGCACGCTAGTGCTGGGGGTGGAGTGAGCAGCTGCCAGATAGGCGTCCTCCAGCCCTGGACTGCGGTCCTTCCTCTGCTCAAATGACGATGACAAAGGAGAGCTCAGTGGAGCACTCCTGACGCTGTGGCCACCTCCTCTGGGACTGTGTCCTCCTCTAGGACTGTGCCCACTACTGGTAGAGAGGAAGGCCTGCAGAAGGAAAGAATAAACACGAGCATACATGCATGCATGCACACACGCATGCACACAGAGACACAGATACACACGGTTACAAACAAACCAAGGTGTGAACTATGCTGCCCTACAAAGGTTAAGTGTAGCCAGTACATCATTTTGTCAAAATTGACTTTATACTCAAAATGGTCTGCATTCCACCTCTTATCTTGTGACCAAGCCTTATGGTCCAAATGTATCCCGTTTTAGAGACATTGCTTTGTCAAATTTACAGTAACTGCAATATCCAACCTAACACCAAGGCTTTAAAGGCATTTTTCTCAGCCTCAATGTTGCCGTAGTGACTGCACTTTGCCTTTGTAGGGCATGTATTTCCATTATCAATACAACAAAAAAGTACACCTTAAAGACACAAAAATAACAGAAAGTGATGGGACTTTATGAAGTGGGTCTGTAAATTAAGGTGCTGAGAGATAAGTGAAGTTGAGATCAACAGACCTGTGCTTCTCTCTGCTGCTGGTGTTCCAGTTGCATGCGAGATTCAAACGCTTCCTGCTCGCTTTTTAACTTCAGTCGTTGCAAGACCTGCTCATGGGCTTGTTGCTGGGACTGAAGGAGAAAAAGGAGTCAGAATTGAATGACACTGAAAAGTGATGCACAGCAGTACAGCTCGCTCGTGTTTGCATGCATCTTTCAAAGTCATTGACCAGCTAAGTGGCAATGTATTGGTGAGTCAAATTATGTGTGTTGCAATCTTCAGATAGCTGTTATATTGTTAGATCTGAATTTACATTGCAGTTAATGAGAGGTTCATCATTTCCCCCATCCGGCACGGTTTAATGTCATGCTGGTCATGCATATAGGAAATGCAGAACTCTATCCTTGGTGTTGGTTGGTTGGTTTATGTGTTATGTCTGTTGCTAGGCACCTTGAGGACGTGAGCCAGGGACAGGACCTCCTGCTGTGCCAGGGAGACGCCGCGTACGCGCTCCACATCGCCCAGCTGCCTGATGGACTCCTCTATTGAGTCCAGGTACATCAGCTCAGCTGTCATACGCTGCTGTAATGCATTGGGGGCACTCTGGAGCTCACCTGAGAGAGAGAGAGAGAGAGAGAGAGAGAGAGAGAGAGAGAGAGAGAGAGAGAGAGAGAGAGAGAGAGAGAGAGAGAGAGAGAGAGGAGTTTTATTATTTTATGTGATGGAGATAACAAAAGTAACAAGAGCATTTCACTATAGAAATGTGGTCAGTATATAGGTAAAAAAAATGAACTTGAATAGGAGCAAGCACTATGGAACTGATATACTACAACACCAAACAATTGTAGCACAGAAAGTAAAGAAACAGAACATTACATGGCAAATTAAATTTAACTTTTTTTAATCTAGAGATGCCTCCATGACAAATAAAAAATGATGAGCCATTCACTTGGACCGCTCCATGCATGTTGGTTGGAAATATTGACAATATTCTAATTACCTCCTGCCTGTGCCATTCCATGCTCCGTACTGTGACCCCTGAAGAGAGGGCTGGAAGGCCCCTCCCCAGCAGCGAATGGAGGGTCTGAGGTGATGGGGGGTGCCAGACCCAGACTGGGGTGAAATGACTCCAGTGCAGAGTAACTTGAGACGGGTGATGGGGTGCCTTTGGAGGCTGAGAGATGAGGATTAGAGGCAGAAGAAGCAGAGACGCTCGGGGTGCCGACAGCGGCCCTTTCTTGAGACAAATCAGCCAATAAGCTGTGGGAGAAGGCAAGGGTGGGAAATGAACGGTTTTAATTCAGGTAAGACAAAAACTGATCAATATATATAAAACATCTTTTGAAGGCATTTTGACATTTTTCTTTTGTTCCTTAATTTTGCATGCTGTGGAACATCACAAAATCAGAAATGGGACTTCCTCCCCAATTCTGAAACACAAGCTTTGACGTGAAATCTGGCTTTTGGTGAGTAGATACCCCCAAAATAACCAAGAACATGAACAGAACATACTACACTACAGAACATACACACTTAAAGGTGCACTGTGTAATATTTTAGTCCAGAATTCATGCTTCCCACTCACAAATGCTACCTTTTTAATGAATACTTAAATTTTAAGTATTCATTATGACTGGGAAAAATTGCACTTCTCATACATGAGAAGGAGGGTCTTTTCCATGTCTGCCACTTTGAATTTGCAGAAATAGACATTTTTACGAGTAAAACTTACTGGATTTTGGTCATACTAGTAAATATTAGCTCATTATTTAGTACATTTCCATGAAAAGATCAAATTTGGCAATAGGCAGCACAGTTTCAATAAGCAGTGTAGTTGCAATAACTACTACTCTGGCCACCATTCTACACAGTGCATATTTAACATTTTGGTGACCTAATGCAAATGTTGAACAACAAAAAAGCAAAGAACAAAGGTTAGTGCAGAGACTGATGTACCTGTGCACAGAGTGAACAGAAGGAGGTCCTGATGTGCCGTCTGTGTTCAGGTGTTTATGAGAACTGTGTGCAAAGCTCCCCTTGAAGTGTTCTTTTGAAGAGCCAAAAGAATCAGCCAGTTTGGCTTCAGACCGCTCATCCCCCGGATCATTCACCAGAGTGGCATCAATACTCCCCTCTGGGTAAAAAATGGTTTACAAGTCAGAAGGGGCCTAAATGCTGCTGTTACCAAAAATGACCAAAGCGAAGAAGTAGCTGAAGTTGCAGACAAAGACATTTTCAACTAATTTAATTTGCTTATGACATTTTATGCTCATGTATAAAATGGATAATATGGTGAGTTTAACTAGAAAGCCGAAGGGAGATTTACAAAGAGATGCAAATAAACGAACTTCTCATACAGAATTATTTAACTGGGAGTAAAAAGGCGGTTTTAAGAAAGAAAAAGAGCATCAGTCCCTCACCCATGCCCAGAGAACTGGCAGCAGAGCAGCAGGAGGTTCCTGGAGACTGGACTGGAGTCAAGTCCTGAATTCCGGATTTCTGACTTCTCAAGTCATCTTGAGGACTGCCCCCTTGCTTGCTTGAGGCATTGTTGCTGCCGTCACTGAGAAGATGTATAAAATAAATGTTAGTTTAATAAAGCATTCTTATTAGTTTGTGTAGTAACACTCATGTCTGCCAAACAAAATAGTTGCTACATGGGGCACCCGTGGCCTAATATACTTGAGTGGGTCGAGTGAGTTGGTCTTAGTATAGGTAGAATACAGGTAGGAATTCCACATCATCCATGGCTGAATTGCCCTTGAGCAGGGCACCTAACCTCACATTGCTCTAACCTTGTACCTAAATAAGCGGCTTTGGATAAAAGCATCAGCTAAGTAAGTGTAATATAGAATAATACTGCAGTTTAAACAAAAACCCAGCTTTCAGCAGTTCACAAGTCATTGGTGCATATTTAAACATCTTCAAAGAAACCATTTTGGAAGAAGAGTGCTTGATGTATTGACATACCAGTGCCTGCTTGGATCTCTGCAAAGCAGTTGTCCGCTGGAGGGCGAGGAGAGGGAGACGTGGACGTTATTCTCATGCAGGCTGTCCGGATGACCAGTGTAGGAGGCGGGGCTGGATCTTTGGCTCCTCCTAGGAGACATCCCTGGAAGACAGCAGCGATGCATTTAGTTACTTGGTTTGACTGAATGAAACGTTAGTCATTATGTTTGCACCACAATAGAAAAGAATTTATGTGCTCCAGTCATCTCTGGACCAGCCTTTTTATTAGTTGACGGTCATGGCTTGAGAACCAAAATGGCTTTGAGTGTACGGTAAGTGACCACCATTTTCCCCAGTTAGTTACTTATCTACTTTTACCATTTTTCTCAAGTGCACAGTGTAAAGCAGTAATAAAAATACAAGACTACACTATTCCCGTTTAGGCCACTTTACTATATTTCCCTCTTCACCTCAATGCACCTTATCAGGACACTATTCTGCTCTACAAAGGCAAAGTACAGAAAAAAACATATTTTGCAAAAATTGAGTTTAGACTGAAAATGGTCTTCAATACACCTCCTTGATCTTGTGACAAAGCCTTATGGTCCAAATGTCTCCTGTTTTAGAGAAATTGCCGTCATATTTGCAGAATTACAATATCAAACCTAATACCAATACTAGGGCAGTATGCACCATGGTGGACTATTTTTGGACTACTCTTCTTTCTTTCTTTAATGCACGTGTGGTGTTCAAAGAGCTGTGCATTATGTTCATCTGTCTTTTAATGTCAGTTGTGGGGAATAACTTGTTTGATCGGTTGTGAAATATCTTAATTTCCTTCTGGGTCAATAAACTTAACTCTTCTCTTCTTATAGTACTTTTATGATGGCAAGGATGAATTTGCATATCGTATGGCCAGTATGATAAGTGGCCTAGACTCAGAGTATGTAAATGAAGTTACATGAATGAAGGTTACCGAACACAATGCCTTAACTCTGAAGTGGGAAAATTCCACATGTGAATAAGTCCCTGGGACTTCAAAAAACAAAACAAAAAAAACGTTAAAATTGAGAAGGAAACTCAGGGAAGGCAGACGCATCACCAGCTGCCAATCACTCAATCATCACATAAACTGTTACCTTCATAAGGGTAGCCTTTGCTGTTGCCTGGAAGATTCTTGGTGTAGATGTTGATGACGCTGTAAGGACTACCCTTAGTCAGCTCCCTCCAGGCCGCCGTGTTGGCCTCCATGTCCAGGGACACGGCGCTTGCAGGTCTGGAGCGATCTGGCCCACTGCTGAAGACTGAGGTCTGGGGCAAAAAAGTGCCATCTCTCCCAATGCAATCATTGTCTAAATCTGAGATGGGACAGAATGGCTTGGTGGACTGAGCGTTGCCTCTCTCACTGACGGAGGTCATGTTGGAGGCGTATTGGCGAAAGTGGAACATGGCCGACTCTGCGTCTCGACCCAGTTTGCTTTCCCTCTTCTTGGTCGGAGGAGGATTTGCAAAGGTAGATGACGCCGCCGTGTCTTTCGCAGTACCAGCAGCAGATCTGCTTCTCTGTGCTTCTCCGAAGGCGTACAAGCTTCCCACGCCGGGTAGAGCCGTGTCGTAGGTGGTCAAGCTTGTAGTGCAGCGTAGCTGCTGAACGTTGCTCGCTGGGTGTTCTAGCTGTGTTACGATGCTGGCGCTGTCCACGCGTGTCCAGTGATTGGGCAAGACGACGTCATCCTTCACCGCGTCAGAGGCGCCCAGTTGGCTGTCTTTACACGTCTGCAGCAGCTTCCGGGCCTCGTCCTCAATCCTGTTGGAGAGCGAGGTGGCGGTGGACTTGAGCATATCCAGACGGCTCATTCTGCTGCTCACATTTGCTGAAGAGCCGGGGAAGGCTGGAGGGTGCAGGCAGGAGGCTCCTGGAACAGAGCGTGCATCTGTGCCCATCCACTCTGGGTAGGTGGGCATGGCTGGAGCTCTCTCGCCGGGCACAGCAGCAGCACCACCCCTCAGGGAAGAGCAGAGCCTGTTCATCAGACATAAACACAATATTCAGGTATATAGTAAATAACACTGTATTTACGCAATGAATTTTGCAATGCAGTGATGCAATGTATGCAGGTATATGCGAATGTATATACAAGTATCCTACAATAACAAGCACAAAATGAAGGTTTACAATTTAAGCAAAATACATTGCATTACAAAACACATTGCATAAAAACTAATGCAACCTATGCATGTATGCATGCTTGCAAAAGTAACACAAACACAAAAGGTACACAAACACAATAAATACTGAAAAGAGAGCCCACCTTAGAGCAAAAGGCTGGTTCTCAGGCACAGACAGGTCACTGCTGGATGGACTTGGAGGTTGGTTTTGTTGCTTGTTTTCCTTATCTGACTCATTGGAGGGCTGGTACAGGGGCCTCTGCAGCTGTGGAATTAACACAACGTTAAGAGTTGTTCTTAGGCAAGTTGGTTCTTGTCGATAAAAATAAAATAGATCAGCGGTTATTTTAACACGGCACAGGTGCAGTACTTCTATAACGGCACGAAAAAGAACAACATAGCATGAAGCTATAGGATAATTGGAACGCTGTTCGTTCAGTTCCGCATACTGATTGCTTGTTGGCAGCAGAACAGGTGGGATATCTGCAGACGCCAGCCACACTGCTGTTATGAGCTGCCACCATTCATTTCTATGGGCAACTTCTTCAGTGCCTCGTCTCCTCTTAGGTGCAACGTCTCGGACTGGAATTGGAGTTAGGTACCTAGTTTTACAAGGTGCGCTATTCACTATAGTTAGGGACAATCATGGCCTGGTCTCATCATCCCCTCACAATATATTCTTTCATACAGAGGGTCTGCAACACCCCGAATTGAGAAACGATTATTGGTGGGAGGGGTGAAATGTGAATCTGATTTTACCCAAATGCTAATGTTTGGTCGTGACATGTAATCTGCTCATATGACATGAGTCATTGTTCGCTCCCCTTCCTAGTCCCTCCCCTGTTAGTGGACATACATTAAAGGGATATGCTACATGCTACACGGATCCATTGACTTTCACTAGCTTAGCGACATGCTCCCTCTTTTAACTCGTCTTAAAGCAAGGCAAGTTAATTACATGAAAAATAAGACACTTAACCACCTTTATAAACTCTGGCCAACGATTTTAACTGTATTGAGCCCCAAAATAGTGGCATACCCCTTTAATGGATGGTTCTACTGTCTGAGGTAGTGCTGGTGACCCTACCTGCTTATTATGGGTGTTTGTGGAAGGAGAGAGATGCACGTCGGTCTCTATCTGGGTCTGCTCCGGCAGCGAGTTGGTGTAAGTGTCCAGTAGATATCTGTGCGTAGATCCCACATCGGAGGGATCCATAGTGGTGAAGGTGGCTGTAGTAAGTGGCTTGCTGAACCCTTCCTTCTGTTTCCTGTACAGCTCCTTCAGCCGCTGGTTTCTTCTCTCCACTTCTTCCTGCTGCTGACGCCGCTCCTCCATTTGCCGTTTCCGACGTTCTAGCTGCTGCCGAGAAATGTACTCTCGAACTTCTGTAGAGTCGTAGTGCCGCTTCCTTTTGGCTTGCTCTGGCTTTTCAGCCTCGGACGTGGTTGGTTTAGTCGTTGGGCCAGCCGCAGAGGGACTGACTCCGGTCCAGCGGTAATCCTTTGACGTGTCTCTGGGGGACACATGTCGTCTTGAAACCGTTCTTTCCGTCTGCTTACCGAGAGGTGCATCTAGCTGGAGGCTGTCCAAGATGCCCTGGATATTAGCCGGCAGCTGAGCCGCACCACACTCACCATCTTCTGCAATCTTGCTTTGATTATGACGGTTTGGTAAGGCATTGCGTTCCACACTCTCTGTAATACATACAATAATATTTACGTGTTTGATATGAAGTATCAATATGTGTGTTCCAGTTGGTCATTTGCAAACTACTCACTTGCTGGTTTTACATTGCCATTAAAAAAGCTCATGGGCCCTCATTTTCTCACTTTTTATCATCAGACTCACAAATTTGTCACCATAAGCAGAAACTCACTCTGTGTACTGCTAAAACAAATAGAGGAACGCTCCCAACCTGCCCTGGCTGGCCTGTCCCCAGATTGAAGGCCAGATTTGTGCTGAGACTGCTGAGGAGAACCAAGGATCATGTTGACCAGCTTCTGCCCTTCCCGCCATTTTGATGTAGTTATCGACGCTGTTAGACCAAGAATACATTATTATTGTAGTCAAAAAGTTGCCCAAATGACTGAAATGTACTTTGCACACACAAAAATGTGGCACATATAAAAAAAACAAAGATAAATAAATACATGAAATAGGGTAAGAAAGTAGAAAGGCTCATACAAGGCTTGGTGTCCGCATCAGAAACACAGGCCGTCTTGTGCACTTTTCTAACAGATCTGGCTGGCTTCTTGCTCTTCTGACGTTCCCTGCCACGACCTTTTGATCTGGTGCCATCTCCTGAGGTGGAAAAGTAAACAGATCATTAACACGATTTCAACTTTAAGCCATCTCCATAAATGTGAACATCGCTCCGTACTTCTACATTCCATGCCAGTTCAACCAAAGCCCATGACTTCACATCTGGAGCAATTTTTCCTAATGTAAACAATATGGTGTTGGAGAGGCCAACTGTTTGGTGAGCACCAAAATTGGTTCCAAAAACATACTGATATCAATGGTGCATTTTGCACACCTCCCTATATGCCATGTGTCCTGGGTATCTCAGGAACATACTGGGAAGTTTGTTCAAATTTTTTTTAGATGCAAATGTGTGGTCTTTTGAATTGACATGGAATGAATGACCCTTTTAGTGCATATTGGAGAATGCAAAACTATTTCTAATGCAACAATCTCTTCACAAATTACATTTGCGCACTTGCACACATACAAAATTTGGCAAATTGTTTAAAACCTCACACACAACTTTGCATGACAATTTTTTTACGTGCCACAATAGCTCATAAAGGATGACGTTATACTAGCGCATGAAGGACGTTATTGTGCTGTAAACTGAAGCATTATAGCAAGATCACATGGCTCATGACTTGTTAAACAGATGACCTGTGAGCTGGCGTGTAAGGTCTCTGTAGACGTCTCTTCTGAGGGCGATGAATTCCTCCACTGGGTTCATTCTTGTGTCCGGGGTGTGAATTTTAATCTCACTCGTGGTGAACCCTTTTGAAATCAGAAACAAATCGCATTGCAAACTAAACTGTTTTCAGTGTACCAAAATCATTTTTTTCACTGCATACAAAATAGTAAATAAAAAGCGACATACACTGTGTGTATACCTGTATAACCTTGAGCTGGGGTAGAAAATGTTGAATTTCCATTTAATACATCGCGATATCTTCATATTTTGATGTATGAGACATTTTTACTTAACTTTAACTTTAACTTTCATGTTTGAGAAGTTGACCTCTCATCCATAAACACAGTGCGTGCGTACCTTTATAGCCCGGAGCAGGGGGTGCCGCTATGACTTTGCGGACGTGGGCGGAGGGTGCAGCGCTGCCAGACTGGCCGTAGCTCCTGCCTCCTCCAGCTGCAGCATGAGGCCTGTCCAGGCTGCCCACCGCCTCCTTGCTCTTCCCTGCTGCTTCCTCCAGGTGCTCCCGCTGCCTGCGGATGCGCTCCTTCAGCTTCGCCAGCTTATCAAAGTCAAGATCAACATGGAACTTTATTGTCAGATTTTCTATGGAACACACGTCAACACGGTCGATTCAAATTGTGTTTGAACAGACTCCAATGTGCAATTAACACTAAACATACAGATACAGATGTCAAGTACACACACATGCGTCAATATGAGGCCAAAAGCACAAGGGAGGACGGGAGTTTGGATCATGGAACAAAACCATAGACATGCAGGTGGAAATCTAGGCTTCCCACAACAAAGCATGCATACTGAGGTAGCTATTTCTTCTAGCTGGTAAGGTAGGGAGGTAAAGACACCAACCTTATCATCCGCCTGCTGACGCCGCAAGCTCTCCAGACGCTGGCTGGCGCTGGGGCTGTGGGCTGTGCTCTGCAGCATCTCTGGCTGTGGATGGTGGACACTACCCTGGCCAGGCACACCACCAGCGTCTTGCTGGCTTGGGATGGTGGACGACGAGCAGGGAAGGTCGTCTACTTTACTGGTCGTTGGCTGCTGTGCTGGTTGCTGGCAAGCTACATTGATGGCTGACTGGTCATTGAGGTAGTGGACTGACGCCTCACTGACAGAGGAAAGTGTGCTTGCGGGCTTGAATGTCTGTGCCTGGCGCGTGTCACGCTGGAACAGCATGCGACTCAGCTCAGAGCTGCCATTGGCTTCCGCAGGTGGCGCGGGGTCTTCATTGGGAAATGCTAACCGAGGGGGTGGAAGCAGGACCCTATTGGCAAGACAAAGTCATCAAAATTCATACTTTATTAATATAATGTGCGACATGACTGCAAAAATGAATTGAGGAATTTAAAAAACAATATGGCTTAACAACAATCATTCCAAACAAATACATCATCTCACCTACAAGAGGGCTGCTCCTTGACATTCACAATAGCAGTCTTCCTAAGACTGGTGTCCAGACTGTTGTTCTTCAGGGTAGAAAAGGAATCTTTATTGGGATGTCCAGCCTTCTCTGAAGTAGACTGGCCCCGCTGAACAAATCCTGTTATGAAAAGGGGAACAATCCTGAATATGCAACAAAAAAGCCTCTGGAGAGGCATTATACTGCATGTCTCTGAACAGCACAACTCTCATTCCAAAACAAATATAGGCCTAGTACTTTAATAGATATCTTTTAAGGGTTGAATATATTATTTTCCAGATTACTTGTAGTTTACACATGTTGTGTATTAAACAAAAAGAAATCGTAGTTTTCCTCCTGCCCTTTATAGTTAGGTGGCCACCTTGACAACAAACACCCATATCCCTGACATCTGTGGATCCCTGAAGGTCAAGATTTTGTACTTCAAAAGAAATAACTGCATACTTATTTGACTTTTTGCTCATTTATTCAGAGCAAACCTGATGACACGCAGAGGTGAAACGGGCTGTTCGCTTTGAATAAACGAGGAAAAAGTCAAGTAAGTGTGCGGTAAACTTCATTCTTTTGAAGTATTGAACAATCTTGCGTTTACCAGCACCTAGAAACTGTGCAGGGATCTTTGAACTGGTCAAGATTTTGTATTGGGAATGTAAACAGAATAGTCTTTCCAGATGATAAGTCACATGTCTCCCATACCAGTAAACTCCCCAACCACCCTTGACTAACAAATGTTCTGCTGAAGAAACTGATGTACCCCAGCTGTTTGAGAAACAGTCAATTTGTTCTAACTGTAACATACTGGCACTTTGGTATAGCAATTATGCAGGACAATTTGAATAGGGCAGCCTCAGATTCACATATCACTTAAGTTCCAACTTCTAGGTGAAGTAAAGCACAGCAAACACTTAGACTCTGTACCTGTACTAGTGAATTTCCAAGAGCTTGTAGATGTTTTCATGGGCTCCATCAATGAGCATGTGATAACTCCCTAGGGCAGTCTCAAAGCTACTCTCAATGTGGCTGAGCTGGAAAGGGCACAAGGTTTTGCATGATTATAGAAAAAGTTCCCATGAAGTACACGCTCATACTCAGCACACACACACTTAACAACCAGAAGAACACAAGGGGATTTTGTACCGCAGTAGTAACATTTTTTTCTTCTGTTAACATTCCTTCAAACTTAACATACTGCTTCTATACAGCTTAGCATTGTGTACAGATATTTGTTTGATTTTAGAACGATGCAAGCCACATGAACCGGCACATCAAAACAACGGCATTAACTACCCCTATGTAGTTCTGTAGTTTTTACAGAAGTAAACTTAGACACAATCATAATAGTAATGTCAGCCAGAGCACAATTTCAAATGAAACTCTACTCCACTGTACAACTGTAAAGGCGTGCAGCACCATAACACTGGTGCAAATCTACAATCTGTCCCTGGTACAGTAATTGCGGCGGAGGTTCCCTGGGATTAAAGGGCCAATGCAAGTAGTACTAGGGTGATTCTCTTTTTGTGGCAACATTTCAGGCTTGTAAAGTTGGGGGAAAAAATACCAGTGGAATATATTTTTTCATATTGTTTTTCAATATTGACATGTTTAACTATAAGAAATGCATAATTGTCAAGCTCAAGGATGTATATAGTAGTAATTAGAGGTCGTTTTATCAAATGTGGTTGCTGGAAGTGTTCCACCCTGTTAGGGACATTATAATATAAGATGCACATAGTTAAATATGTCAATGTTGACTAATAACAACATTTTCCTAGGAAGAAGTAGTCCACTTTGATAGCATGATATGTTTTGATTTAAAACTGTATCAGATTATTTAATAATAAAACGGTATATGGTCATGTCCAATATGAAATTACTTTTTTAAACATCCCTTTTACTAACAGCACAGAAAAGATGTTAATTTCTTCAAACATACACATATAGGTGTATTTAATGTTACTCAACTTTCAACATAGCACCAACATATTAACAAGATTTTATGATTATTTCAAAATATTTTTTAAAAAACATTCAACCTAACAGGGTGGAATGGAACCTAACAGGGTGGAATGGAATCTAACAGGGTGGAATTTTTTACATATTTTTTTCAATATTTAAAATCTGATTAGTATTCCAAAATGTAAACTTCAATATAAAACTCATTCATTATTTTGGTTTTACAATTTACTTAGCAATTGTGATAAATTATATGACCATAGTATGAATTCGGATATAAATCGTGTAGCCCATAGCATGAAATTGTAGTGGGAAATAAGATGGCGTAATGAAAGCAATGCATATAAGCTGTGGATAAAAATAAGAACACCTATTTCTACACACATTTATGTATATTGTTGTATTGCTAAATAACAAGTTTTGTGTGGTATATTATTTATATATTACATATATGCGTTTGTGTGTCTATACATAAATGAAATACAGATAATAATTATTAATAATGATGAAAATAACAATAATAATAACAATAATTAACAATAATTCAATAATAACTAACAATATTTCAACAATGACTAATAAATAATTCAATAATAATAGCCCTCTTAGATTGTTTCCACCCTGTAAGGGTCCCATTGAGAATCCCATTCACAAAGCTCAAATTCCCCCCTGTTAGGCTCAATTCTCTAACAGGGTGGAACACGACAGGGTGGATTTTTTCCCCCCTTTTCTTATTCTAGCTCTCTACCAGCCAACATTTTAGCTATCTCACCTTCAGTAGATTAACACTCCTTTAATAACTAAATTGGATATGTTTTTCAAAAAATTACACTGAATTCACATTTTACGCAATTTGCCCTAACAGGGTGGAACTTTAAGATTGACCCATGAGGGGATGACATGTTTAAGATCAAAAATAGCAAAAAGGGACTTTCAGTAGCAGCTTACTTCAGTTCCCACAGTTTGAAAATGCCTCCAAAAGGATGTCCCTTCCAGAAAATGGCTTGTATGTAATTGTAGGTTTTTATTACATCGCATTGACACTCATCCTAACAGGGGGGAAAACTACTACTGGGACACGTAAAGTAGGATTAAAATAGAATGTAAGAAATAGAACTTAACCATACTAAATTACATGTTTTCATACAACTTAGTTTGGTCTATTCAACTGTGGAAGAGATTTAAATATAAATTTATTTTTTAATGTCATTCTACTAGACTATGTTGATTACCTAGCACTGTGGGGTAAAATTAAATGTGTGTGATACCAAAAAGGTGTGTAAAATATGAAATAATTGTTAAAATGCATTTGAATTGCATATAATGTTTGGATAATACTTGAAACATTATTGATTTACCTTATTTTTTAATATTTGGCACAGTTTGAGCAAAAATCAGGGCAATAAAACATGCGGACATGAAATGTTGCCCCAAAAAGAGAATCACCCACTTACAACCAGGTAGGCTATCCAGTATCCACATCCCTGCCTACATATTCCTGAACCTAAATCGAAATCAGTTTGTGAAAGACAAGTTAACTCCTGTCGTAACAGACCATCTGTCGGTCGTTTGTTATGCTAGTTGCAAACTAAACTAAAAGAGAAATCCATTCCCTTTAACAAGGCTGACATCTAATACCGGCAATTCATCTGACAAGAGGACACAGTCTTGAACACCAAGTGATGGACATGGAAAGAATAACATTAGATTTCAGATCATTATTAGTATTTACGGTTCCTCTTGATTGAATGAGGCCATATTCCCGAAGCACCAAGCAAGTGCCCCTACTTTAACCAGAGACGATCTAAATGCAAGAATTAAATAATATTTGCTTTAACTTCACTTTCCTGATTCACGGTAATCGTTAGCATAACCAGGCGACGCAAAAACAGAAAACAGTTGTGTATTTGCATGTAACCATGGCCACGTCACTCAGCGAACTAACACCAGAAACAAAGACTTTGCTACAGTTTTAATGATGCATGTTTACCATACTATCTGCTAGTACTATGTCAAAGGCAGCAGTGACTTTTTTTCAAACTCGGGGCAGTAAACGAAACGTTGGATTGTTTAACCTAGCAACTAGTTCAAAAGCTACGCCGACCTTCGGTTGGCTAACCACACCAACTTTGCGTAGTTATAGTCTCCGAAGTGACTATTGTTGACTCACCCTTAACAACAACCATGTGTTTACCATATCCAGCATTATCTTTAAGGTTCAAAAACGATAACTGATACCAAACAGGAAGAAAAACAAGGAATATGATTGGGGCTAGCACATTAGCTTGCTGTAAACGTCAGTCTAACTGTCTAGCGTCGTTTGACTCAACTTTTGAAATGAAATGTAGATATTATTATTATAGTCATAAAATATTATTGTCATATGACCATAACTACTTGAAGTTATTTGCGGATGAAAACTATTAGCATTGTTAGTGTCACCTTTATCAAAACTCTGAAGTTAACTTACCCGGTTTTCCGCATATTTTACTTCGACGGAGGCCGCGTACAGATCATTCTTAAACTGTCATACTGGTCAACCCTGGTCAACCAATGCTGAGAAGTGTCTGTGATTTTATCTAATAATTAACAATCAGTAGTTTACAGAGTATATGTCAAATGTGCAAACATTACTATTTTCAATGTTGGAACGCAGTCCTGCGTACATCGACAGCCGGACAGCCATTAGCTTCACCTACTTCCGGTAGCGTTTCAAGGTAAAAGCCATTGCTAAGTAAAAGCCATTGTCATCATATTTCTTCATAATACACAAAAAAGTAAAGGCAGCACTGAAAATGAGGTCTGGATGATGTTTTGAGTTTCAAAGCTTTTTGTGAATTTAATGGCACGATCATTTTCTATCATTGTTTATGTATTTCACAAAAACACTGTAGGCCTACTGCTAACCTACATGAGTGGAGATGTGCCATTAAAGTTAAATAATTCATGGAAAATACATACATTTGCAAATAATTTTGCTTTCTCAAATTTTAAGTTATATCTGTGTAGTTTAGCCTATTAAAAGAACTTGTCCATTCAAACAACCTGGCATATTCTCCCCTGTAGGTTCCCAAAAAGCCCACCAGAGGGAGCGATCAGGCCCACTGTAACAGAGCCGTTATATTTAATCACATCCGGCAATGAACATATTGAAGATATCAAAATAAAAGTTACGACTTATTATATTTCTGTGCTAATTAGAATAATTTGGCCACATGTAGGTGTATTTCTAGGTTGCTATATTCAAAACGTACATGGCTGCATTTCACTATATTATTATCAAACTCAATGTCTAAAATTCAAAGTTTATTTCTTCTTGTTACAGCTACAAATTCTAAGGAATGTCAAGCTTCATTAATGATTCTAGAATCTTGCATTATCCCAGAATGGATTTCTAGAAATAACAATCCATAGAATGTAGGCTAGGTCTACAGTCTATGAAATAAGCCTAGTTGCTCCCATAACAATACAAAATCAATCTAATATGAAGCTTGGCAAATAATGTATGCTTTTGTTTTGAATTAAAATCCCAATGGCAGCCATATTGACATTTCCGTTATTGTCGCTGGCTGCACAGAGCTGATTGGATTACTCTGCTTCACTTGACGTTTTGGCTGCTTTGAAACCCAAACTAGAACTAGATGTCAAATTAACTGAACACCTTATCTGGATTCAGCATGAAGAAGTTTTTTGAAGACATAAAGAAAGATGTCAAATTTAAATCAGCTGGGCCTGGAAAGAAACTTACCGAAGACAGGTAACAACAGCATACATCTCTGCTATCCCCTTGAAAACACTGGGCAGTTGCATGTTTACCTTATAACTTTTGTCTTCTTTAGTATTTTTGAAGCCATGTTTCATAAACCAATGCGATAAGTGTAGTCTCTTACCCAAAATGTTCCACATCAAAATTCGCTGGTCAAAAACAAATCCGAAATTATGGGCAAAACAAAACAGACTAGCAAACTAGCCCACTTCCTACTAAAATTGGTGCGTGAATCGCAGTTGCCACTGCTTACAAGCACAGGCTTATGATGTAACGTTTTTAAGACAAGAGAAAAGTTCAGCATCCTTTTTGTTATTGTTGCAGAGATGCGTGCAGTAGTCAACACACTGGCCGAGGCCTTGTTTATCCTACACGGCATGAACTGTATTGTTGCGATGAGCCAACCATTGATCTCTTCAACACTGTTTATCTTCAACACCCTGGTGTAAACTCTGTGTCGTTGCTTTCCTCTTGTTATTTAATAAACATCTTTGTGGTCATTAACCAGCATTGGGCTGCAGGAACTCTATCAAAGTCTGAAGGTTAGCATTTTATTGCGTGCTGATTCCGTAGCTCAGTGTAGGCTACTTGGGCGCCATGCCAGAAATTCTGGGACCAGGGTTCGATTCCGTCCTGGGGTCATTTTTCGACCCCTTCCCTGAGTGCGTTGCAATATGCGACCTTGCCTCCTCCACTTGCGCTTGTCTCATCGTCCCGCCTCCTGGCCCCTCCTCCGTGGAGTAAACGATAAAGTTCCCCAGCTGTCAGCCTAGCCACAACAACTTTTTAGGGACTGTCTTTCATTCACCATCCCAATTGCAAATGAGAAAAAGACTCTACAATTGAGCTTTTGCAAGATATTGAAATATAATGCTGTTGTCAGTGATGTTATCATGACG
Source organism: Engraulis encrasicolus (assembly GCF_034702125.1). Classification (NCBI taxonomy): domain Eukaryota; kingdom Metazoa; phylum Chordata; class Actinopteri; order Clupeiformes; family Engraulidae; genus Engraulis; species Engraulis encrasicolus. The sequence continues at coordinate 22,310,727 of NC_085862.1, read as the reverse complement.
TGAAGCAAGTGGAGGAGGCAAGTGGAGGAGGCAAGGTCGCATATTGCAACGCACTCCACATCTATCTATCTCCTGCTTATTTCCTGCTATGGTATTAAAGGCATAAGGCCCACCAAAAGTATATTTAAAAGAATAATGGAGACAGTGGTGCTCTCTCAAAGCAGCTGCTACTTGTTTCACAATTGGCCTGTGTGAAGAGAGGACGGGGTAGTAAATTAGCCGAAGTTAATTTATTGATGTTTCAATTCCTATCATTACATAGGAATTTACGCTTTTATACAGAATGATTTACAGTTCTTTATATGGTATTGGATATAGATTAGTCCCAGGAGCAGGTTAAGTGCCTTGCTCAAGGGCACTTCAGCCACGGAGCGCAGTAGGGAGGGAGCAGAAGGGTGGGATTTGAACCTTCAACCCTCTGATCTAAAGCCCATCTCCTTAACCATGCCATTCTTTCAGTGTAGGAGCATTCTTATTAGTGATGACTGTGTTGTCTGTAGTGCTGGTGTGGCATATGAAGTCGTTCATGGTTAATGAGGAACTTGTGGTTTTCCGACCTGAAAATGCATACTGTATAGTCTAAGCACTAAAGAACTAACACACACAATGTGTTCTTAATATGTTTCCTGCTTATTTGGCCTTTGCCAATCTAAGATTGAAGAATTTTTCAAAATAATTGTATAATTTATCTCAACCATAGCTAACTTTTTTTCCTTTTTTTAATTCAAGTGGTAGCAGTAAGGCCCAGGTGAAGCAGAGCACTGCCAAGAGTCAGTCGCGTCACGCGCCCACGGAAGGAGCCCAGAGAGCAGGAGCAGCTGCCCTGGCCAGGATAGAGCAACAACACAAGCCAATAAGCTTCACATCTCAGGATGCCATTCGCAATCAGGGTGAGCCCCTCGTCATAACTGTAGAATCTCTGCATTGTAGATGTGCCAACACAACTAAACCTGCAGTACATATGGTGTGAGATCTTAACATGCTTAACGTTCTTGAAATGTCTTGCAGTCAAGCGGGAGTTGGAAGCAGAGGCTGCAGCAACAGCCGCTACTCCTGAGGCAAGGAAAAAAGTTTTTGTGTATGAATGTAAACTTCAAGTATTTCCATTAATATGGTCTTAAAAGAAGGGCATGTGACTTTAGCAATTTATTTTCAAAATGTATGGTACCCATTTTCAAATATGATCTTTTCATGAATATTTACTAAGTACCGGTAATACACTAGTATTTACTTGACTGACCCAGGTATCTTATGAATGGTCTTTCAAAATCGCACACATGGAGAAGATCCACCTATTCATGCATGATAAGTGTCATAATGAATACTTGCAAATCCATGGTGGCGGTAAATAGACATGAAAAAGACAATATTTGTGAATGGGCAGTGTCAAATCTATAAATAAACTACTAAAGAAATAGTATACTGTACCTTTAAGGTTAGTAATGTGTCTTGTCTCACCCAACAGGCTCCTGCAGGTCCAGTGATGGAGTCTCGTAACCTGTCTGTTCCTGGCATCTATTTCACCTGTCCTCTCACTGGAGCTCTGTTGACCAAGGCTGAAAGAGAGCCACACATTAAAGAAGCTATACTCATGGTTTGTCTACATGGGATGAACACATGAACAAACACATTCACTGCATGAATGTCAATAACTTAACATCTAATTCTGTTGGCAACCTTTGTGAAATCTGTGTTTCACTCTGTGCAGAGATTCTCAGAGGACCCAGTTGTTGCATCCATCATGATGATGCACACATTCAACAGAGACCAGGAGAAGGTCAAGGGAGCAGTGGAGATCATCAACAAGTGAGAACCACCAATTGATTTCCTTTGCATGTACACTGTAGCATGTCACAAGAAGAACAGCAACCAAACGACAAACAGTGGACATTTCTGCCACTCTACATTCCTCCAGTCACCCTGTTCACCCATATTTCCCATCTTCATTGGGACTTCATGGATGGCTGAGGTCATGACATTTCAAGTGTCTGACAATTGACTAGACTACGTATGTTTCAGGTACATTGACAACATCTGCAAGAATCCAACAGAAGAGAAATACAGGAAGATCAAACTCTCCAATAAGATCTTTCAGGTGAGATTTCTGAAGATTAAGCAATATACTGTATATTTCTAAGTGTTTGATTATTAAAATGCTAATAATCATTATTTTATTTCCTGGATTCTGCTGGTCCAGGAAAGGGTGAACTGTGTGGAGGGTTCTCAGGAGTTTCTCCAGGCCCTGGGGTTTGAGAGGACCGAGTTGCCAATCGATGGACAAGGTGACGTGCCACAGTCATTGTGGATTATCTATCTATCATACAAAATCAGTAACTAGCAATGACGCCATTTTCCAATCGAAAATGTCTAATGGACAAAACCATTTCATTTGCAGTGTTCATGTTTACTTGAGAAGTGCATATCATACAGCTGACAGTGTATAACCTCAGCAGTTTGACATTTACGTACTGTTATTTGGGGAAAGCATGGGGAAAAACCAAACAGTGGTAGAAAACAAAAATCTGAAGACAGTAGATGGATTGTCATTATTCTCCCCACTGAACATTCATTCTGAGCCCCCACTGGTCTCCCAAAGGGGTGTGGCATCTTAGAAACGTACATTATGTTTATTAGTAGAAAGTCCTCATGTAGCATCTCTCCTTTATCAACCGCCTCTGGTTCTGCTTCCCACAGATGGCAATGAGGAGTTCCTGGTGTTGGCAGAGCAGGATGAGGAATCCCTAGAGAGTCTGAAGGAGAGGGGCGAGCAGTTGAGGAACGGGGAGCCAATCAGGGCCCAGCTGGACCGCCAGGCACAGGCCTTCAGCCCCTCCCCCTACGCCACACACTTTGACCTGCCGCCAGACTTCTACAATCTCACTGCAGAGGAGCTGAAGAAGGAGCAGCAACTCAAGTACGTTTTAAAGGAGAATTCGAAATGCTGTTGTATGGCTCATAGTACTGTTGACATGTCAGTATCTGACGACGACACATTTTTTTGTTCAGTCCTTTCTGAGATCATGGCTAGAAAATGGGGGGTGTGTGTTTGTTTAAATAATGGTTGAAACATATGAACATGCTCCAAATAGTATCCCAAAAGCTATTACTGTTGTTGTTACTACAGTTACTACTACTACTACTGATGTTGCCTAAAGTTTGGGATGATATTTGGAGTATAAAAAAAGAAGATAACAATGCCCATTTAGAATAGCTAGGGGCTAGGATCTCGGAAAGGGCTAAACAACAAAATACTGTCCCGTTAGGTAAGGACAAGTGAAGGGTAGTGTGATCAATGCAATGCATATTGAAATATTGAAAGGGAAAGTGAAAGCCCACATGCAAAACTCCAACTCCCATTGTCCTTGTGACACAGCACTCCACAGACACCAGTGCACACTACGAAATTGCATTTTATGTCTCACCCTTGCAAGGGGGCAGCCCCAAATGGCATCCCAAGGGAGCAGTGCGGCGGGACGGTACCATGCTCAGGATACCTCAGTCATGGAGGAGGATGGGGGAGAGCACTAGTTAGTTACTCCCCCCATCAACGGGTGTCGAACCGGCAACCTTTAGGCTACAAGTCTGACGCCCTAACCGCTTACCCATGACTGCCCCCATGACTAGAAATGGGCTGGAATCAAAGCAAAGTTCATTAAATTATTCAAACCTATGATAGACCAGCAATTTCAAATAGTATTATATGATTTGCCGCCACCAATACCTGCACTGTGTTGAGCTGGCAGGACACTGGATCGCTTCACTCAATTCACATGTATGCTTAATGAAACCTTCAGTCGAATATTGTACATTCTACTTTCTATTCTTCCTGCATTCTCTCTCTCTGCTTTATTCTATCTGCTCTCTCCACAAGTGAGCCAATGTCTTCAAGAGAACATTAAGTGTTTTTCTTTCATGACCCAACAGCATGAGGCAATGGACGGTGCAGTGATATGTAGTGTTTGGTTAATGATATAATCAGCTGATATTTGTACTTGTACTGTGATTTTTTTTTTCCAGAAGTGAGATTGTGGACAGAAATTCAATGTTGCGAACAAAAGCCATGCGCGAGAGGGACGAGCAAAGAGAAAGAAGAAAATACAATTATGCTCTTATAAGAGTACGGCTGCCAGATGGAATTCTGCTTCAGGGTAATAACAACTTGGGCAGTTGATCTACTAATTTATGTCACCATTCTTGTTTTCTTGGCTTAGTAGCTTCCCATTTGTGATTAAAGTTGATAGATTTGTATAGATTTGTTAGGAAAACTTGGAATGGCAGTAGTCGTTTTATTCATTTGTTGTCAAATATGGGCAAAGGTGATCAACTATCACCCTGTAGCGGTTAACAGCAGCATCAAACCGCAAAGTGGAAGTGGTCACAACTCAGCAACACTGTAACTCCCCTGGTACATTTTGCAAAGCAGCGCAGTTGAACAACAGTTGAAGTTGCCATGCCTGTGTGTTTGTTTATTTTAGGTACCTTCTTGGCACGAGAAAGGGTTGCAGCACTTTACGAGTTTGTGCGTGCAGCACTTGAGGACGGCTGGCAGCCATTTGAACTGATGGCTCCAGGAGGGAAGAAACTAATTGAGGATGAAGACGTCCCTCTTAATGAGTGTAATTTGGTAAGAGAAAAACAAGGCCCTCGGAATAAGCCTAAGAATAAGAAAACTGTTTTCCTGAAGAAAATGGGGAAATGATTTACCGAAGCATCCTAATACAGTATGTACTGGTAGAACATAACACTGAACACGAAGAAATTTGTTGGAAATCCTGGTAAAATGCTCTCCCATATGAGGAAAAAAACAGCAATTACACAATACCCAGATAAAATACATTTAATGAGCACATTTATTGTAAAATGTACAGGCCTGTCAGTGCATGCGGTGTGATTGACTTTTCAAGGATACATGTTAGTACTGTACATCCGAAGTTTGAGTGAGAAGTTATGTACATAGCCACTGCCCCCTGGCTGCTGATTTTTTGCATTTAATGTTCTGCCTGAAGACAGCTAGGTGGCAGCAGTGAGTCATTTTCCACAATGCCATAATAGATAAAAAGGCTTATGTTTTCCAGCACCAACATAGGTCAACCCCATAGTTCTTACCCATACAGCATAGAAAATGTGCCGATGACAACAAATGATTCATACAGACATGATCATCTTTTGTACATGTTTTTGATACTGTGTGAGTATGAGTTTGTCAAACATCCATAGGGTGGTTAATCTGTTTAGACATGGCTTTTTTCTTTTTTTTAAAAGTTTGCTGTCACGAGAGAGGGAATGACCAAGCTGTAATGAGCATGTACTGTAGCAGTGTAGTACAATCATGGTTAAGTCTTTTCAATGACCGTTACAGCATTCCACCTTACGACGCTACAGAATTTGCTTTATAAGGTATTGTTTGAAGACACCAATACTTCATCATCATCACTCTGCATACTGTGGGCAGTAATAGATACCGGGCTTTCTACAGTTAGATGAAAGTGTTGCATCAAGTCTCTGATGATAATGGTCATTTTTGTTTGATTCAGGTCCCTTCCGCTGTGGTGACGTTTTCCTGGGACGAGGCAGTATTGGCAGACATTGCCGCCGCTGGAAAAGCAAAAACATCTGTGCTGAACGAAGATCTGCTAGAGAACATCAAGGTCCTCAGCTGAACTCCTGCTAATCAGACCCTAATAGCTTCTTGTGTGTCATCCGAATCTGCCCTCTGACCTTGTCCTCCCCATCATTAATCCTTGTTCTGAATGGCTTTGCGCAACTTCTCTCTGGTCATTTCAGGATGAGGTCACTGACCTCCAAAATATCATGCAGTGCTGCACTTTTGATGTTGATAACCAGCTGTAACGTGGTCATTGGATAAATGGGGCATGTTGCACAGGCCCAGAATGGTAGGAAGTAAAGGTTGTGTCATGGCATGGCAGATATGCAGAAGTTGAATTCTAGACACAACATAGAAGACTTCAATTTGGAAGTGTGGTCTTGAGTCCCAACACTGAAAATGTGATCATGAATGTCATTTAGGAAGGCGTGACGGAACATTTCATAGCAACTCTTTACCAATGAAGACTGGCGTCTCAACTTTCACCGTATGGTATTTTCCCTCACTGTTTGGGGAACATAGTGGCACCCTGGACATTAAGCCCATTTGATAAAGCTCTACATGTGACCAGCACTTCTGTTCCACTCATAATTAAGGTTTTCTTATTACATCAGTGGTTGTGTCCTTCATGGGGCCTATCGGAGTGGCGGAAATCAAAATAAATTCACAAACTTCCACAAAATGATGAAACCACAAGTCTTGACTGACAGAGCAGACTCTTTGCAGCAGAAGATTAAGAGAAAGCAGACTTGCATAGACACAAAAAATTGTTTAATGTAGAAATTTTCAGGACACACAAATTTAAGCACACAGAACAAGTTTGAAATTGCAATTTTAGGTACGAGTTAGATCAACCCAACTGCAGATTATCAACCTTGTATAACCCTTGCTTTTAAATAATGCTCTTTTCCCCAAACAGCAAGGTGTCAGTGATGACAAACGCCGCTCTTTAAATACAAGATATACTGTTGTTGCTGGACAGCATTGCTACAGCCCACCTATACTGATAGTTATATTGTGCATTGTTCAAATAAGCAAATCACTGGCCTGTTAAAATAAACATTAGACCCCCCCCACCCACCCCCCAAAAAAACCATAGGCCAGGCAAAGTGATAATATGAAGGGGAAAAGATTACAGAAAGTGTCACTCAGTTTAACCTCCGAGTATAGTACTTGTTTAATTACACACACAGCCATGCATAAAACATGTCTATGTTTTTATTATTTAAAGACAAAAAATACAACCATTCTGAAAGGGGCAATATAGGGTATTTTGGTGACATTAGGATGAGCTGCAGAGTTGTCTTCAAAACATCGAAAACCTGTCAGCTAACATGAACACTGTAACAAGCTTCAGCCTTGCTACCCGTCTAAACATGTTTTCACCATGAACAGTTTTGTCATTTATACCATGATCGGTCCAACATGTCATTTCTCTACAGAGACCAGAACATGTTTTGTTTTTTGTAATCACACACCGGTGATTGGCTTCTCATGTGTAGTGCTTGGGGAAGCCATCGGAGCAGCAGTGGGGGCAGCCACCTCCATGGGCTCCTCAGGCTCTTGCTGAAGTGAGCTCGAGCTGATGGTCTTTGTTGACAAACCTGTAAATAAGAGTATAGGAGTGAGAATTTTGGTGAAATCCAACAGTCAAAACCCCATCATCCGCCAAAAACATGATCACCCTACATTCTTGATAAACTACATCTGAAAGAAGAGGGGGGAAATGCTCTGACTGCTGTTTGTTCACACATCTTGATTGCACTGCATTTTGTGTACCTGTGTTAATACATGTAATAATCTAATATAACAGTTGTCAAAGTAAGTCATTGATCATGGACGTTGATCGATGGCCCTCTTTCATATGTCACCAATACATAGTCACACACATCAATCACCACAATACATCCTGGAAAATTGTTAACATGATGATGAACATAATGTTGAATATGAGGTGGATGGTGTTAATATGTAGCTTAATTTCATGGCCATTTCAGGTCATTCTCTTATAAATAAAATGTGACTAATGAGAGTCAAGGGTAAACAGTTTAACTGAATAGATGTTGTTGTTATACATAGGGTTGGATGGTCAAGCAAAGGTTATAATGAGGACTAGATAACCTTTGAGGTAATTTCATCACCTTAAATCAGACAATGCTCAAATGAGTTGTTGGTAGGAGAATGAAGTCTCTCAACCACTTCCACCATTTGGGCGGGAAACATGACTAGATTACTAGGCTTGTAATGTAATGGAAGCCAGAGACAAAATAATTATTACTTCTTTTGCCTGGTCGGTTGGTCTAGCCTTGAACTATGGGATATAATCGTAGCCGAGTCATGAATCTGGCCTGGTTATGTCCTCTAGGTAAGACACTCCGTCTAGTTTCCATGTTGTAGTCTGGTTATGCATTTCAGACTGGATTTTCAGGGAAACAACCGTGAAGCTCTCTTGAGTTTTTCCTCAACTGTTTCTCGTGAATCTCTTTAGCTACTTTTCAATTGAAATCTAATAAACCTGAACGACCACCACCACACAGAAAACACTTATTTTAGACTGATGGTGGCAAAAACTAACAAGAGAGAGTTTATGTAATACAGGTCAAGACCTGCTACTGTATGTTTAAGATTTCTCCATCAGCCCCTTTAGACTTTCGATCTAATGTCTTGACTGTGCACTCACGGCTAGCAACCTGCTGTCTAAAAAGTTCTGTTATTTAATGTGTTTTCCCTTTATACTGTGCTTCATTTTGGAATGTTTTAATGTACAATTATGGCATGTAGCACATTTAAATTACATTAACTGTTTTACCCAGTTGATACAAAGAGCCAACAATAAAGCTAGCCTGTTTAACATTTAAGTGACATTTCTTGTGTGAACCCACTAGCCATTTAGTAAATCTAGTGCATGATCATGTTGAACGGACTGATTTTTAAGCGCCACATTTGCAGTTCTGGTCCTGACCAACGGGTGTCACTGTTGTGAGAAAAGGCTCACAGGACTTGTATTTTCCCAAAGTATCCCCTCTGCTGTTCATGAGAAAAACAGCATCTTTTCTCGGGAGAAACTGCATATTTTGTCTGGCTTCTGAGGACATGAGAGTTTTCTTTTCAGTAGGCTCTTAACCTAATTATTTACCACCAACACCAAATTATAGTATCATAACATGAAACAGGAATAGATCTTCAAGAAACGTCAACACTCTGTAGCAAGCAAGACGTAGTGGTAAACAGACGTGTCCTTTGTCGTGAGCTCATTGTTCTAAGCTACCGGAATTTAAAACAATAGATCGCCAAACACAATGTGCTTTAGGCCTACTGAACTTAATATGACTTCTAAAACATACCCATTTGTTGTAGTCTAGATCCCCAGATCCTTCCAAGGTCATGTGAGAGCATTATTCTGGCTGTGCAGTTTTACAAATAGACCACCAAACACAACGTGCTTTACAGAACAAAGTTAATAATTACTGGACAAAATTTAAAGAAGATAAAATAGCTTCAAGACATTATAGGCCTATTGTCCTCAAAATGATGCATGGTTCCTTCCAGTAGCTGTATCTCAGCCTACGGTTCTCTAGGCTACTCCTGCTCTTTCTGCCTACTTCCTGGCCGCCGTTGGTGGATGCACGTGTCGTGCAGTCAGAAAAATGTTCGGTGCGCGCCTTAGTGCCGCGACACAATTTTCGAGCTGGCGACAGGGGGCATGGTGCCATTTTGGGTTACATGACGACGGCATGCACATAGAGATATTGGCCGTAAATCAGTATGCTGAGAATATTCATATAAGGCCATTAGGGTTCAGCATCCTGAAGGTTTAACCTGCTTTAAAAATCTCAAGCTTGAAAACAGATTTAACTTACTATTCAAATGGAGACATGGAGAAGATGGCAAGAACAAAGTAAGTGTCTGTACGAAAGGTCAGAGCCATTGTCCCAGTCACTTCACCATAAATGCTTTTTTATTCCCGCTTAAGCTTTTTATGTCCATCTGTTACGTGACCTTTTTCAACATTGTGCACACGTTGGGAATCAGACCATCAGTGGAATTGGAAACGGAATGGTAAGTTGTCATACCGCCGGCGAACTCAAGACTTTTTTCCCGAGCTTCTTCAAGGGTGTTCACAGCGTGTAAAGACTTATTGTCAATTCTGGTGAAACTTACCAGATTCAGTACTTATGCAGACACAATCATCTTCCTCGTCCTCCTCCGTGTCAGCTTGAAAGCCATCTGCCTCAGTGTTCTCTGCCTGAGAGGGTAAACATCAATGAAACATTTATGAAGTTTTATCTTCATGTCTGTAGAGAATTCTTATTTTTTTCCAGCAAACGAAAGAAAGGAGAGATTATGAAAAAAAGTCCTTACTTGTTCCTGGTCTACACACTTCTTCATGAACTTTGTGATGGGCATACTTCCTCCCGCACTCTTCCTCTTGGCAGAGAGAGTGACGGCGCTCTGTGGGGTGGTTGGAGAGCCGCCCTGTGAGTTGGCCTGTGGTGTCTGAGGGTCATCGCGACACTGCTGGATTCCAGGCGTGAGGTAGTTCCACTTGCAAGGGACGGGCAAGGACTCCAGACCGAAGCGCACCAGGACCTCGGAATGGACGTACCAGCAGAGGCGTTTTAAACACGATCTCTTCTCGTACACCGCATTCTCCTTTATCAGGCGCTTCAAACCCACCCTGCGTGAATGGATGGACAAGACAAATGGCTTCAGAAATACTTTTCAACTTTGTGACACTTGATATATAGTTTGCAATCTGTTGTAAGAGCAAGGAAGTGCACAAACATATCCTAAAAACTAGTAACATGGGTACTACAGAAGCTACTAAGGAGGGGTATTTCAGGTATTTTAGGTTGGCATTCAGGAGGTGTGGTCACCCCACCATATTGAACCAAAGAAAGAGGATTCTTAAGTCAAGGCAATGCTGCATATTGATAATGTCAGGCACTTCAGACCCACAAACCCTTTACAAATTAGTGATGGACATGAAATGGGGCTAGTTGACACAGAAAAGGAGGTGCACATTTTCAGAAACACTAGACTCTATGGTGCTAGTTTGGTCAGTATTTTCAAAGAGGTGATCAAGGACAGAAACAGCAAAAGAACCATATTTTCATCTATGGTCAATCTTAGTAATGACAAATGAAATGAAAAGGAAAAAAATGTGGTCACCTTGTGGGTACGCCATCTCCAGGACTATGGGGGCTGTTGACGAGGGATGTTGCCTGCTGACGACAGAACTCCTGGAACTCTGTGATGATGACCTTGCTGCTGTTCACATTGCCATGGAGCAAGGGCAGGAGCTGGGGTAGCACTGTAGCACACAACAGAAGACAATTTATTTACAATAATAAAAAAAATCAAATACATTAGTTTTTACCAATGTTCCCCTTCCCCGCCACAATCTTGTGGAAAACACACATTTTACTTAATGTACACAATAAATATGGACAAAGTTCAAGCAAAGTTATAAACAAGGCACACAAATTTCAGCTCCAGAGTGAAAAAAAAGTTTGACAGGCTCCAGGCCACTGCTGATTGGTCAAATGTCAAGATGTCACTATCTGACTGAAAGCCTGATTTCTCCTAATTAATTTGATATAACCCACTTGGGTGTACACCCTTGTAGAGAGGCATGGCAAGGGCATTTGTTATAGGCCACCCCTTAACCCTTTTATAGGGCAAGTGACTATAATTGATCAGTTCCGATTACTTGCAGACCTGACAAGAACAACTCACATTCATCCCGCCGTGTCTCTCCAGGCGAGTTCTCAGGCGAGCAAGGCTCATCCTTGGGCAGGGGCCCCAGCAGAGCAATGGCATGGGAGTGCAGCGTGTCCTTCTGCGTCTGAGACAAGTCTGTCTGCCCTTCGTCTACCCATAGACAGCCACTGATGACGGCTTCCAGCACCTTCACCCTCTTCTTGGACAGCAGCTCGTCCCACTCGCGGGCCTTCAGCTTCTGACGCAGTTTCTGCTTGGCCGGGTCTCCTCCTTCCTGCACAGGTGCACCAACAAAATGGAACAAATGATGGACCCAACAAATGGCTAAAAAGAAGGAACTTGTGCTGGAAATCTTCACGAGCAAACACCAGAGCACTGACAAAAAGGGGACTGACAACAAAGTGAAATGGTGCACAGCTAAATTTGGTATTGTATTGAGTGCATTGCTAAATGTGGCAGTGTCAATCAGAGGAATACAGCCTTGGAATACACGGCCAGCTCACATTAGTAGTCTGACAACGACACCGCCTTTGACGTTCAAGAAAAGGCGTAATTTCTCATGTATTTTCATGTAAGAAGGATTCAAGGATTCAAGAATGTATTGTCATTGTCAAAAAGGCAACAGAATTGTGTTTGGGGTACAATACTTAGTAGCAGCAGGTTTCCAAGTAAAGTGCAAAAATAGGTAAAAGTGACACCAGTGCTTGACCCCCCCAGCCCCCCCATAAGAAGCCATCATAATAGCACTGGTCCTTCTTCTGAGCATAAATGTACAATATCAAAGTGTAGAGAAAAAAAACAACTGAAAACAAATGTGTGGCTTGAAGAAAGCCTGAATGGGTCATCGAAAAAGTAAGAACCTCCTCCTCAAGTGCTCCTTCTCCATCGGACAGGTATCCATGTGGTACAAAGAAACCATCATCATCGCCATCGTCATCGCCTTCCTCTCCATCGTCATCCTGCAAAAACAAGAGGAACACAAAGATAGTCAACAATCTTCAACATCTTTTCATTAAAATGGTCGTCAACAGACACCATCTGAAGCACCTGACTTGTTTAACATGCTAGAAAGGTATAATATGGCCATCGACTTATTTTAGTAGCAGATGTTCGGTGGTGCAACCGCAGCTGATGCCACTACTGTGTGGATTTAATTATTTTTGCTGGATTTATTGTACGTTGCACATAGTGACATTAGCTGCGTCATCCTTACGTCTGCTTCTTAAAACATCAATGACCTAAAAAAGAAAACACATGTTTGTACTCACTCCTTCACTGTGAGAGAGTGACTCTCCAGGCTCCTCTTCCTCCCACTCCTCGTCACTGTCAACTTCATAGTCAAGATCCTGCAGAATCATGAGTGCACATATGTTAAAAATAGCAAAATACACACAAAAAACACTGATTGGAATAGGTAATGTGTTGAGAAACAAGGCAAGTCAAGTCAGAACAGGGCAAAGCTTTTATGCACTAGCACAGATTGTGAAATACTACAGGTTTCCATGTCATAAGCAAGATACCTGGTTGTCAACACTTGCAACCAAAACTGCAGAGCAAACAAATGAGGCATTTTTATATTACCAGGTTCTAGGTTCTGCATTCTATACATTTGCATGTTATGTGGGTGGAACTTGTTTGGTACGTCTTTAGCACACTCCTTTGCATTGGGTGGGCGTCAATCCTCTTTCTGTAATCGACCCTTTTTGGCGCCAGACTCTCCATAGATTTTTTTGTACCCTTCATAGACCCTTCCGCTCATTTACGGCATATTTGCTGTTCTGCTCGTGAACAGCGGGCGGTCATCACTGTTCTAAGAAAAGGCTCACAGGGCTTGTATTTTCAAAGGTGCGCCCTACGCTGCTCATGAAAGAAACGGCAAGTTCTGTCGAGTGGCCTCGTTTAAGCGATCTAGTTTTAAAAATAGATAGCCAAACACAACATGCTGTAGGCATACTGAACGTATGACTCAGGCCTTATAACAACAAAACATAGACTTTTGCAGCCAGATCATTTCAAGGCTGCATGGTAGCATTGTTCTTGGTGCAGTTTTACAAATGGATCGCCAGACACAATGTGCTTTACTAAACAAAGTTAACAATTGCTTCACTGAACAAAATTTAAGGAAGAATATAAAATAGCTTCAACTTGTATTATCCTCAAAAATGATACAGGGTTCTGTTACTCCAGTAGCTGTATCTAGGCTACTCTTGTCTAGGCAAGGCAACTCTAGTCATTTCCTCCTGCTCTTTCTGCCTACTTCCTGGTCGCTGCTGGTGGATGCATGCCGAGTCAGGAAAAATGTCCTGTGCGCGACTTTTCGGCGAGGCATGATTTTTGAGTTTGCGATATGGTGCCATTTTGGGTCACGTGACAAGAGCATCCAAGTATACATGGACTGGCAGAGTATAATTCCAGCTTCAGGGGTAATGATGTGTAATGCAACAACCGGCGCTAATGGGTTAACAGGCAAGAAACTGCATAACATTAAAATCATATCGGTGGCCGGATAAGACGGTCACAAGGACTGATCCAATTCAAAAACAGGAACTCTGCAACCAGAAATAACTGCTTATAGGCACGTTGTGCTGTACGGTGTGGAAAAATGTACCCTGTAGAGTAAGAAAAGAAAAACAAATGGCTAGAGAACACAAGTATGTCCTGCCCTGCAGAGCAAGCATACTCATCACTCTGCTCATCTTCTAGGTACCTTGTCCTGTTGGAGGGGGTGGCGTGCGGAGATGCTGCAGCTCTTCTTGCTCCAGGTGCCCCAGTAGGCAGGCCGGTAGTTCTCATGGAATTGCAGCAGCTTCATTCGACCCCGACATGCTCCAGTCTTCGGGCACTTTACAGCCACCAGACTCTCACTACAAATATGAAAAATTAAACAAACAAAAACGGTCAATCCATGGTTGCAAGTTGCAAATGCAAAGATACACGCATACAGACACCGACTTCAGGCACTCAAGGCACTTTCCAACCACAGATTCCCACTACAAATTAAAAGTGAAAAATAAAATCAATCAATGGCTGCGACTCTAATGAGGTACGTATACGTTTTTGGCCGGCCACATGTACGTTAAGTATTTGCTTTACCACTAATATAAGAAATGTTATGTGACCAGTTTTGTTTTTTGCCCGTCATAGCTTACCTTCTTGATTCCTGGTGTTTTAGTTTGGTTTGACCAGTGAAGCGTGGTCTTCGGGACGTTAAATCCTTCAGCCAACTAGCACTTTTGTCTGGCTTGACGAGGTACTGGTCCAGCTCCTCAAATACAGCGTTCTCACATTGCACTCGGCACAGTGGTGCCAACACCATGTGCTCCTTAATCTCAAAGGGAGCGAATTTGCCACAGGCTGATGTAAGGGTCTGGGGGGGGATGGGGGAAGAGATATTTAGAATAAATAAATAAATAATTAAATGGATAAATAAATGTACACGTAAACTGCATTCATGACCAAAAGATGACCGACATTATTTTAGAGGGGAACTTCTGCCAATTTCAATATGCTGTTGCATTGCTCATGCTACCCTTGTCTCGACAGTACTAGGGATGTTAACCGGTAACCGTTTAACCGATAGTCGACCGGATCAACTTTAACCGGGTAAAATGTTCTGCCACCGGTTAACCGGTTGTAATAATAATAATAATAATTTCCTCCCAAAAAGACCCCAAAAAACAATAATTTTGAGGTTTTAGAACGATAATTCAGCATTTTCCAACTGGCAACAGTGGCTGGACATGGCAGGTCCTGTCTGCGCAGCAAAAAAAGGCTAAAGTGAAAAATATATTTTTTTTAAATCTGTGCTGTGCATATCAGGCACGCAATCGTTGAATAATTTAAGATTACCGGTTAACCACCGGTTAATGAGTCAGTAGCCGGTTAAGAGTTTTTTCAAATTTCGCCATCCCTAGTCAGTACCCGGTGATGCTGCATTTTTCGGCTCAGCCCTTTCCAAGATCTGAGCTATTCTAATGGGGGCAGACTTTGTTTACATTAAAAACCTTCTTAACATGGGCCAACTCCAAATATTATCCCAAAAGGTATCGCTGTTTGCTAGTTGTTTGCTGACATTGCATAACTTTCTGAATGTTATTGGGAATAAATGAAGATGTTTTTTCATACGTAAACAAACTCTGCCCCCATTAAAATGACCAGGATTTCATAAAAGGCTCAAACAAAACAAAAAAAAGATATTCTCAGGTACTGACAAGTCCAGGGTAGTTTGTGCATTACAACTGGATGTCGAAATTGGCAGAAAATACCCTTTAAAAATGGAAGCAAAAAATGTCTATACACTTAGGGGCTGTGTATACAAGGAAGACGTCAAAACATTTTTTCCAGATGTGCCTTTCATTTACACAGCAACCCCGCAATCGGGGCTTGAAGACACAAAAATCTGAAGACTCCTTCCAGAGCAGGGAGTTTTGAAGATTGACCGCGTTGCGTCTCTGTCTAATCAGCAAAAAATGCTCAAGTCCCATACACCTTCATGTCATACTTCCTCAGATTGTTGCATCTTCAGGCCCCGAAGGCAAGATTGCCATGCAAACGAAGGCCTTCTGACAAAATATTTTGATGTTTTCACTCATAATCGTCCTTGTGTAAGGGGCATCGAAAAACTGAAGACGAGACGCCACTTTTGAGTCTTCGGTTTTGATCATCACCATATAAACGTAGCCTTAAATTTTCTTTGTTTTTATCTATTTCCAAGCTTTCGGTCAAAGACCTTCCTCAGGGCATCTATGCTTAAAACCCAAAAATGATTGAAGTGTGCAGACTTTTGCCTCAATTGTTTAAAATAGATGGAAGTGAAGCAAACATGACATGTTTGCGAACTCTTACCTTTGGGGTGAGTTGAGCCTTGGGCTTCTGCAGGAAGCGGGTGATTACTGCTTTTTCAGCTTTAATACGCTGAATGAAAACAAGAGGAATATTTACAATGAAGACCAAAACAAAACTGTGAAATCTCAACCCATTTATGGATTACACCATGAGAGATTAAACTTTGCAGGTAGAATACATAAATGTTTCATAGAACACGTTTTAGTAGAATCTGTTAGTAACATCCCAACTTTACTCACGTCTTTCTCCTCTTTCATCTTTTTTTCCTCCTCCTTCATCCGTTTTTCCTCTTCCTTCTTGCGTTTCTCTTCTTGTTTGGCCCTAAACAAAAAGGGGAGGGGAGGAGGTGTTCCACATATTATTTTGTGTGTGCAGAAAATAATATATATACACGTTCTTTTTTTGTCTTTTTGACTTTATTTATGATCGTACAGTGAAGATGGTGACAGGAAGCGTGTAGGGAGAGAGAGATGGAGAAGGGACCCGGGCCGTGACTCGAACCCGGGTCAGCCACATAGTAGACGGGTGCCCTACCGTTAGGCCACGCCACGGTAGGGCCAGGAAATCATAAATGACAACCACTGATGAGTTCACTTGTGCAGAGCAGACAGACAACTCAATGGTTATCGGTAGTTTAAGACCACAAAGACTCTGTAACCGGCAGATTTACTCACTCTTGCTTGGCCTTGCGCTCTTCTGTCTTTGCCTTTAATTTTTCAGCCTTCTCCTTTTCCTCCTTCTCTTTTTTCTCTCGCCTTTCCCTCTCTTCCTGTTCCTTCTTTTCTTTCCTCTCCCTCTCCTTCTCTTCCTTCAGTCGACGAGCCTCCATTTTTTTCTTCTCGTTGGCAGCCTTGGCCTCCATCCTCTGCTTTTCTTTCTCAGCACGCTGCTGTTGCCTCTCCTCCTGTTCTTTTACACTCTGGAATACAAGTGCAATGATGCATTAGAAAGAGTTCTTGTCACTAAACATGTACAATGTTGCCTACTCAACTCATATCAAGAATCAGTGCAACTTGGATTAAAAAAACAATGAACATATGAATATAGGCCCTTGAACTAAATTAGTTCAGTGACTCAGATGTGATTTCGAAGTAATGGAGGGAAAGAGTTAAGCCAGGCACAAACTACACGACTAATCGGCACCATTCTCGACTGAAACCTCCCCTTACGACAATCGGTGGAGCTTTACCCCCCCCACCGGACCATCGCAAGTGATTGTCGTGCAAGATTTCCTCATCGTTGTGTGCAACGTTCTAGGATGGAACTTTGGCAGCTCAAAGAGTCGGCAATCGCAAATTGTAGAAATCAAACGCTGTTTGATATTTTCCACTGGAAATAGAACGTCGGGCATTGTCTTGGGTGGTTACGATCAGGAATAAGATTGACAGTTGCGATTCTCTATGTGTGCGGCGCAACCCGACGTCAAAATCGGGAGTCGTGTAGTTTGAGCCTGGCTTTACATTCAGTGAGGGGTATTTTGACTTTTTGTAATAGATAGTGCACGCTCCCTCACCTCTCCCCATAGCTTGTAGGTGATAATTGCAAATTATTGCTCCAATATCTTCGTATACATCTATAAATTAGTCATGAAAGACCATGCTCTCACCAGTGTACTTAGAATTGATAAACCAGGAAAAGGGAGTTAAACAATTCTGTACAATAATACAGTAATACTGTGTGTGCTGAAACTTCTATCCAACATATTTAACCATTTACACAGTAACAATCTTTTTTATTCATCAATCAACAAAAACACACTCCCCACATTAACAAATGTAACTGATCAGAATTAAAGCTCCAGCATAACCAGGGATGGGATGTATACTCCAAGTTCAAACCATCTTGCCAACAAATGCCAGTTTAGGCTATGGAATAAGCCTTAATTTCTTCATCAACACAGATTCCACACAAGCATTAAAGCACCACCGATGAAAATGATGAAATGAAGACAAAGTACCTTAAGAGATCTTCTTTTCATTTGTTTTGTCTCTGTAGTACCATCAGGATCCTATGTTAAAAGAAAGGGGAAAAAAGATACAACATCCTGAATAAAGCACACTCAATATGTAGTATCCAAGCGTGTTTTAATTGTGCAAGAGGTTCCCCCTTCTTCAGACTTGGCATAGAAAACACATGACTATGACAATTCAGGACTACATGTCCCAGCATACCGAGCATTTAACCTATCTGGCCCTAGAGACCCACATGTTCAACAAATTAATTTCACTGCCACTGCATTCCTTGACTTCATTTGATGTCGGTGTAGCATGACTAGGCAAGGTAGATGAGGTCGCTCAGTTTCTAAATGTATGCTGCACATTCACAAATTTGATATTTCACGAATATATATATTAAACTAGTAAATGTGTCATTACACCAATATGACCTCTACTTACAGTGGTAGATGACGGAGTGCGCTTTGGGGTCTTGGTGGCCTCTGGCGAGCTCTCCAGTGTGGACAGCGAGCTGACAGAGACGGCTGGTGAGAGCAATCCAGCCTCTTGCGTCGCATCAGCCGGACAGTCCTCCTCCTCCTCCTCCTCCTCCTCCTCCTCCTGTACATTCTCAGTTTCTCCTACAGTTTCCTTGGGGTCATTTTCTTCTATATGGGCATCGCCGTTCTCCTTCACATCTAATAAAGCAGTTCGTGAACTTATTGTACATGACTTGTCCTGCCCATCTGAGCGAGGGCCTTTGGAGGCTGGCGGTACAGGCACAGTTGGTTCCTGCTGCTGCTTAGCTACAGTAGGAGTTGAATCGAAGTCTTCCGTCAAGTCAATTGTTTCCACGGGTAAACTGGGGAGCCTTTTCTGAACTATAAACCCATCTAAAGGCCCACGTCCATTAATTTTGGCTGGACGAGGGCATTGAGGAGGTGAAACATCATTGGCTTCATTTTCACCATCAGAAATTCTGTTTCCATGGCAGGGCAATGCAGAGGGAACTCGAGCTCTCTTTGGCTCCCGAGTCCCTTTAGGTTCGGGATTGAGCCGTTTAAAGGGTAGACGAGCTAAAGGCAAAGAAGAAGGAAATAATTACTGATTTGCTAACACAATACTAAGATGTGCAGCTCCATCATAAAAGCAGAACAGAGCGCTGGCTTACTGTGCACTGTCAGTGATTGTCCATGACAAAGACAAAAAAGTAAAACTTCCAGGCCAAAGAAAACAAGCCAGTTGTTCTTTGTGAGTTACTTTATACACAATGACACAAAAATTACACGTTTGTACAATCCAAACAATCACGGACATAAGCAGATGCCGTGTTTTCCATACATAGACCATTCTGTGGCGCAGCACCACACAATGCCAATTGTTCTGTAGGAAAAATATTTGATTATGTAGAGTATGTATCAGATTCTATTGTATGTACTTTCCATTTCTACACCAAACTTCAACATCATCTCATATGGGAATATTGCAGTTGAAACATACAAAGACAGTCTGTAAACCCATTACTGATGAGCTTACCTTGTACAAGCTTCTTGGGAGGATTTTTGTCAACACAATCCGTACCTGAAACAAGTTTGACATTAATTACATGCAGGGCATTAAGAATGCCATCTAATTTCCATGCCATTTCTGAAACCAAATAAACAAGCTTCTCTTGCACCACGGTCATCCAGAAATGCTAACAATTGTTTAAAAACGGTCTCACACACACACACACACACACACACACACACACACACACACACACACACGTCATGTCTATTCTGCAGCCTTAATTCTGTATGTTTAGTACAGGTACTCTGAATCACCAATGCATCTTCCTATACCACCATATAACTGACTACTGTACAATAGCGCGAATAACAGAATCAGTTAGGTACACACACTGACTACCCTGTCCTCTCTACACGTTGTAGACATAGCCTATTATCTCCCAGAAAACAGATGGTGATTCAGGTTTAATACATATTCACACAATCGGTTTCATATCGCAGGTGGTAGTGCATATGAACCACAGAATCTGAGGCCCCAAAAACTGATGACATGTCATTGATCAGGAACCAGAGGTTTCCTGGTAGCTGCTTCATTGCTGTATGCGAGGCATTCAACGCATATTACAATCTAGCCAGATCATGATATACGTAAATGCAAATTCGAGAACACCACATAGTGTAAATGTTCAGTTTAGTTTAAATGTCAATTCGCAATAGTGGTTGAAAAGTGTAACAGCATGAGCACCCCTCCCGCCAAAGCGACAAAAGGCCGAGTTGCAGGGCCACTGTTTGCCTCAGCTTAGCTCTCATAAGGAGACGACTGCAGCCCAGTTGCGTAGTTCTAGGCTCTTCCACCAAATGTGCCTCCGTTCTGTCAGCGAGACAGCTTACAATAAACCCGGTACATTCTGTTTCACGCGGTTTCCAGTTTGATAGACTCACCTTCAAGTCTATGACATTTTGCTTTTGCCAGAGTTGGTATAATTGTATCCACATATAACTACATAATTCCTGGATGGTTTGGCCATCGTCAACATCCCCTCTACATGGTCACTTAATTTAGTTTTACACAGTTTAACACAAAGAAGATAAATTGACATTTTATCACAGACGTAGTTGCTAAGTTAATTTCAAACGTACAAAGACAGTCCGTCTGCCTTGATGGCTCCCTGGCGGCTAAGTTAACTTTACAATATCTTACTAGCTGGCTAACTAGCTAGCAAATTATCTGAAACTAGCAAATGCTTTGTCAATGGTATAACTACAGAGAAAGCCACTGTCAGGATAAGCTAGCAAACTTCAGGTTGTACATCAATGCGGCATCTGAACAATGATTTAAAGTGAATGCCATTATCAAACCTGACACCAAGACAAAAAGTGTTCACCAACTCCTTATGGTGTTAAAAAAAAACAATAACAATGCTCCTTACAAGAAGCCTCCTAAAGTGCTGAGTGTTTTCAAATCGTGTTAACAACTAGCAGTAGCCCACAAATTGACGTTAGCAAACTTCTGGCTTCAAGTTGTTGATAGTCGGGTTAATGAGACCTGGGTCATTTTTACAGTTGCACTGGGCATATGAAGCTTAACATCAAACGGACAATTCACTGTACATTGTTGTGTGAATTGTGACCTTACTTCTGTCGGGTGTGGAAGCCAGTGGCCCGTCCGTAGAAGTATCTTCTGCGCCCAGCATCACAACCATCCGAAATTATTCTCGGCTGGAGAATGTAGCCAGCTATGTGAACGAGAAGCTTAGGTAAGGCAGCTAACCGTAGGACTGCTCGTCAAAACTTTCTTACTCCAGTTTTTCTGCTTCTTGTCATATACTTCCTACAAAAATACCGACGCAAACATTAGTTTGCTGTATTTGCACGACGAAATGCAATTAATGTTCATGACACGCTGAAAATCTGCACACTTCCCTCCCTGTTTGCAATCACTCGGAATTGGCGGGAGTGCGTCAGGAACTCCGCCACAGTTCAACATCCCGACGCTTATTGGCTAACAGGTACGTCGACGTCTTTACGTCGTCCACGTAAACGCCAACTGCAGCCAGTTGTGTCAGAGGTTGTGTGATCATGGTGGTGGCCACTGAAAATCTAGGTAGGAAAAGTTGGTAAATTAACGGCATGTCTTACATGGTCGAAATGAGTTATTTATATTCAAAAGTTATTCTTGAATCCTCCATCCCGATATGTTGAGGGACTCAAATTCTAGTCTAGTCGGGGGGATGAAGAGTTTTCACATGGGCCTTTACTACAAAGCATTGGGCTAGGACCTGTCCTTTCATCTTTTAGTTGTGTTCTGAACAACAGAAAACAACTTGTAAAGCGCTGTAGTAGAGCTCCACACCTCATACCAATGACCGTGCTGTGTTGTCTGAACAATAGTTTGAGTTATACTGATGTGATGAGCGAGGGGGCACTCCATCTCGAGGGCACCTGTAGGCCCCTATGCCAGTTCTGTGCCTGCACCAGAGATGTGGTTTTCTCTGGTGTTATGCCGCCCCCTGGTGCTCAATGTAAGTAAGCCTACTTTCTATTTTACAACTGAGACTTTATGTCTACTTTGCATAAAGGCAGGTCATATGCTGGACGTACTGGGCATTTTTTCCTGCCAAAGTTTTCTCTGTGGATTACTGACCAGAAGGCATATGGGAGGAGATAGAAACCTGGCTCATCTTATATTTGCCCCAAAATTCAAATGGTGTCTGTTTTCCAAAATGCCATGTACATTAAAGCCATCCATAAAAGATTTTTTCTGTGCTGATTTCAGCACAATTCTGTCCTGTGTCTCCAAAGACACTTTTACAAAGGTTAAATAAACAAAAAAATAGAAAATTGGTTTAAAAAAATAAGTATATATATATATATATATATATATATAACAAAAGAATACACTTTCACATAGACAGTAGCCTGGCCTCGCCATCCACAAGCTGATGCTCAATGCACACATCCATCCACGTCACATCTGGATTCTTCAGGGACAAAATTATTCATGTTACCTGACAAACTGGCCAATCAGCGAACAGAGGAGAGGTGAGGGATGCCGCATTACATACATGAAGATTCCGTGTCACATCCAAATATTAGCAATTGGGCATAAGAATGGCAATTGGGATGCATACTTCACATCTAAACAGAGTTCACCTCTAGAGCCGTTTCCCTCTCTCATCTCGGCAATACAGCCAGTGTGACGGAGGTCATCTTGCACCTGTTCACCCCCCTCGGGGATCGAACCTGCATCCTCGTCAACTACAACGGTTCGGCAATGGGAGACACAGTACGATACCGCTGGGCCAAGAGACTAGTCTCTCGGCCCAACGGCACGAGACTGTATGAGGCTATCGGAGGGAGGTTTACCAACGTTCTACGCCAACTCTGTGCTAGTTAGCCTCCGTTACACTCTCCCCCTTAAACCTCACTCCCATCCGGGTCACGGCACCACTGTGACGGAGGTCATCTTGCACCTGTTCACCCCCCTCGGGGATCGAACCTGCATCCTCGTCAACTACAACGGTTCGGCAATGGGAGACACAGTACGATACCGCTGGGCCAAGAGACTAGTCTCTCGGCCCAACGGCACGAGACTGTATGAGGCTATCGGAGGGAGGTTTACCAACGTTCTACGCCAACTCTGTGCTAGTTAGCCTCCGTTACACCAGAACTTACAGTAGCTCTCTTTACTATAGTAATTAAGTGATATGTTGACCACTGAGGCTTTACCTCCTTATAAGAAGCCAGTTCAGTGACCCTCATACCTTATCCAAACTAGGCCTGTGCAGTCGCTCCATCCCCAAAACTCCTGGAGTTAGTAGCACATAGCCATCCTGCATCTTGACCATTTCAGCCCTCCAAAATGTTATGAGTTCATGTCCGTATAGAGCAGGGATGGGGAACTTTTTTTCATTTGAGGGGCCACTTAAAATTTTATAAAGTCCTCCAAGGACCGTACTGTGAACACAAACCAGGATTTCCCCCTGTACTTTAGGCCTATATTGAAGGGGGGCACCTTTACAACAGACCCCACCTTCATTCGGTCTCCTGAAAATATAACTTAATTGTATTGAAAATGTAATTTCTAAGGTTGCTTTACAAAACGTGTCATATTTCATGTGAAACTGCATAACATTAAAATTATATCGGGCCGTGGATAAGACGGCATCATGGCCTATAAACAGCCCACAGGCCCCGCACCCATGGCATAGAGTGTTAGCACACAAGGTCTGGTGCAAATCCATCCACCTGTTCAAGTTATACGAATAAAAAGAGAAATTTAATCAGATTAATCAGTTTATATACTTGTATATGTATCTGTGACGGAGGCCAACTAGCAGTGTGTGGCATAGAACGTTAGTAAACCTCCCTCCCGAAGCCTCAATACAGTGCGGTAGCATTTTGGGCTATCGGACTGGCCCTTTAGCTCAGCAGTCTCGTACGGTACCTCCCACTGCCGAACCGATATAGTTGACGAGGTGGCAGGTTCGCGTCCCCGAGGGGGACGAACCGAGCGGGAACACCTCTGTCACAGTGGTGCCGTGACCCGGATGGGAGTGAGGTTTAGGGAGGAGAGTGTAACGGAGGCAAACTAGCAGAGCGTGGCGTGGAAGGTTAGTAAACCTCCCCCCCGAAGCCTCAATACAGTGTGGTACTGTTGAGCTATTGGACCAGCCCTTGAGCTCAGCGGGCCCGTACTGTGCCTCCCATTCCCGAACTGATGTAGATGACGAGGTGGCAGGTTCGCGTCCCCGAGGGGGGCGAACCGTTTGGGAACACCTCCGTCACGCCCACTTGAAAATGCTTCTAAGACGCACAAAAAACATGCCCAGTCTGACACAACACAACACAATCTCTCTGTACATGAATCAACAGCTCGGCCACCCAAGGGACCAGATTGTTCTTGAGTTCACAACAGCCTTCATATATAAGAACAGAGTGAAATAGTACAATACGTACAATGCACTTAACACACAGTGCAAATCCTTGCTTATCACTAGAACCTGGACTAGAATCACAAACTGGGAGCTTGGGGTGGGTGAACAGAGAAAAGTATGGCCTGTTTCCAAACGTTCAACTGAAAGAGGCATCCAGCACTAGGCCTACTCTCGTTGACTACTTTCATGCAAAGTTGACTTCACTTGCTTCTTATTTGAAATTATTGGGGTGATGATGCTTGTTTGTCCAGTTGCTTACATCCAAACTTATGTGACTAACCTGACCTTGAATAACCATGTTGCGATTAACAATGACTGTTTTTTGGAAACAGACCTGTTAGGCCAACTTAATACAAAATAATATACACAATATATTAATCAATTTTGATTGTGTTATAATAGAGCGATAAAACTTTGTCTGAATGTGAATTATTTCCTTAATTAGGCCTACTGAAAGAAAGGAAAATGAATTGTTTACAAAAACAAAAAACAGCAACTTCAAAAATAAGAAAAAAACTACAACCCTTCTTTTGGGTTTTCACGGTGCATTATGGGTGTAAAAGTTTTTTTCTTATTCTCATAATTGTGGCTCTGCGACGAACTGAACAACACTTCCCATAATACCAATTGTTTCCCACTCTGCAGGCTCAGTTCAGGGCTGCACTGGAACGATGCTAACGGCGATAGAATCAGAGGGGAAAGAGAAACCAAGGAGAGGTGTCAGGGCTTTGCCAACAAATTAAGTGGCATGATTTTAACAAACTGTTGTAAAGGGCGATGCCATGCCATAAGAAGATCTTACAGTTTGGCCCTGTTTTGATATAATCTTGTGAGTACGGAAGGTAGCTCCCCGGACCGCCAGAGTTTGGTAGGGTAGGCTCCAGTTCATCACCGTACTGCAGTATGTTCCGCTTGCCGAAAAGAGTGCAGCGCCGCGGCTAAGATCTCGAAGCTTGATCGGTCCCTCGGTTGTCAAAACGGTGGCTTTGTAGCGTTTAGCATGCCTCTGTAACCCGTATATTGTGCCCGCCATCCATCGCTTCGTGTCAATGAATGTTGCAGAAAATTGTAAAATCAGTTAACGCGTTCCAACCGCAGTTTGGGGAAAAAAATAACCAAATGACAATCACAATCTAATTTTGGTCCAGTAAACAACACGGTAAGCTGTCAACTTAGGCGTTTCAGAGCTTTCCTTGTCGTGTCAGTCTGTTTCTAGCGTCCTATATGATGTGATAATATAGTTGTAGGCTGTTCTGTCAATAGACACTGCTCTGGTCTGCATTGCAGATTTTAATGCATTGTTTGTACAATTGTTCTGTCGCATAGGGTTGTCAGCTGTGTCAGCGCGTCAGACGGCATGGAGCGCGGGGGCAGTATCCAGCTCGACATCCCGGACTTTAGTAACTCGGTGCTGTCCCACCTGAACCAGCTTCGCATACAGGGCCGCTTGTGCGACATTGTTGTGAACGTGCAGGGCCAGAGTTTTCGCGCGCACAAGGTGGTGCTCGCTGCCAGCTCACCGTACTTCCGCGACCACATGTCACTGGGCGAGATGAGCACGGTCTCCCTCTCCGTGATCCGCAACCCGTTGGTTTTCGAGCAGCTGCTGTCATTCTGCTACACGGGCCGCTTGTGCCTGCAGCTGGCCGACATCATCAGCTACCTGACAGCCGCCAGTTTCCTGCAGATGCAGCACATCATTGACCGCTGCACACAGATCCTAGAGGCCATCCATTTCAAGATCAACCTGGCTGACGTGGATGGAGACCTGGTCAGCTCTCAGGGTGGCCCGGGCAGGACCTTGGAGTCTGGAAGCCTGAGTGGAGGTCCAGTGGGTACACACTTGATCAGTCCCCGACTCTGTAGTAGTCCCAAGATGACTGGCCCTTGTGGCATGGGGGCAGCCATGGAGGCTGGCAACACCAGTGAGCAGGAGGAGGTGAGCCCAGCAGGAAACTCCATGAGCCCTCAGATAGTAGAGCACAGTGGCATGGTGGGCTCCGAGGGGGGCAAAGGGGGAGCAGGTAGCATGAGGGAAAAGGAGCCAGTGCTGCGCATCAACCGAGCGGGCCAGTGGTACGTGGAGTCCGGCCTGGAGGACAGGGGAGAGGAGTCTGTGGTGCGGGTGCCTGTCGGCCTGCGGATCAAGACGGAACATCTGGAGGACTGGGGCAGCGTGGAGGTGCAGGCGTCAGCCGCGGACGTCAGTGGGACGGAAGAGGAGGAGGGAGTGGCCCCCATGATGATTGACGCCTCAGGCCGCAGCTCAATGGTGCAGGAGGAGTTTGTCTCAGGTGCCTCAGGGCCCAAAAGCGCCCAGCCCTCCAGCAGCTTCAGCGAGACTGACAGGTGTGTGTGTGTGTGTGTGTGTGTGTGTGTGAGTGAGAGAGAGAGAGAGAGAGAGAGAGAGAGAGAGAGACAAGAGACGGGTGTATGATTGTGTATGTGTCTCTCTCTGTGATGATGTACAATATCTATCACTGCCTTTGGCAATTTGGAAGAGCAACGACTAAAACCTACCTACTTAGTATTGCTTTAATGGAGTGTTGTATTGTGCTATTTTAAAGACTTCTGCAGCCATTGGGCAGCCTGGATTCACTAGTTTACAACCCATTTCCACATATTCCAAAGGATTGTCCTTGTGCGATTTAACCAGGTGTGATCATTAAACCAAGCAATCACCTGGTGAATTGGCCGCAGGTAAAACTAGGTCATCTGGAATATGTAGCACTGGATTGTAGTCACTAATGAATCCCATCCAAGTCGCCCATCACAAAGGTGTGTGTCTGACACATGGTGCTTGTCCCGTCCTGCACCTCCAGGTTCAGTCCTACAGGTAGTGTGGTGGTGATGGCAGAGCGGCAGAGGGCCAAGAGCGAGTCTCCAGGGAGAGTGTACGATCAGAAACACTCCAGCTCACAGGTACAGCAAATATACATCCTTTTTCCTCCTCTCTCTGGATTGCCTTTAAACCTTTGAGGTGATTGCCTGGTGAGAGGTGTTTGTTGTCAAAGTGGAAACCTTATCTGTTAACTCACTGGCTGTCAATGATGTGAAAACGCATCAAATTATGATCCGTGCATTGACTGCCAAAGACGAGAGCTGCATGATCACAAGTAGCCCGTTGAGAACGAAGATCTATGCACACATGCTTAGTTTCAGATAGTGAAATAATGAAACAGACATTATGACCGGCCTTGTCATAATTTCACAACTTCCTGTTTCTTCTCGTTAAGTTATTGGAGTTTTTCTTATGGTTCAATGTAAACGGGATGGGTCGACTACCACTTGACCCCGAAATGCTGTCAATCATATTTTTGCCAGTATCCTCCGTTATTCACCCAAGGAAAAGACAAGAGACGTACAATTGCAATCACAAACACACACCTGCACATTCACACGGGACGGAACATCTGTGTTTCGCCGAAACACAGTAGGTGATTTGTGCCAGAACTATTACTTAACAAATTACGGACATGGCACATTCACACTGGAATAAGAACTCTGACATTCTCCGTAATTTTTCAGAATGACCTGTGGTCCATAGGTAATATTAATCCTGTGCAAATCAGGCTTATGTTAACCTACAGGAAGTGGTAAATCCTAAATAATATGTAGGCAGAAAAGCTCTCAGCTCTTCCACCAGATGATTTATCACTACCTTAAGGGTAACCTCACCTGGTTTACTGCTGAAGCAGCTTTGGGTTGTGTGTTGTCTTCAGGGTGAGGAGCAGGCCATGTACGACATGGGTGGCTACGAGGAGTACCTGCGGGAGCAGGTGGGCGACCGCTGGTTCCGCTACAACCCGCGGCTCACCTGCATCTACTGCTGCAAGTCCTTCAACCAGAAGGGGAGCCTGGACCGCCACATGCGCCTCCACATGGGCATCACGCCCTTCGTCTGCCGCATCTGCGGGAAGAAGTACACGCGCAAGGACCAGCTGGAGTACCACATCCGCAAGCACACGGGCAACAAGCCTTTCCACTGCCACGTGTGCGGCAAGAGCTTCCCCTTCCAGGCCATCCTCAACCAGCACCTCCGCAAGAATCACCCCGGCTGCACCTCCTCCACCTCCCAGGAGGCCGCCCACAGCGCCTCCCCCGAAACCACCACCACCACCGTCTCCTCCAGGGGAGGCCAGGCAGACGACGAGTCGCCCGGCCAGGAGGAGATGATGGAGGGGAAAGGGGCAGGAGGTGGCGGTGGCGGGTCTGGGTCACAGGGGGAGGGCATGCAGTCCTCGGTGTCCACCACGGGTCCTGACTGAGGTGTCACTCAGGAGAATCAGGTAGGGGGGGTTGAGCGCCGGGGCCGGAGTGGAGCTCGCTCATTCGCTCACTCTGTGGAGAATGTGTAAAACCCTCCTGGTCTCCGCTCCGCACACATGCAGTCTCATCCTTACCTTACTTCTCAGCCCCTCAGTTGTCGACTCCCTTCTACATTCTACCGTTTCCACTCCGATAACCTACACAGCAGAGCCACAACCCACACACCTCAGCAACTAAACAAGTCACTCGTGAATGATTTTCAAAGCTGCTTTTCTTCACAGTCAGGATGGGGGGAAAGATTATTCATTGTTTGAGTATGGATAGCTGTTTTTTTACATTCATTTTAAATATCCTCATGAAAATTTGTGATACAAACTGATACAGATGCAAGAGTTAGTGTACTAGCATACTTTGTACGTTGGTTATTTAAGAATGGTCTTTCTGCTTTAAACCACATCTACCTTCAAACAGTACAGATTAAAACCAGAAGCTATCTAATGAAGAAACTCCACAACTTCCGTAGCCTCATACATACATACATACATCGCTGGATGCAGTGTTTTGCCTTTCCTGTCTTTAATATGTTACTGGATTTTTGTTTTTTGTTTTTTTGTCTTCTTTTATAAAAGCTTTTATACTTCTTATAAATGGTAATACAGGAAAAATGTGTTAACATGTTGAAAAATTCGGCCAAATTGCCAGGTTTTTGTGCCAAATATTAGATGATGAAAGGGAATATTTTCTATTTCCTTTTTTAAAAATTGCCTTCTGACAATCTTGTGGAACTCTGCTGGGATGTAACCCCAAGCAAAAACAACCGCTTTGCCAAGTGGGTTGTCTAAAAGATCATCCAGGTTTGATCAGGTTGGTCATTTAAACAATTTGATCTTTCCAATGAAACGTGCCAATTTGGCTTAACCAGAGTTTACAGATACTCACAAACTTGCAAAAGCCTCTAATATCAGCTACACATGAATTTATAGGGTTCAAAAAAGCAGTTTGACTTAACCATGTTATCAATCTTTGTGTCTTAGAACTAAACTGTTTTTTTTTTTAAATAATAATAATAATGCTAATAGTTACGTGACGTCCCTTTGGACAAACAGGTGGTCCTAGATCTCAGTTATTTTACATATTATGTATACTCTATGGAACACCTTTCAACATAAAACATCTACAAATAGCTGCTGAATGTTAAATATCAACAGTAATATAAAACACAGGAAAGTCTTCAACCTCAGATAAGCTACTAGACGGCTCCGTTACCTCTCAATGAACACTACGCAATACAGATCTGTTACCAGCGGACTGGTAGATGCACTCATTATTGTTATTATTATATTATTATTGTTGTTTAATCTTTTGTTCTTTGTACTTTTGAAAGGACTACTCCTGTAAGTCACTTGCAATGAAAGGTATATTGACTGATAGATTGTTATGGGGTTGTGTCCTGTTTTGATTGTCATAAAATAGGTGATGCCCAACAGACAGCATTGACCAAAAGAACGTATGGATGGATTATGTACAAGGAAGTAATAATCAACCTGTTCCAGATAAAACGGTTGCAAGTCGTTTTTCCAAACTAGGGTACTTTCTTCTGTCTCATTGTCTGCTTGGAAGTTAGTTTTATTTCGGACAATCAGCATTTAAACTACAAATGTGATGTAATGTGTCTGGGAAAGCCTTGTGGCACTTGAGAAAATTGTTTCAAAGTTGGTTTGACAAGTGTAACTTTTCAGATATATCACAATTAAACTTTAAGCATTAGATGAATGTCCAACATAAAGCTCACTTAACCCAAGTCCACAATGAGGACAGCGGAAACCAGTTTAAAGAAAGCGGTGCCAGTTTAAAGAAATGATTTGCACCCAAGATGGGTGTTCAGGCTCCTCATAGTGATGCTAAAGCAGCACAGAATGTTATGGAACTGTAATGTCACGCAGAGGTTCCTTAGGTCAGTTGATTGATAACCATGTCGACTGCCATTCATTTATAAAGACCGTTTTTGTCCCTTAGAGAAGATGATCAGTTGTCGTATGTGATCTTGGGACCTCCCAAAGTATTGTCTGACATAATTACACACAGAGAATCACACGCAGGGTAAACAATGTTAACAGTTATGAACCAAAATGTGTTTTCCTATTATTAGAGTGCCCCTTTGAGGTAAACATTTTTTTTGAGTGTCCTGAATACAAAGTATTGCTGAGATACAATCTAGTTGGTCTACCAGATCTATATCTGTGACGAATCAGAATAGTGTATGAATAGTGAGTACAAAGTCATGATTTAGTGTGAATTTGAAGGTGGAATTAATTTTATTTCAATGGCAGATTACTATGACCAGCCTGGGGCATCTTTGATGTGTTTTATAACCCACATTATATTTAAGATATTACTCCAAAGTATGCCAGTGCTGTGATGTTAAATCACAAAGGTCCCCAAGTGTATGGTTCTTTGTTGTGCAGACATGATCACGTCCTGTTCGGCTTTTGCATGAAATTGCCATGAACAGGGACGATAGTGTTGCTATCAATCAGCTGTTGGAAAGGAGGAAAAGTTTAAGGAGGTGCCCATCATTGATTAAATGGCCCAGAATCCCCACAACACAAGGTTAGAATATATTAAAAATGTATATTATAGGGGGGAAAGTATTATCTTAAAGACATGGTGCTCATAGGATTGTGTCAAGCTGCTCGATCATGGTGCCTTTTAGGGAAACAAGTCTTATATGTATCAAACAAAATGGATGAACTAAGTTCTGAAATGTAAGACAGTTTCCAGCTAGGTGCAGGATGCAATGCATTTCTGTTTCTCTAAGTGTAGTATAACCATGTGTAAAGATTTTGGACAGGTGACTTCTCAGACAACTAAACCAGTGTTATTTGTCCCAAAGAATTATAAATAACTTACCTTGAACTATTCTTACATAAGGCCATCACACGATTTTCTGGTGAAGAAGTTAGAACTTGCAGGCAAAACAAACAAGTCAGAGTAGAGAGGAAAAAAAGAAATTATCTTGTGACAGGAGTTGCGCTGGGCTATTGCTTTGTATAGACTTCTGTTTAGGAATCTATAAAACGTAAACCTTTGTCAGAAACTTCTGTGCTGCTTTGGAAAGAAATCTTACCTCAACGTGATACTGTTACTATCACTACATTTACTAATGGGTTTATTTTAAGGTTAAGGTCCCAGGGTCATGGATGGAAAAATATTGCAGGTTTGGTCAGAAGAGGGCTATCAAAATGTCATGGTTGTTTTATGTTTGACTCTTTTCTTGATAGTACCATCATAAGCATGTCATGACACCATAGGTGTGCACAGACAAGGTGGTGCTAAAGCACCTGCCCCTTTGCCGTACTGGACAAAAATGCCCTTTTTGAAAGTTACAATCACAAGTCACAATTTACTGTGGTCCATGTTGACATGATAATCTGCAAATGCTTCACGATCAAAAGCATGTGTCAATAATGCTCCAATATAATAACTAACCTCTAATAGCCTAGTAAGGCAGCCGGAAGTTCCCCCAAAATGTCTGTGCACGCCACGGCATGACACTCTCATAAGTATCCTGACAGGGTCATGGAAGTGTCATTAATGTCATATCTCTATGGCATAAATGTGATAAAGTGACCTTATGTGTTGTTTGTGTTGTCCTGACAGTCGGATAGACTTAAAAAGGCTCAGCACACACACACACACGCGCACACGCGCGCACACACGCACACACACACACAGGCACCCCAAACAATGTAAACTTGTCTTGACAATAGCCAAATGACGCTTAATTATCACATTTCTGACATTGACATGATGTTTATTACACTGTGTAATGACTGTGTACTGTGATGCGTTTGATGGTACTGTCAAGTAAAGTTTAACCATTTTTTTGTTAAAATAAGTAGTTCTTTTAAATAGCAAATAGCAAGGTAGTAAGAAAAGACAGTTATATATAATGTGGTGGACCACCAAATAGGATGTTATCAGTGATCATTTTATTTTTAGAGCTGTGAATCACACTCAGGTGTGACCTTTTTCTTTAAAAAAAAAAATATATATATACAAGAAGTACAGCCACTGATGTCAGGTCTGTCTGTGCACTATTGTATACACCGGTCAGAACTTTTTAAAACTCAGAAACACCTCTGCACAAATCAACCCTGGCTAACAGTTTCCAATTTTGCCAAGGAATATCAGGAATTCTGTTTTCTTGTTTTGAAACCTCTACTTCAGGTTTTTTTTTCCAATGGTTTTGTTACAGTCATAGGTGTGGGCATTCACGTTCTGAAGATCTAAGGAGGTGTTTTGCCCCTTCTTGCCAAGATGTGGAAAACATGCAAGAAAGATGGTGCGCAAGGATAGGGATCCTTTTTTTGGAACTGCAATGATTGCACAATTGGGACCATGTTGCTGATAAGGGGGGCTGTGAAGAGTTGTAAACATGGTGATGTTTGTTTTTAAGGATTGGTATCCATCTAATTTTGCAAAAAAGGATAAAAGCAGTTTGATGGATATCCATGCCTAATCTGTTTATGGTGCTAAGGGATGCAAAGTATGAATGTGTCGGTGAAGTTTGAGAGCAGTCTAGAATGCTAAAATGTTTTCAGTCTCTTGCCTGGTGTGCCCGGCTCATGGATATAGGACATTAGATGCCGTGTCGACTACCCCTGTCTACCCCTACCCCTGTCCCCGGTTTGGTCGGCGCCATCTCTGTACACAAATCCTATACTGTAGCCCTTTGTGGATGGCTTGAAAAACATTGAGTCGCCGTACCACGATGGCGCTGCCCAGGGTTGGCCATGGCCATGCCAAAAGGCTGGTGTTCTATATCTATGTACCTGGTTTAATGGGTTACAGGACAACTTTTTTATACCGTTGGACCTAACATATGGCCAGCCTGAATCATAAACAATCCAGAAGAAAGTACAAGAGAAAAAAAGAACAGTTCAATCTATCTGGCTTGGCCCGTGTCCTTTTTTTTGTCAACAAAGAAAATTCAGTTTGTCTAGTACGTGTCAATTTACACAATGCAATGTAGGTCAGATGTGCACTTGAGAGTGCAATTTCTTCTTTTATAGGCACACATGTATGATTCCATTCCACAGCACGTCTGCAGGTTTATCACTCAAGCTGGAGTTCCCTACAGCCAGCCCTAAAGACTTCATAGTGGATTATAACAAAACATTGATGCTATCCAGAATTCTACCTAGGGATGTTTGCATCAGATATAAGTTAACTATTTGCCTTTCATGTGTTCTGCAATGCTAGTAATTTGAAATGTAAAAATGTCCAAAGCTTTAACAAATACCACATAACAAATTTATTGTTGCAGTGTAAATAGAACTTATGTTGAATTAAATGTCGCTGTAGCTGTCAACCAATAGATCCAAATGTAAAAGAAAAAGGGTCCCTCCCCTTAAAAGGATACCTCCAGTACTTAGCACCTTTAGCCCCTTTTCCTTTGCATTGCATTTGCAATAGAGTGGTTACCTTTGAAGATTTGCTTGCGGCATTTGTTATTTGGCTAATTTGGATTTTGTTTCAACCTACTTCAGTATGGCTGGCTATGCGCATTTTCATTCCTGTCCTAAAAAAAACAAGGTAAACATTTTCTTTTTAAATGTGCAACCCACGAAGTGACTCGTGGTGTTCACTGTTATTCCATAACACGTTTGGAGCAAAATATATCTTCTGTTGTGTTTTATTTGGCATATTTTAATGGGACATGACAGGAGCAACAAGAGTAATCCGAGACAGTTACCTGGCCCCCTGGCTAATCCAGATGCACATGATGATCAGAGCCGTATATAAGTTGGCCAGACTCTCTTTATATACGGCTCTGATGATGATGTGTGTTGGGCGCCACCTGCAGGCAACTCAAAGTATTGCAAACAGACAGATAGACAGGGTCATTACAATACCTGTGTGTTGGGGGGCTGGTGTAAATATCAACATTTTGGTGGGAACCACTTGATTGCATGGCAGCCAATTCAGAAAAGGTGGTAAAGTACCATACTGCTAAATACTGGTCTTGTCCTTTAAACTTCAGCAATGCTACCCTGATCCTTGTACTCCTCCCCTCCCCATTCACTCATTCTGGAGAGAGCGGTTCTGTCCCATGTAACTGTAAAGAGATGTCTGTCTCCTAAATGTATTTTTTTAAAAAGCTCAAGAGGGAATTTCCGATGCAGGGAGTCATCTGGTAGTGGGCACAACTAGTAAGAAATTGCTAAGTAGATTGGCCCTCCAGTTCACATAGTCATATCATTTTTTTAAAATATAATTTTGGTGGTGTATCTCTTGGGCTGTTCTTGATTGTTTGTTTTTAATGGTCTAAATGAAGCCATATCTTCTCTTGCCTCTTCCCCAGCACAGCGTAGGATTTTTTTTTCAATCTTTTGAGCTCATCTTAAGTAGAAGCAATACAATCATGTGGATGACTTTGTATTATTCCTCCCCTGTCCTATTCCCTGAGCCTGCGGATAACAATACTATGTCCAAATGCAAAGATTACCTAATCATTATGGTGTTTCAATTGCCGGGGGAAAAAGAATAACGCTTAACAACTATTCCTGTCTAATCATGAAAATAAATTAATAAAAATGTATGCTTCATGTGCATTGCTTTCAAGAAATTATTAGATATTGATTGCTTGTGGATTTCAACTTGTGTCTATCACCCCCACGATACAGGTACAGAACACTCTGTGATGTACTGGTCTTAATGACTGTGAAATGTACCTTTACAATAACCACTAATTTCTCAAATAGTAATGTCAATTCCATTCTCCTTAAAGGAAATAAAGCACTTTAAGTGTTACTGTGAAGCACTGGGTTGTCATATTCTATTTCCTCTGCATGCATACACATTTTGTATATTAAAACTTTTCTCATTTTATTACCACAATACCATTTTTTGAGTCTCATCCATGGCTTCCTTATTGACGGTTTTATTTGAGTGATGATGTTCTGTTAACCTGGCTACACGCACTTATCTGGTGCAGCACCATACCCATTGACTGTCATAGTATGAACACAAACCAGTATTTCCCTCTGACCTTGAGGCCTATATTGAAGGCGGCATCCTTAAATCAGCCCCCACCTTTCCTAAGTCCACTCAATATAACTGTATTGGAAATGTAATTTCTAAGATTCCTTTACAAAATAGGTCATGTTTCATGTCAAGCTGCATAACATTAAAATTATATCGGGGGCCGGAAAAACGGCCTCGAGACATAGGTTCCCCACCCCTGCTTAGGGTTTTGAAGATGAGGCCCTCCAAAGTTTGTGTGCCA
The DNA here is from genome assembly GCF_034702125.1 of Engraulis encrasicolus. Taxonomy (NCBI): domain Eukaryota; kingdom Metazoa; phylum Chordata; class Actinopteri; order Clupeiformes; family Engraulidae; genus Engraulis; species Engraulis encrasicolus. The sequence continues at coordinate 22,274,611 of NC_085862.1, read as the reverse complement.
TGCCCACTTTTCAAGCCCAGGAATTGTATACATAATTTATAGAGAGCATAACTTTGCTATTTTTGGATATATTAAGCTTTTAGAACTGGATTTGTAAAACGTATGATTAAGACATTTGACATTTTGGGGCTACAGGTCTTGAAAAGTGGGCAGCTTGGAAAGGGTGCTGGTTTTGTTATATTTGGGAACTGTAGGCTACATTGTAATCAATATACTCAGACCCTAAAGGACGGCATAGAATGGTCTCGAAATGGCTTTGGGACAATGCATGTATTTCCTTCTTTTTTCCAAATTATTATTGTTTCCAAATGGATTTATTTCCACCTAGTGCTGCTTTATGTTTTCACAAGGATCTTGAATTGATAATGGTAGAGTTTGAACATTGTACAAAGCCTTCTTCAGTACATCCCAAAGATTCTCAATGTTGTTGAGGTCTGGACTCTGTGGTGGCCAATCCCTATGTAAAGATGATGTATTGTGTTTCTCTAAACAACCATGTCAAAAGACACATCCCCTGGTCCTGTAAAATATATTCGTCTGTTTGAGAAGGGTAAAATCATTGGCATCTGAAACATTGGCAACCGAAACATTCGTTGACAGGTCTAGGTTCGGCTACAGTGTGTGCTCATAGAATGAGATCAACTGATTACCTATATAGTGAGTTATGCAGGAAGTTCTTCTATCAATATTTTTTTTTACTTTCCTGATTGCACCGGCATATTCCAAGATGACAATGCCAAGTTTCATTGGACTTACATTTTGAAAGCATGGTTCAGGGAGCATGAGATCCTTTTCACGCATGGCCACTAGTGGTGTGGATTGGCACTGCCCTCACAATCCGATTCGATCACGATTCGGGAGGTAGCGATCCGATTCAATTCGATTCTATGCGATTCGATCCGATCCGATTCAATTCTACAATGCATTGCAATGCATTACATTTCTACTGAAAGCAAAGCAAATGTTTCATCAGTCATGATGAGGCAATACAAGTAGTCAGATACTGAGCAACAATTTATTGGCTGTTTTCTGTATCAGTCTGGATCAGTCTGTATCAGTCTTGCAATGCTTTGAAGTACTTTTATTTAATTTAACATTCATTTGCTCTCGAAATATCCACGGAAGTAATTAAAAAAGTAAAAAGAGTAAAAAAAAAAAAAAAGTTAAAAAAGTAATAAAAAAAATTGCTGCATCAATCCTGGAACTTGCCGCATCGATCCTGGATCGTCCATGCCCTGCATTGGATTGGATCGCCGAATCGATCATTGTTGACACCACTAATCGCCACCACAGAGTCCGGACATAAATTTCAGTGACAATTTTTGAAATATGCTGGAGAAATCCTTACAGTCATTGTAGATGTTTATTGAAACAACCAGGGCTGGACTGGGGGAGAAATAGGGCCCAGGCACGTTTGGATTAAAGGGGCCCCCTCACAATATTATTAGTGGCGCAGAACTGACTCATTTCTGAAAATAGGTGCCCACGAGGGTGCAGGGCTCACCGGGAAATGCCGGCTGCTATGCCAGATGGCCAGTCTAGCCCTGGAAACAACACAAGACCAAATATGTATCATAATCAAAGCTAATATATATAAATATAAAGGCAGTTCAATAACATGTCAGTATGTATGACCTACTTTTTGGTGGCGACTTTTTTTTAAATTATTATTAAGATTGAACAAAAAATTGCACAGGCCTCTTTTAGCATTGTCTCATCTTCTTTTGCTCACCGCCTCAGCTTTTCACAGCCAAGCTCTCTGCGCCAAGGAACTGCACTGCAGGTCAAGAACGACTGATTGACTGAAGATGCAGAGAAACAGGTGAGGCATCATGTCATTCCCCTTGTGCTTCCAGATGTCACCTTAATTCCCTTTGAAGATCAATAATGTATCTACTGTAGCATTTCTAAAGCTGCTGCAACATGCGGCCACTAGTGTTTTTAACAGGCTTGAAGCGGTATTAACACATCAGCCAGCCTCCTTGCTTCCTTGCTCTGGTTTCCAATCTGTTTTGGGGTCAAGTCAGGCCCAAAGAGCACTGAGAGTAAGAGGGCTTACTTGTCTCATAAATGTATTGTACCACTGTACCATCGTCACATTTTTTGGTGTGATATTTACTACAGATAAAAAAGAGAGAACCCGAAACGTTACGGAGCATGAAATCCTGGTTGTAGCGGATTTTTCTCTCTTTTTTTATCTGCCTATTTATTGGTCCTGCTCCTAGGTCAGACACTTGGATGTGCAAGCTTTTACCTTCAACTTGTGATAGCCTATTTACTGCACTGTCCATTGTCACTTTATTGACAACTATCAGTAATTAAATTTGGCTTCTTCTGATCATTTTATCTACCAGGCTGGGGGTGTGATCTGCTACCTGTCATAAAATGGGGCCCATGGAGCGAGCGATACATCCATACTCAAGATTTTCCAGCTAAGAAGTCATCTTACTGTCAAGGCTCTGTTGTCTGTACACTGGCTGCCCATCTGTTTTAGAATTTAATTCATAATCGTGACACTGCAGTGCTTAGCCTGGTGTCCTGGTTCAGCAATCTACTCATAAAAAAAACCTCACTATATCAGATTATGAGGTGGGCCAGTAAGTTAATTGGAGAGCCACAGCTCAACCTAGAATGCATGCATTTACAATGGACACTTACAGTTACAGTAAGGGCTCTAAATTAACACCTGCCAGCCGGCCAAATGCGGATGAAATTTCAGTTTGGCTGGTAGAAAAGAAAACTTACTAGCCACTCTGACTGAACTGTCTGTGACTCTGTGTGTGGCTGGTAACATCTACTAGCCAAATTGGCTGGAGATGGAAAAAGTTAATGTATAGCCCTGGTTACAGTTACTAGCTTGAATGATGCATTCCATTTACTATACGTATGGTGACTTCCAGCCTATCCCTCCAGGCTGTATGTTCCAAATGCCTGTGCAAAACTAAGGGTATAGATGCAGTTTTGTCCCCTTAGCAATTAAGGCCTTTAACAATATCTCTTATAAGCTTTCACTTTTAGGGGCAACCCTCCTTTATCTATTCACCTATTTTACATTTACATCCACTACAATACTACTCGCACTACTCCTTCAAATTTACTGACAAAGGTCTCCGCCATGTTGCCTGGTCTTGCTTCAATCACATGGGAACTTTGGCCTTTGCCCCTTTAGCTACCTTAGTCTTCTCTTTTTTGAAATTCTAACATTTATCTTGGCTTTCTAACACTTGGTGTACACGTTTTATTGCTCTATGTTATGTTGCTGTACTGTGTCCATGTTCTACTGTGTAAATGTACACATGCAGGGCAGGAGATAGGCATAGACAGACAAGGTGGTCAGACTAGGGCACCAATTGCTTGGGGGCACCAGTAACACCAAAAGTCCCACAAAATGATCTATTTATATAGTATATAATATGTAGGTACTAGATCAGATGTGCTCAATCAGATGTATGTAATGTTTACAGATCCCAATGTCTATATGCATAAAAAGGACAGGGGATGCTCGCCTAAGGCACCAAAAAGAGGCGGCCCAGTGCACATGGCTCATCATGTCAACATTTTGCCACTATGCAGGCAGCAGGCTTGTACAAAATTCAAAGTAATGCCATAATACGAACACTAGGTGATGGTGTTCTATGTACTCCCAATGGGTGGTGTTGCTTAAATTCAAAGAAATTCAAGGTAATGACACCACCTAGTGTTCGTATTATGGTGCTTTTATTGCTGATTTTTGGTCTCTTAGCTTGACACTGTATAGCACTTTGGTCAGTTTTCACTGACCAAATATAGGCCCTGCCGTGGCCAAACGGTAGGGCACTCGTCTACCATGCGGCTGACCCGGGTTCGATTCCTCGCCCGGGTCCTTTGCCGGCCCCGTCTCTCTTTCCCCACTCGTTTCCTGTCACCACCTTCACTGTCCTATCATAAAACAAATGTCAGAAACACCAAAAAACTAGATTAAAAAAAATTGCATACATTGAAGTTACTTAGGCCTACTTACCCAGATGGTGGCTCAGGTGGTAGAGGCACTTGTTCAGCAAATGGAAGGTTACATGCTTGAGCACCTGTCTGTGAATGTGTGAATGAATGTGAAGGTGAGGCATACATTGTAAAGCGCTTTATAAATGCAGTCCATTTACCATTTCATTTACCCAGGTCCCTCAGATCCACCCTCAAAGGCCTCCTCGCTCTTGCCTAGCTTCACCCCAAACACAGGTGAGCAGGTCTTCTCGCATGAGAAACCCTTTGGGTATTTTTGTCACATAGGTCATTTTAGACTTAGACTTAGAATTGAACTTTATTTATCCCCGAGGGGAAATTCGTTGAGCTCTTTTCGTTGAGCTTGGCACACTTGCAGCCTTCCTTTCAGTCTTCCTTTCATCATTGGTTTTACCTGTGCGTGCCAGTGCAATATCTGTGAACACACTCAACCTAATATAAACTAATGAGCTATGAATTTTTAAAATGTATTTTTTTTTTCATTGTAAGAGAAGGGCGATAATTTATTCTGTGGTGGCTGTGATATTGCAGCCATAGCAAATGGACATGGGCATTACAGGAATGAGTTACTCTCAAGGCCTGCAGGTGGAGATGTTGTGCACACGCCAGCAAAGGCGTCTATTAAGAGGCGGTGGAAATGTCCTCATATGGGGCGCAAGTCATTTATTCAAACCTCATCCTGCCCTCGTGCCTCGTGCCTCGTGCCTCGCTGCTGACCTGGGTACATTTTATATTGGACATTACAATAATACATACATGAAAGCTACACAGTACTTACATGAAGCTTTGTGCCACATAAGTACGGTTTGTCTATGTTTTAATGTTTATTGGCTACAGTGGTTGTTTCTTTATATCACCATATGTATTTGAATGTTAAATGAATGCCCAGTGTAAAACTGACTTTACCCAGGTCGACAATGAGACATGAGGTTGGAGGACAGAGGAAAGGACACAAGTTTGAGGAAATTATTTGCACCCTCAGACATGGGCAGACAAGGAAGGACAGGCCAAATAAGATTGCTGCTGCTATAGGCAGGCCATTGACACTTTTAGTAGAAGACGTCAGGGTGGAGCAATAACTAATGCCACTATTTTATGAATTAAATTATTTTTGTTGAAAGTGTAATACCTAAAAAAACATTCCTTACTTTAATTACCATTTATCAATTCATTAATTTAATTAATGCAATATAGTGGCATTAGCTGTGCTCACACCATTTGACGTCTGCTACGCAAAAATGTCAATTACCCAGCCTTCTTGTCCCATATTGCTAAACAAAAATGACCTCACGGTGTTAGTCCAAGTCCTACCACATCAACCTAGACCTACAGAGAGACAGAGAGACAGACGCACACTGCTGACAGCTCCCTTGCTCTGAGTGAGGGTAATGAAATGATCATGTTGCCAGCCCACTAGGCCTGTACTTAAATGCACACCAATTGCACTTCATTCATTGTGCCGGCAGTTGGTATACTGTGGACATTTACATGCACACTTGTTAAGTGTATCACCAAGGTAGGGTAGGCTGGTGAAATAGCCTATATAGCCTATCAATATGTTACCACCCTGTAGTAGGCCTAGTATGGTGTCAGTGAAGAGCTATATAAAAACCTACTCCTCAAATTCCCCAAATCTTGCATTAAGCCAACGAGGTCAAGGTTTTTACCTGACCCACAGAGGCCCAGCTCATCTCTGGGGATCCTGGTCTAAATCCATTCAGCAACAGAACCTATTCCTTGGCAGCTCCACCATCTATCTATCTATCTATCTATCTATCTATCTATCTATCTATCTATCTATCTATCTATCTATCTATCTATCTATCTATCTATCTATCTATCTATCTATCTATCTATCTATCTATCTAGGGCCTATCTAAATTTAGAGGTCTTTATATCAAAGGCATGGATCTGTTTGGTGAGATGAAAATTAGCCTATTGCTTGTTACAGGGCATGTGGACATTGAATATAATATTAATAATGATAATAATAATAATAATAATAATAATAATAATAATAATAATAATAATAATAATAATAATAATAATAATAATACATCATAATAGGCCTAATAATAATAATACATCATAATAATAATAAAATAATAATAATAATGTATTTCTTGTTGTTGTATTAATATTATTAGTAGTAGTATTATACTGCTAGCTATTATTTCAGTTGCTTTTGTTGTCGTTTTGACCACATTTTTAGTTGTGCTCTCCACCACAGCCTATTTCCTCTGGACCGTGCGTGTGATGCCTTGGGAGGGGGGAAAAGAGACGTTTTCAGTTTATTTCAACAATGCGAACACCCGCCCCCCTCAGTAGCTTAATTACGTAAATGGACAGGATCTGTTAGGAGACTATAACTATTCCCTAATACAATTTCCCCAAGTGCAATTTAATTTTCTTCATTTCTTCTCCGTGTGTGGGCTCCCATCTTCGTCACTGCCTGCGCTCTCTACCCCGGGCGTGCACACAATACCCGTAGTCGCCATCCTCTTGTTAATTAGTCCTGCAAAGAGAATAGGCTGACCTAAAAGGTAGACCGTGGCAGTGACAGCATGAAGAAACCACCAGGTTACACGGCTCATAGAAAAATAGGACAAATATAGACAGAATACTGATCGTCCTATAGGCACCACGAAAAAAATGTGTAGGCCTATTAAAACAAAAGCGAGATGTAATTGTTAGGTCTGGACTTTTTAAGCCTCAATTCTTAACCCTAGGTCCATTTCATTGGCTACAGCTTTACGGTAGCTGAGGTGCGTTTCATGATGAATGATCTTCTAATCTAGGCGATTGATTTTTAATTGGAGGCGTAGCCTACTGCGCTGGTGCAGACTGGTCTCTTCACCTGCGCGGGTCCAGCATTCTGGTCGCCTGCATATGGGCCTCCACTGTCCATCTAGAAGCTACTACGGTAACCATGTGCCCCTCTGACAGAGAAACAAAACCAGATGAATTGAAAGAGAATTACTGCCAGCAGTCTTATTAGCCTAAACCCAACTTTCCACATATAAATATCATGATGTGATAGCATATCGTGGTGTCAAATGAAATCTTAATTCTTTTGGCATGAGCATATCTCATGATTAAGTAGCTCACATGATACCATAATAGGTAGACGATGTCATTAAGCCAATCATAGGAAATGAAAAAGCTCTGACAAGCTTTCTTGGATAGGTTAAGGCTCACCTGCAGCACAGGACGAATAGGCAAGTTAAATTAACTTAATACTAATTAATACTGGTAGGCCTAGTCTAATGTTTTAACTATTTTCCATGTCTGACATTCTATTTCACTATTTTCCATATCTGCTATAGGCTATTACCATAGTCTTGGTAAAGTGTAATAGCCTAGTAATAGGCTATGTTTAATTAACCGCGGGATATAGAAATGGGGCAATTACGCACGTGTCCTTCCTTCTAGGCAATCAAGGCCTATGGAAAGATATGTCTAGGCTATGAAGCTACCTACCATTATACGCAGACAAAAAGGAGTCTCAACCTACCTGGTCATTCTTGTACCTGGAGGTGTAGGCTTTTTTTTAGTTGTCAGAGAACACCTGATATTTATTTTTCCAAAGTGATATATTCTAAAGTCATAGTTTCATCTAAAATTAGCTTTTCCTGCCTGTGTAAGCCTATTTATCAATCTTTGCATAACGTCTGCGCTGTGGTTTCATGTTGAATAGGAAACTGGATTTTTTTTTCTCAGCAGGAATGTCTCGTTACGCGAGGTTCGCCGATTTTATGTTTCCATCAAATGCGCTCAAGGTTAATTTGTCCGATGCGTAAATTGAGAAAAAACAGCTAATGCAATCAGCCAATTCAGCTAATGTTGTTTACCAATTTCAACTGTGACAGTAGTTGATGAGTAAAGCGCAACCGATGGGAATTTCAGGCTTGATCTAGTCACTAATTGCCTGGCTATATGTTCTTAAAGCGAAAGGTTAGAACGCAATTTCGGCCTATATTTTTGGATAGGTTGTGCTGCTATAAGCCTGCAGTGTACGTGTGGCGAACTGCTTAATGAAATGTAGAGTAAATAAAACAAAAAATGGATAGACTATTTCATTTATAAAGCAATGTCATTTTTCCTATTTCCTTCTCCACTCATATTTTCAGGCATCGTTTTGAATGTTGTGTTGCCAGGTCCAGGGGCGTTTATAAAATGGACAGATATATGTTATCGGTTTATTACTTTAACTGATTAAATTGATTTTTGAAATGCGTAAGTCATTGAATCCTTTGAAATAATACATCTTGCTGGGGATGACAAGGTCAATGCCAGTAGCACAGGAGTCGCCCACCCTGGCTGAGTTAGTGTCTGCTCAGTCTCCGTCAACGGACAAGACTGCAGCCTGTCAGAACGAATCATTTCCATTTTAAAATACTTAAAAATGCAAATTTCTTTCATTCATAAATGTTAACTGGCTGTATTCTGGGCTTTGTTATTTTTGCTATGTAGGTCAATTCATGTACATTTGAGGAAATATATTTTGCAATCAGGTGTAGCAGAATCACATAACTTGGATCGAAGTTGGATATAAGACAAAGCTAAACCATATAGACAAGGGTGCTGGACCACTGAAACAATTATCCTTTTTAATCAGATCTGTTTGGCAAAATTCAGCTTTTCCCTTTTGGTTGAACACCCCAATCACTCTCCTTTTCATTGTGATCCCAAACGCAATCAACATAATTGTATAATCTGCCCAGATTAATTAATAAAAAAGATGGTGACCGGAGGGATTGGTTGGTGGCTTGGTGGGGGGCGCACGGGGATCCCCAAGGTGGGCTGGAATGAAACCACCACGCGGGCCAACTGTATTGTTCTCTCTTCTTCCTAAAGTGTTCACACTTTGTGGATGGACTTTTTTCAAAATTATAAAGGAACATTTTTGAACATTGAAATAGGGCCTATGTCATGTCATTTTACATTACCATACAAAAAACGTCCGTTTTGACCTTGTTATAACCTTTCATTTGAAGAGTCATCTTTCTCACCACTTATGCTATAACTTGATAATGTCAACCAGGTCTGAGCTGTTCTGGCTGAAAACAAGTGTATCAGGTGAGTTGTCTATGCAGAGTTTCCAGCAATTATTTTTGACCTACTTCCCATGCGTAAAATGCGCGTAAAAACGCAGGAAGGTTTTTTTTGCATGTGCACAAGATGAGTTAGGCCAATAACCGAATCTTCTTAAACGGATGTGTGTGTGTGTGTGTGTGTGTGTGTGTGTGTGTGTGTGTGTGTGTGTGTGTGTGTGTGTGTGTGTGTGTGCGCGCGCGGTGTGCGCGCGCGCGCGAGTCAGTTTAACTTCGCAATTTATTGTGCGCAAAACCTCCCTTTGATATCTTCGCCGTTCACCTGTCTTCAAGATTTTTATTTATACGCAAGGCATATTTACAAAGGGCAAGCCCTAGAAGTCTTCAGAAATTTCAAAACAGTGAGAGTTGGGCCGATGTAGGTCTCAAGTGTACACATCCAATATTTTAGTTGCCTTAATGCGAGGGACGCGCAGATATGCTGCCTCGAGTAGCTAATGGTGAATATTATATTTAATTCAGAGCGAGGAGCAATAGAGCCTTCGATAGCCTACTGGTTGATAGGCCAGTGACTAGATTGCGATTACGCTGACAGTTGGTGCAATGGTTTTGTCAACCTGCCCCAAGCTCTACTCCCATTCCCATATTAGTTTTCAGTGTAGCCACTGTTCTGTTGCTGGGTTTTAACGTAGATCAAGGTTAACGTCTGCAAATGAATTGTAAAAGTTATGGCCAAGCTACATGAACAAATAACGTGGTTTGGAGTCATGACGTCTACTGAGCACCTTAGAAATTAGGTCAATGATAAAATAATAGAAAAGGCACACCTGCATTTACAGAGTTGCCTGACACTCTCAGCTATCTTCGCTAAAGGGGTACTGTTTGTCCAGGGTTGGCTTTCACTGTTCTGCCTTTCAATACTTGGGTTCGAAGCAAGCACCGCCCCCCATATCGTTATCTGCCCTCCCATTGGCTGCTTGGAGCTTGTCTGTCGTGTCAACGTCAAGTGGGTCCCGCAGTGTGAATGTATTAAGTTACTGGAATACTCGCATGGAGAGTCCGGGGGCGACCGCCTCCTGATGTTTATTTTTCACAGAGGATAACATACAACGTCGATTTACGACGGATAACGAATTTTGTGTCACTCGTTGCTCATTTAAATGCATACCGGAGATACAAAGACTTTCGCATAGCAAGTGCATGTTGGCTGGACGGGACGATGATGCAAGGCGCAGCGGTTCTGGCGACAGAGACTCCTGTCAAAGGGCTGCCGGACATACTTGGAGTGCCAATGCAGCGTAAGGTTTTCTTATTTATGTTGTGCATATCCTACTGAGAAGTGATCGACAAGTTTCCTCAATATGCTATATATTTCATATCTGTGAGTTAAATTCCATCTTAGTCCATTAATACCCTATATGTGTAGCCTACGCCTGTGACGATATTGCGCATTTAGGCCACCGCTGCCCGTGGCTCGTTTTCTGTGTATTTGCCATGAGTGATCTGCTGTGATGATGGTGAACCTATGACAAAAAGTTTGAAGGTATGCCGACTGCAGACCTTAAAAGGGAAACTACCCAAATCGGTTCCAATAGCCTATATTTAGGCTATCTCACTGATGCCTTTGGACAGGCAACTGGGATGGATTTTTATGTCAAGTGCTTATCTTTTATTGAATTGGAACCCTGGCATCATAACACAAGACCAAGATTGTGTTGATTTCTTTCTTTCTTTCTTTCTTTTTAAAATTGCCACTCTGTCGCTCAGGTAGGCTATCATAGCTGCAGAATATATCTGGGCCCTGGTTGTGTTATTGGGCAGCTGTCAACAGGGTCTGAAGATGTAACGCATAGGCTACAAAAGAACGCGTGGCTTTATAAAGCGTATCATTTCTTGTTTTGTTAACGGGTATTCATCTTCGCAGATTTATAGTCTTATTTCTGAGATAAGACTACATGAAACCTCACTCCTTATTCGAAAGGTTATCGCTTTTAAGGTTTCAGATCTGTCTGTCCTCGGTAGGCTAAAGCATTGCAACTTAAAAATGCATGTCTTATAAGTCTGCAAATAGGGCCTAATCAATTATTGAGCACCTGATTTATCTATATTAACCTCTGTTTGGCCTATAATCTGACTGTGCGATCAAAATAGATACTATTTTGATAAATCTCTGACCTAATTACCGTCATAGGCTACTCTAGTAGATTGGCTGAACACGCTACAGGCGTTTTTGCGTTCCTTAGTGCAGTCCATAGTGTTATTGCAGCATGGTTACTATTCAAACACCTTGGTAGATTTAGGAAATGGTTAAAGCGGGATATTAATGCATTTCTTTCCCATGGCGCAACGCGTCAATCAAAAGCATAGGGCCTACGTTGTAAAAGAGGGGCAGGAGAACCGAATACGCCGCTGTGGCATTTTGCCTACTTTATTACCCTATTGGAGAAATTAAACTCAAGTGACTGGGGGATGAAATCTCCAGCATTGTCAATTGATTTTGATGCAGTGGAGTGCAGTCTATGGACTACTACCACATAGGCTATCTAAACCCGACATCACCGGTGCCCTTTTGGCTACTGACCTGTGCCAAACAGGTAGCCTAGAAGGCCTATTTCAGGCCCACTCACAGTAAATCACAGCAGGTCAAGAGATCAAATGTTTGACTTTCAAGTGCATTCAGTAGGTTAACATTAATGCAGATGGTATTGGTCTGCCGGTAGCCTCTGAATTCATGCGTTTGGATACGCAATTAGCGAGAGACCCTGACATAGGCCTACAAGTGGAGTTATTGAGGAACACTGATGCATCCTCATCTCTCAACAGTCGGCCTATTTGAAGATAGGCCGTGTATTTTATTTTGAATGACACGGTAGGCCCTACTACTCTATGATTTATATCTTGCGTTGTGTTTAATCACTTAATTTAGCCTACGGTGTCAATTTGGATATTTATCTCGACCTCTTGTAGCTCCCGTGAGATTAAGTTGAAGAATTTAGTCTGTCTTGTTATTAATGCATTAGCAAAATAAGATCCCAAACGTGGCCTATAATTTTGGATAATAATGAAGATGTATGGCATAGCCTACAGAAACGCTAATTTGTAGTAGGATTTAAGCACAGTGCCCTTCGTGAAATGCCCACCGCGCGGCCTCTCCGCATCATTGCGACATAGGCTACCATGCGTCGCCATGACTGGATTATGTAAAACTAGATTATTATAGAGATACTATCGTGATGCTAATAAATAATTATAGGTTCATTTGATTTATTTCACAGAGATCCCTCATTGTGCAGGCTGCAACCAACACATCCTTGACAAGATCATTTTAAAGGTACTGGATCGGCATTGGCACGCGAAGTGTCTGAAGTGCATGGACTGTCAAGGACCGTTGGCAGATAAATGTTTCTCACGCATGGGAAATGTCTACTGCAAAGAGGATTTTTTCAAGTGAGTTAACATTTGTTTTTCCTCCTCTTATCATAAGCAATAAAAACAGAATAGGCAGGCGGTAACATTAATTCAGTCATTTGAAAAATACCTTGTAATGGCCTAATATTTAATTTCAATAGGTGGACAGGACTAGCTATCTTGCATTCTAAAATGTTAGCTAAATGCCAATTGGCCTACATTATATGAAAATAGAACAATCTGTTATTGCTTGCACAGCAAAGGTGTGAATACACACACACACACACACACACACACACACACACACACACACACACACACACACACACACACACACACACACACACACACACACACACACACTTTCAAATATGTTTTTGCATTTTGTGCCATATATTTTTTCCTCTTTAACCATAGAATTCTTACAACGTTCTTTATTCGATTTTATCCTTTAAATTTCCTTAGCTGCAAAGATGAAAATTAAGTTTGACTTTTTACACAAAACAGGATCAGAACTGGCTTTCAGTAAATCATGTTTCAGAGGATCTCATGTCAGGAGCTTTAGAGAGACTTAAAAAAGCTTGCAAGTCCCTGAGTGGATGCTAACTGTATTAGCTGGCCCAAGGGACAGAGCGCGAGGGCGGGGGCTGAATTTTAAAACTGTTGGGATGCTGAAGACAAAGAGCTGATCTGGCAACCTATTCAGGGCAAGGGGGCTGTGTGGCTGCATGTTTATGTGTGTGTGTGTGTGTGTGTGTGTGTGTGTGTGTGTGTGTGTGTGTGTGTGTGTGTGTGTGTGTGTGTGTGTGTGTGTGTGTATGTGCATGCCCGTGTGTGCGTGTGTGATGGTTGTGTGTGTGCAGGAGGGGAGGGGTATTTCCCCACAGCGCTGAGCTAACTTCACTTACTCTTAGTCTGATTTACGGCACGTGTAAAGACCGTGCGTAATTACTTTCCTCCCTGTGCTGTGCGCGTGCCGAGGCCTCTCCTCTCCGCCACTGACTAGCCCTCACTGGAAACACCCCCCTCCCCGCCCCCAAACACACACATACATATACAGACAGAGAGGCAGGTTGAGGTATCTCTCTCTCAAACACACACACACACACACACACACACACACACACACACACACACACACACACAGAGCCTCTCTCCCGTAACTTAAACATTGCACTTAAATGTGGAATGTGAATTAAGCTAAGTAACTGTAGCTTCTACATATTTTTCCTTTTTTTCATTTTTCATTTTTCTGTTAGTCATTGATGAGAGATCATTGCGGCTTTGAGTCATCTTTCAGCCAAGCATCGCCATTTTGTGGCACTCTTGCTAGGTGCTAGAGGCGTTTAGAATGGCCTGTCATGGTTAACACTTTTAAAATGTATTCTTCGTTTTATGTTGCACCTCAATGTAATAGGCCTCTGAAATATTATGAGTCACAAGATGAACCCATATCTAACCCTGAGTTACAATGTAAGAACATAATGGTATCACATTGTTGTACTATCTACCTTTGATTAAGTTGTAGTGTTGATATGAGCCATCTTATTTATTCAATACCTTTATATACTACTAATTTGTCCAGTTTTGTCTCAACATGTTGCTGATTGGCTCATGAAATATTGGCAGAGGATTCTAATGCCTACAGTCATGATTTTAACGTAACACCAATCTTTCTTAATCTTTCTTCTTCCAGTTTCTTTTTCCCAAGCACATTGAATGATGACTGAATATGATGATGTGCCGCTACATAAATACTTTGATTGATTGATACTACGTGATGCACCGGATATGCTGGAACAAAGGACTGTGTAAAAAATAAAGAAAACTTGTGATGTTTTTTTTTTTTTTTTTTGTTATTTTGCAGACGTTTTGGAACAAAGTGTGCCTCGTGTCAGCAGGGCATTCCCCCCATGCAGGTGGTCAGGAAAGCTGAAGACTTCGTCTACCACCTGCACTGCTTCTCCTGTGTCATCTGCAGCCAGCAGCTTGCCACCGGGGACGAGTTCTATCTCATGGAAGATGGCAGACTTGTGTGCAAAGAAGACTACGAGACAGCCAAACAAAATGGTAGGTGACCAATGGTAGGTACGTCACTGCTTAAAACAACTGGTATTGTGACATCAATTCTAGCTGTTTTAACTAAATATTTCTGTTTAGTACACATCATCAGTCTCCATTTACCTTTCAACAGTATACTGCAATCTGAGATCCCTCCCACTGGCTGGTAGAGCACTATTGCAGTTTGGATAGCCTATACAATTGCCATCATTGATTGGAGAAAGACAAAAAATATCAAGTGTATTCTGTTAGTGTGATTTTTGTTAAGGATCCACTGCATTGTCCATACACACTAGCGTTACCTCTTAGCATCTAACCCTGGGTCATGATTACATTAAGTGATGTGTTGTGCACTAAGGGTAAGGAGGCCTCTCCCTAGGGAGATGGGAGGTGGGGTGGGGTGGGGTGGGGTTAAGGGGAAGTGGGGCTCTTGCTCGCCTGGGGAGTAAATCAGTGTGGGGATTGTCACTGCCGACACCTCATATATGCTACTGACCGGTTTACAGTGATTTCACTTGGTAGCACATCTGCCTCCAGTAACAAAGTTTGTCATGAGGTTGTGGTTTGAGACCGGATTCTGAACTGCATGAAGAACGATTTTACCACAAGTAAAGAAAAGAACATGCTATCGGGGAAAGGAAGTGAAATCACTGATGAAATCACTGATGAAATCACCCGAGGAAACAACAGCACCTTAGCTGCTGTTATTTCTCTGTTCAGAAATGATTCATATTCATATTTTTTTCAATTCTCCGCTCATAGATGATTCAGAAGCAGGAACAAAACGCCCACGGACAACCATCACAGCCAAGCAGTTAGAAACCCTGAAAACTGCTTACAAGAGCTCCCCCAAACCAGCGAGACATGTCCGGGAACAGCTGTCCTCTGAGACTGGGCTGGACATGAGAGTGGTACAGGTAATTAAGGAATTTGCCACTACAATGAGGATTATAAAATAGGACTTCGGAAAGTACATGATATGAATAGGTCTTGGTGGAAAATGTTGTGACTTCTTTTTTTTGTGAAAACCTTCAAAAACAGGTTTGGTTTCAGAACCGACGTGCTAAAGAGAAACGTCTGAAGAAGGACGCCGGCCGCCATCGCTGGGGCCAATACTACAAAAGTGTCAAACGCAACAGAGGGGCGAGCAAGATCGAAAAAGAGAGCTCGGTGGAAGACACAGGCTTGAGTGACAGTGAAATCAGCTTCAGAGGTACAGTATGCACTCAAAGAGGTCAAAGACATTGACATTTTTAGAGGCAGGTGTCATGGTGGTGCAAATACAGCTAATCACACTAATGTGTAAAGTGGGTATTTATTCATTGTACAACGCGCTTCATTTGCATGAATAATAATAATAATAATACTTTGTTTTTATATAGCGCTTTTCAAAATACCCAAAGACGCTTTACAAACACAAAACACAAAATAAAGACATACAAGGACTCAACAAGACAACAAAAGTAAACTCCAGTGGAAGAGAAATGTCCATGTTGATATGGAGCTGTAGGTGTGAAAGTTATGAAAACCCACGTCGGGGGCAGCAATGGAAATGGGGATAAGAAAATCCCGAGCCTCCTAACGTGGCCTGAAGTGTGTTTATAAAAAATAATAACTAAATCCATACAATTGCGGCATTAGCTGTGGTTGCATCACCTGACTGCTACTAAAGATGGAGTTATGTGGCCTCATAACTACTTGGCCTTCATTTGCCTCCACATTTTCATTGATGCAGATCCCATGTCAGGACTAACATGATTTCTTTGTGGTCTGAAAATACATCTATTCAAGTTAATCTGTTCAATAAGTTCGTAGCCCAGTAAACTAGATGAATCCACCAAGTGGCACAAAATATTCTTGCCTAGTGAGTTGGTCTAGTATTGCACCATTGCAAATCAGACACAAAAGGACGGCAAACCCGTCCAATCACAACGTAAGGATTTTTCCCCCTTTCAGCTGTTGGGGTGGATAAGTCACTGTTGCAGAGGTATACTGAGAGACACCCCCAGCCCTTAGCTTTGTGAACGGAGCGGTGTCAGGCTAAACTGTTCATGTTATAGTCTGGCTTGCCAATTAACTAGGGTATTTTTATTGGATGGGGAAGGGGACGGGGTTACTCACTTTTCTTTTGTTTTTAAATCCCCTGGGATCTGGACCCCTGCTCCTTTAAGAGTTGACCCTCTTTGATCCCATTCATTGCATTAAGTCAAGCCAAAAGTCTATGTTTTTAAACTTGATAGACTTGATTAGTTTGGGACAAAGTCAGACAAAAACATCATCTCATATCTCATATCATAATATGTACCCTTTTCTGTGTTCATGTAAAAATATTATGCAACATGTACAGGAAGGGTTTGAGATCAAAGACTGGATTCGTGATGAATGACTGGATTCATCACCGTGTCTAACTTCTATCTGATCAATCAGTTAACACCCTTCCCTTCCTTTTTTCCCCCTACTCCCTGAAGATGATCAGATCTTGTCAGAGCTGGGTCACACCAACGGCATGTACAGCAGTGTGGGGGACGGCGTGCTGGCTAACGGTGGCGGCGTGTTGAGTGGCAGGTTCTCACTAGACAGCAGTGGACAGCCTTCTTATCAGGACGTGGTGGTGCGCTCCGTCAGCCCCTACGGCCTCCCCCACTCCCCCTCCTCCGTGGGCTCGCTGCCGGCTCACACCCCGCTGCTCAGCAGCCTGGGCTTCTCCATGGACTCCATCATGGCTCAGGGGGGGCAGGCCGGGGTCGGACAGGCCCTGAGAGTGATGGCCGGGGGAGGGGGAGGAGGGCCGACCTCTGACCTGTCGACGGGGAGCAGCACGGGCTACCCAGACTTCCCCACCAGCCCCGGCTCCTGGTTGGACGAAATGGACCACTCTCAGTTCTGAATGGGGTTGCTAGTGGGTGGGCGCTTGGAAAAAAAAGCTCCTGCTTCATGTGGATGAGAGTTATTCTATCGACTTTATATTACTATTGCCCTTGGGAGAGCAGACATATTTTTTCAATAAAGACTAAGGGGACACAGGGATTGGTGCTGAACCTGTCCGACACATTCTAAGTCAAAGGACTAGAGAAGGGAAGACAGCCTCTGTGCAAGCATCAGAAGCCGGATGGATGGATGGACGGACGGACGGACATTTTGAATCGTCCTCATGGAGAATCACTGAGAAATATCCATGAAACAGCTATGGATTTTTTTTTTGTTCCTGTAATTTATTCATGGTTTGATTTGACTCCAGTTTTGAATTCATGCCACGGCATCAAAATCACACAAAGTAGAACACAATCAAACGGAGAATCCTTAAAAAGGTATTCCTACATGTCTTTGATTGCAGAAGGGTTCATGTTAAAAAAAAGTAACTGCATTCATTGACAATGCACTTTAATGGTATTGTCTAAGGTTCAGTGTGGTATTAGCAGAATGAATGCACAATGGAGTCCAACACTGCAGGTGATCAAGCTGAAATTTACTGCAGCAACAGAGCAGACACGTGTGCTCAGTACAGGCACCATTTGATTTCTTTTAGGCACTGTAAGTTTGTGAGTGGATACTAAGGAATTAAAAAAAAGACATTTATTTAATTTATTTATTTTCTAATTATTTTCTTTATGAATTTCACGGCACTAGCAGGCATTGTGAAAAACCTGCCATGATGAAAGTTTAATAAACCTTTATACGATGCGATGGAGGAGATGGCAGTAGGTGTCATTTGTGCTTGTGGATCTAATTTTATATATTTATGCCAGACAAATGCCAGACACGTAAAAATGGAAAAATTAGAGAATAAGAATGACATAAAAAAAATACAACACAATAATGTTATATACAAAAAAAGAGAAACCTTGAAATATTAACCAATATAGATGTTTGGTTACCACCGACGTGGATTTTTACAGTATGTTTTTTAATATTTAGAAGGTGTTGATTGTGTTGTTCCAGTAGCACTATTTATTGCCATGTGAGTTAAGGACAAAGCACTAAATCAATTGCTATATGCCTTTGTGCAATGGGATGAACTGTACTGTCAAATCTATGAAAATAAATCAGAATTGCCTTTGGGTTACTATATTTCTACCTTTACATTTCCTTCCTTGATTTGTGTAGTTGTTTGAAGATTATTTTGCTCCCATTTGTTGAGGCCCACATGGATGTTGCTGTAGAAAAAATCGGGTTATTCATGTGTATGTGAAAAGCACGAGGTCATGTCAAATTATTAACTTGTTTAACATGGTTGTTGTTGGTATTGAACAGACTTGTAGTAGCCAAGAAATATAGATGCAGCCTAATGCATTTTCTGTTCTGGGTACAGCCCAGCAACTTACTGCCCAAATGTCACTTCAGTCAGTTCTAGTGGAGAGTCAATGGAGCAGGCTTAACACGCTGATGACTGGGATGGGACACGGCGGTGCAGTGGTGCAATATGCAATGCTGGTAAATGGAGCTTGTTGTTCTGATGTAACGTATGGTTGTGATGTTATTCTGTTGCCTGCAGATGCACTTTGAAAGGCAACAGATAGAGCCTGGCCCATACATTATGGCTAGATCATATCATTCGATGTCAGCCAGTTTGTCACACAGATGACACTAAAGAGTTTCAGGTCCTTTGAGGAAAAAAAATCTTTTGGGTATTTAAATCCTAAAACAACCTGAACTCTAAACTCCTAAAACAACCTGTTTACCTGCAGTATGGAGGACCAGGAGGGCCAATGTGTCAAAATAAGAGGTGGGTGATCGTCAGACTCTCATCCTCCTTTGTCAGTGCCATATTGAATTGGGTCCATAAAATGGCTTAACCATGGAGGTAATGATAAGAACTGAACAGTGTCCCAGCCGTTAAGTCCAACTCTCATTCATTTCAATGGACCATGCAAAGCTAAGGCAATATAATATATTTCCAAAATGTAGTGCCACAGGGTGCATTTTCCTCTCTATTTTTGAAGCGAGTTGTTTTACACAATACTGAGCTAACATCTGTCTTAGTGCTATGCCTTGGCTGTCGTCACGCAGTGAGCAGAAAGCAGCAAAACATAGTTCTGGAATGGACGGTCACTCTCATCAGAAACAAAGTAACGTGGTGTCTCAAGAACCTAACCATAACCATGTCGGCTATTTCCAGCTAAACACTGGCTGTGTCTGCTCATTCTTAATCAGATGAGCAAGCAAATACCCTACAGTGTTGAAAAATACTGCAAGTCGACATACTACAAAACTCAGCAACATGGCATGACCAAAGGAGTCAGTTTCAGCTTTCAGTCTGACAGAGCATTTCACAAGGTTTGATTGTGAATGCAATATCTCTTTTTTAGTTGACAGCCAAGGGGATAAGAAACACGTGTCACAAAATTGTTGTGTACTATGACATGGGGGAAACGGTGGTCATAACAATAGATGGCTTCCAAAGCTCTAAACTTATAATCAGAGTGTCCACTGCAGGAATGTAACATCACAGTGCAATCCATAGTCCTGTAAAATGTTGACTCTTAGTTGACAATAAGGGCGTCTTATCTTCTATGTTGGTGTTACATTCATCTCTTGAGGTAGATGGGCCTTCACACTCCAAGCACTAGGCTACCTAAACTTCACTTGAATGAATCTTCCATTTAAAAAAAGACACAAACCCTTTCAGTCCCTTGTTCACCGCAAGAGAAGGCTGTTGTTGATACTTTACTCAGACGTGACTGCATATTATTTCACTGGATTCTATCTTTCTCATTCTCTCAGTTTATTCTGCAGTCAAATCATTCATCCAATTCAAAGCCATTGCTCTAAAATGGAATTACTAAAGCAAACTACTGTATTATTTGTGACAGTCTGTGACATCCCTTCTGGGAAATGCAAGTGCAATGGCACATTGCTTTTTCAATTTTTGTTCCCCCCCTGTACATTTTTTGATGCTTCTGCGAAACCCTAACAAAACAAAGCAAAAAAAAAAAACAAGCAAAAAATCTGCACCCACATCAGTCTCTCCCACAGGGGAAACTAAAGCGTTGCATTAAGCAGCATCCCAATATAATAGCACTGGGGAGGAGAGGAGAGGAGAGGAGGGACACTCACACAGGCTCATCCCTCAGTTTCAGACCTTAGCCATCTGTCACTAATGCTGTTAGAGGGAGCATAGAGAGACACAGAGAGAAAGAGTGCAGAGAGAGCGAGAGAGAGCGAGAGAGAGAGAGAGAGAGAGAGAGAATTGGAGATAGAGAGAGAAAGAGAGCACAAGAGGGAGACAATTGGAGGGAGAGAGTGTGCGCACAGGAGAGAGAGGGGAGGGGAGGGGATGTAGGAGAGAAAGGACAGAGGGAGCACAGGAGAGATGGAGAGGGCATCACAAAAGAGGCTGAGCCGCACGGCCTGCAATTCTTGAAGAGGCTGTGTCAAATGTGAAGCACGGAAAACATAATGGAAATATAATGAGCTTAGTTACAGCAGTGCTGAGAAAGGTGTGTGTGTCTGTGTGGTCAACGTCTAGGCCTGTGTGTGTGTGTGTGTGTGTGTGTGTGTGTGTGTGTGTGTGTGTGTGTGTGTGTGTGTGTGTGTGTGTGTGTGTGTGTGTGTGTGTGTGTGTGTGTGTGTGTGTGTGTGTGTGTGTGTGTGGCCAACTTCTGCTTTTCTCCCAACCAGATTTGCTATGGGATTAAAGAAATTCCATAATTACAGTAAGCAAACAAGCAGGGAAATGTAGAATGTAGAAACCATTCCAATGCAAGCATGATGCATGGTGTGGCTCCATGTTTGAAAATAAGAGCGAAAACTCAGACAACCCTCCACTGTTTACTACGCTCATCTGAGCTTTACTCTGGTCGAGCAGGCCGTCTCCCTGTCTCGCAGCAGCTGGGACTTGATTCTGCCTTTGTGGTTTGCAGTGATGATAAGTATGTTATTTAATGCCTCCTATTATGGGACATTTGGAAAGAAGAGGGATTATGCTGTTCCCATTGTTTTGCTCAAATGTGCATTAGCTTCTTTAGCGAGTGGTATTTAAAAGCAGGGTGGGGGTGCACAGATTTAGTGCCTTCATCTGGTGCACTGGATGGGGTGGGGGGCATTCTGCCAGAGCTTTAGCTAAACTAAAGCAGATTTGAGGAAAGTCCATGTGTTGGGTATTTGGAGAACATCCAAATATACCTGAGTGGATGTAATAAGGATGTGTTGAAAGGTAAAAATAGATCATCTGAATATAGGCTCAATGTGTGTTGTTGGATATGAGCCTTTTAGCATTTCTGCACCTCGCTTCATGTTATCAAACTCCTAAAACTCACAAATGAATCACTAGAAATGAGTTAATACAACAGGCTGACCTCGGATGGCAAAGGGGTTTATGGTATTCAATATGACCCGTCAAGAGACTTGTCAATACAGCGTCAGTAAGTCTCTACAATGGTCTGTTAAAAAGTTTCACTTGGTCCTTTTATGTGAGGGACCAAAGTAATCTTTCTAATAATAATAAAGTAATAAAATAGCTGCAATTAGTATAATAATATCTTTTGATTTTCAACAACAATGGACCAGTTCAGCGATGAGCAAAGCCAGACCATAATTATTCAGCTTTGATCTCATTTGCTACAAAAAGGATTGCACCCATTTGTGCAAAGGTTACCGATCCATCTGTGCAGACTTGTCAGTCTGTTCTCGTTGGGTATTCCAAAGCAAAGCCAGCATTTCAATTCTGAGCAACGATTCCCATTTGTCTATTTGTATTTGAATTTAGAAATGACTACGTACATGTGGACTGCGACATGGGTAGGTGGTGTAAACCAAAATGTACTTGGGCATGAGCTGCATAACTGTGTGGGGCAGAATATACTGCATCCTTTCCTGTTTATTTGAAGTGTTTTGCTATTCCACGTGTTTGGGCTTTTTAGCCTTTATTGAGGTGGGAAAGTCGAAGATGATGACAGGAAATGAGTGGGAGAGCGAGACAGGGATATGACTTCAGTTTGGTGGGATGGGACCATAGGCCCCCCGATGCTCATATTTTTGCTAGTGCGGCTGCTTATATTCCTCTCCACAGAATGTGACTGTGATGTGGACTTCATTTGGGATGGCTTTGGTGGGGAAGGCATGAGAAACAGCCGTGTCATTTCAAAGACACATTTTCAAACAATTTCCGACGCCATTTTATTTCATGAAGTCAAAAGACTCATGTGACATTAGTGCTACAGTAGTAATAGAACTTCTGAAGTTGGTTTGCGTTTAATTTGTGGTTTGAGAGAGATAGAGAGAGAGAGAGAGAGAGAGAGAGAGAGAGAGAGACAGAGAGAGAGAGAGAGAGAGAGAGAAGGAGAGATTTTGCATATACATTGAATGGAGATAAATGCAGGATCGGCAAAAAAAAGGTTTTTAAATAGATTATAAAAAATGTAAGAGTGGTGTCCAAGACAGACAGGGTTCTGAGAGTTCCAACTTCCTATTGTTCCAAAAGGGAAGGATTGAAAGGTTTCTCACACTTTTATGCCAGTACAATGATGTATTTTTGAGGTTTACTTTTAAACAAGACAACCTAAGGCACTCATAAAAACATTTCTGACAGATGTAACAAAAGCGCTTCTACATCTTGTACCTCATATTGGCTGCGACTGCTGGCTATTTGGTGAATGTTGTCATGGCATCCAGACCCTCCATTAGGCTCCTCCAGTGGACATTGTATTCTGTCCATTACTCCAGACAGAACAATGCAGCGTTCCACAATGGTCAGCAATTTTCTTTGTTTATGGAAAAAAGAGGAGGACAATTGGTTGTCAACTGAGACCCACTTTACGTGGCCTGAAATGTATACAGTGCACAGCAATAATGAGTACACCCCTTTTGAAAAGTAACATTCTGAACAATATTTCAATAAGCACACAAGTTATTTCCAAAATGTGCATGGAGTAAGTTTAATACAACATCTGTGAAGCTTACCACAGAAAAGTATGTAATTATACAGTATAACTAATATGACATATTTTCCCATTTTTGTGAAATGATGGTGGTGCAAAAGTGAGTACAGTTTATCTCTTCAAAGCTGCCCATTTATGTACGTATGAGTTAGGGCTGCACAATTAATCGAAAAATAATCAAAATCGTGATAAAATAGTGAAATCGAACTCATGATTTTAATCGTGATTTAATCGTGGCAATAGTGACCTACTTTTGAGAGCGTCCTTGAAGCCAGAACATACTGACAGGCTAGTGTTTCTGGCCAGAAATCTGTCCACTTAAGTTTCATGCTATTGCCTTTACATAATTATTACAATTCATTTTATTTTGCTCATCCCGTATGTAATTCATTCTTGGTTATATTTCATCTTGTTATAATTTTCAAAAAAATCTGCAAAAATCAATAATCGTGATTAATAATCGTGATTATGATTTTGACCAAAATAATCGTGATTATGATTTTTTCCATAATCGTGCAGCCCTAGTATGAGTTCAGATCTGGTGTCATACATAATCACTGCATCACCCTCACCGCTGCAGAAAATCAGCATTGGCCATAGGTGTGTGTTTGGGGTCATAATCAAGTTGGAAAACAGCACAATGACCAACAATGAAAGTCAATGAGTAATGGTAACACATTAGCTATCTGTAGAGTAATTAATCTTTGTATTCATGATTCCATTAATCAAAACATCTCTCAAACACCAGCAGAACTCATTCAGCCCCACACAAGAGCTGCATCCCTACCATGTTTCACTTTACGCACCATGCATATTTCTTCATATTCATCATCTCCAACACCATACAGTGTTGATGCCATCAGTTCTAAAAAAAATGATCTTAGGATCACAATTTCAGAGTATAGAGTCACAATATTTTTGTCAGAATTAGACCTGGTTAACTCTTGGCAGGCTTTTTTGAGCTATAGGAGAGGCTACTTTGGTGAACGGCACCCACATACGCCATTCCTCGCCATGTGTGCCATGTTGTCATGGGAAATAATCACCTCAGTTCACATTTTACTTCCTTAGGGAACTGTGGTGAACTTGCATAACACCTTGGCAGGAGCCTATTTTGATGAGAATGGTTTAAGTCTGTGGCCCACCTGGACATCTCTGTGAGACAGTTGCAGATGCATCTGTCCTAATGTTGTGGAGATACAGTAGATACAATTTCTTGGTCTTCTAATAGCATTGACCCTTCTGGTGGATAACTTTTTTTCTTTGTCAGGCCTTTTGTCTTTCGTCTTATATGTGGTGTCATTGCTTAGAGCCGGAAATGGAAAGGGGTTTGCTCTGCGAAACACTGTTTTATAGTCAACTGTTTAATAGAAAACTGTGTAATGAATCCTTAAACTCTTTGAGAATGATTGAATGCTCAATTACTAAAATGAGTCTTTCATTGGGCTGTACTCATTTCTGCACCACCCTAATTTGCTCAAAACTGAAAAATATATAATAAAAGTCATATTATAAAACATACTTTTATGTTGTACGTTCAACAGATATTGTATTAAAGATAGGCTATGCATATTGTGGAGATATATTTTGTGTTCACTGAAACATTGTTCAAAATGTTGCTTTTCAAAAGCGGTGTACTCATTATTGCTGTGCACTGTAGACAGAATCTGAGTGTGATGTGATTCTACTGAAAATAATACAATACCTTGCAGAGATCAAACCTCTGACAAGACCCTCTCACAAGAGTGAAAAATCTCTCAAAAACATCCTGGATTCAAACCAAGATCCAGATCATGGGACTTTTTCTTGTCTCGTCAGACACCATCAATTTACCCCATTTGAAGCAGGTATAAGCAGAGACTGTATTATTAACTAAAAGCATCTTTGGTAGAAGTTGCATCCATTGGCATAGACATTAACATACACGCTGCTCTTTTCGATGGTTTTCTGCCTGAAACCAGTAGTCATTTATACCTGCTCCGCTTCAAAACCGAACCTGTTTAACTCTATTGCGAAAAAAGGCGAATGGCCAAAAACCAAGAAGTAATTTAAAATGTAATAGCAATCAGTAAACAGCCGTTGAGTTAAGCTGTTAACATCATTCATGTAATTTGGGTGATAACTTACGGTATGTAATATTATAGTAGTAGTACGTGATATTTTGTCTCTGATATTTGGACTGAACTGTTCTTCATAAACCACGTAGACAAGCTGTCATCTTTGATGCTCATTGAAGTGGGTGGTTCACCTGCTGTACAAGATGTTCAAACAGCAGAGTTCCTTGGTATCCGCTTTGGAATAATTTTACAATTAAAAGATACAACTGCTGGACACTTCGATGAGCTCCTGTGTGTAATTTTAGTTTATTTTCAAAATGTATGCTGCCTTTTCACAAATTTGATCATTTCATGAATATTTACACAGTAAATGAACTGATATTTATTGGCAAGACCAGAGAAGGTTTTGTAACCAAAGATGGTTATGACAGGTAATTCTGTTTGTGTAGAATTCTTGCACACCTCCTTCGGACAGGTGCATAGTGGAGTGGAACCCCTGGGTCAACAACGTAAAGACAAGTTGCAACGTTTTGGTCTACTGACCTTCAAGCAATTCAACAGTCAACTGCAGACTGTTGAATTGCTTGAAGAAGGTCAGAAGACCGAAACATCGCAACTAAACTCTGCAAATGTGAACAGTGTGCAGGAGCTTTCTTGCCTATGACTGGTAATTAAAAATGTCGGATCTACATGTAGAAGACTACACGAGAGGATTTGCTAGGTATCCATTCAACAGTCTCTACAATCATGTTGTA
This sequence comes from Engraulis encrasicolus, assembly GCF_034702125.1. NCBI lineage: Eukaryota > Metazoa > Chordata > Actinopteri > Clupeiformes > Engraulidae > Engraulis > Engraulis encrasicolus. Next base: position 22,248,401 of record NC_085862.1, on the reverse strand, counting down.
CCTCTAAACAATGTCCAACGATGTGATACAAAAAAAATAGATCAGAATAGTACACCAAGAAATAAAATAGGATGTTTTTTATATATACTTTTTATTGTTTTTGAAAATGACTGTCTTATTATATGTTTACGTGGATGAACATGAGAGTTGATTTTACACTGGATGACCCCATAACATCAGAATAAATGCTAAGGCAAATCATTTTTGATGCAGGGGGGTGGGGTGGGGTGTGGTAGGGAAGGGAAGGGAAGGGAAGGGAAGGGAAGGGAAGGGAAGGGAAGGGAAGGGAAGGGAAGGGAAGGGAAAAGAAGTAGTGGGAATGGAAGGATTCAACCTTTGGAAGCTGTGTACTGTCGGAGAAGTGATGAAATGGTACTGGATTCTGTGACTTCTTCAGGTAGAGAACCTTCCATGTCTTTGATGGATGGATCAGCTCCAGTGTCCAGAAGCAGCTCCACAATATCCGCAAACTCGCATGCAGACGCTATGACAACCATAGGGGAAAAGGGGGAGGGGGGGTGTTACATTTAACATTGTGAATAATACAAGCGTACTGCAGAGAAATAAAACAAGTACTACAGTTTTTGTTTTGCTGTTTTGAACTTCTAATCTCTTTAGAGTATACAAATGAAGAATAAAATCTGTCTGTTTGTTCATGTCACGACATCTCATTTGTGTCATGAATGTTAAACACAGACTCCTTTTGTTTCTACTTGCTGTTGCAGTGGGCTCTCCTTGATAGATAGCGGTGTTGACAACGCCCTGTTTATAGGTCACTTATGTTAAATGGAAATTCAGAGAAACTAGTACATTTGGTTGGTGTTTATTTCCCATAGCAGTTAAGGGATCATCCGATTTGAAACTGTAAGTGCCCACTGAATGAAAAACACATATCGTAGCCCATTGACATTGCCATGAACCTGTGGTCGACTGCTGATCTTCAATTTATGCCCCCCACTGACAATCTGTGCAGTGCTAAAAGGGCTCCGTGGCAACCCTTAGAGAAATGGAGAGGGGAGGAGGGTTACATTTTCTTAACCCGGTTAACCAGTCTCAGCGCTGATGCAGAGAGATTCCGCTCGGCTCTGAGTGCTTTTTAACGCTGGCGTCAATCGCATTCTCCTTCTTTCGGAGGGAAAGACAGAAAAGCCCACCTCCCTCATCTCCTATGAAACCGGCTGATGTCAGCAAAAAAATGCAGATTGACAATGTGCCTTTTAACCTCAAGTAAACGAGGGTGGCTGGGGGGGTGGGACATAAGTATAAGAAATGGAAGGGGAGGCGGTGGTGGCGGTGGTGGCTAGCATATGTTGGATAGGATGAGGCTTTAGTGAGAGTGTGTGTGTATGTGTGTGTGTGTGTGTGTGTGTGTGTGTGTGTGTGTGTGTGTGTGTGCGTACGTGTGTGTATGTAAGGGGAGGGGGGCACTTAGTACAGGTTCCTGTTTTCTCCTTCCCCCCTCCAAATTGAATTTTATTTTCCTGTGTGTGTTGGGTCTCCGGGCTGTAAAACCCACTGGCCCCAGGGGAGCCATTGCGGAGAAGAACAATTTATGGAGTGCAGTAAACCCTCAATTAATCATTCGCCAACTATCGTGGCCCTAGTGCAAAGAGAGGCAGAAATGAATTTTCATTCTCCTTGTTTTTTTGTCTCAAGAGTTAATTGCTTCTTTATTATTCATGCATGTCTAGGCCTAACCTAAAAAAAATATCTATAGGCTACCTTATCCCAAGTGGCATCTCCCTGAATCTGATTTTTTTTGGTGCCCACGCGACACGGGTGGCAGAAACCTGCGCAGCCCTGTCCTATCCCTGGCTGGGACAGATGGGATAGCTTTACACCCAGGGCAAAGAGGCCAAGGGGACAGCCCACACAGGGTGGCGGGGAGTTGGGAAAGGTGGGACCGTGCGACTTGGAACCACTGTTGATTTCCTTGGGGAGAGCTATGGTGATTATTACACACTCGTACACACAGACGTAGAGACTCAGAGACAGAAAAGGGGAGGGATGAAAGCAACATTGATGGATGGAAGATCAAAAAAGGAAAGAAAAAGAAAAACCAATCCACTCCAATCTGGATTTCTGTGCACTACATGTTAGTGTGTGAGCAGCGGCTTTAGTCAGCTGATGAAATTCACACTTAATTTAGAGGGTCTTTTTGTGGGATTTTTTTCATCATGTGTCGTTTTCGCACCTAGTACCGATATTCACCTAGCACAGATTCTACCCAGTGAAACTCTGCCACTCTGCCAGCGCTTAACTTTAGAATTGAACCTACAATTCGACACGGGCATAATTCATGCAAAATGAAGGGTGGTTCTGTGCCAAGTTCATCGATTACGGCTACCACAAAAACGTGGAACATAAATGTTCTGATTAACCATGTGAAAGCAGTGGCAATCCATGGGAAATCGAAGTCAAACTTAACATTTGAATATCCCTTCAAAACCAAGCATGCCAATCAGTTCCTGTGGTTAGACGCCATCCCGTAGCAGAGCAGTCAATAACACAATCACACTGTAATGGGGTTGGTTAACAGGGTCATTGATCATGAAATGAGTGGACATCCCTAAATATGGACACTGTAAGGAATAATATTCTTCGAGAATGATTAAATAGAGAGAAGATTGCTGTTGGGTACACTACCTGTCTATCTTCAAACAAGACCTGAATATGTCTGTCTGTCTCGGTGTGTCGTGTCCACTCACACAGGTGTAACAGCGTTGGCAGATAATGAGCAGATGACATGATGACTTCATCCTCATTTCAATTCATTCATTGCTGTTTACTATCTACAATAAATGTTGTAGATGTTAGTCTTTACATTTTTGGTTGCTGGTCCACATTCGGACTTGGTACTTTGCAGTGTTAAATACCACGAAAAAAGGCCCAGCCGACATCAAACGCAATATTTTATTTCGCCTAGAGAGGTGCAGGACCTTACCAACACCCTTTGAGGTCTGTAAAGAGAAAAACTTTTGAGTCTATGGAAGAATGGGCAACATCCATTTTGGGGTTGCTCCTCTCGAAGTTAAAATTAAAAAGTATGCGTGCAGAGGTATAAAAATGCACAGATGCACCCTTTTTTCACTTGTACACCCCTTACGCAGATGGGAAAACCTCCCCAAATATGAAAACCCAAAGCACAGATCCAAAAACACACCGAAATGGTTGAGAAGGGGAGAACAATGTCCTAAAATAAAGTGTCTTGCAATGGTGCTGGTCATTAGGAGAAAGAATCCTGCATTATATATATACACAAGAGCTTAAACATGTTACATATGCCCTTTTTCTTGATTTTGTTGGAAATTGCAAAAATGAATGAAAATGAAAAAAGATCTGGCAATGTCACAGATTATTGTAAAGGGGTGCCAAATCGTTAGGGGTCCCAATATTGCTGAGCATCATCAATATGGCATCCTGGGTATAAAAAGGTCAAGGAGCAGTGTGTACCAGGAGGAGGTAAACTATTGTACCTTTATTTCTGTGTGTGTGTGTGTGTGTGTGTGTGTGTGTGTGTGTGTGTGTGTGTGTGTGTGTGTGTGTGTGTGTGTGTGTGTGTGTGTGTGTGTGTGTGTGTGTGTGTGTGTGTGTGTGTGATCATGAATAGTCTTACCATAATGTAACGCTGTCTGTCCTTCATTGTCCTGTGAGAAAACAAAACAGACACAGACTTGCTGAATTACATGCTTAAATAGAATAGAACCATACCCTAATCAATAACCAATCATGTGCCCAATGCCATGCGTCTGGAATAGCTAGTCAATAACACACCGTTACATGCTCTCAGCGCTCACCGAATCACTGCCATGTTGGGTCAAAATGGAAGGCAGAGCATCCCCACTCAGAAAGATTTTGCACGTTTTTACAAACATCCTAATCCTGTTCTCATGGATATTTAACTATTTGATATGGTGAAGATTACTTTGAGGAAAGCAATATCTACAAGCCAAATCAATAAGAACCATAGCTTAGTGGAGGGGATTATGTGTTCGTGTTCGATGATCTATATACAGTGAAAAAGTTAAACATTTTCACACCATGTTGAGATTTGCTCCAGATTTCAAGTACAACTGCTGTGGTCTCATTTCTTTTCCTCTGTGTGTAGACATACTGTAGGACTATACTATACGTGTGTCATCACCTGTTGGATGGATTGGTTTTCTGCCTTGTTGACTGTGCAGACAGATGCAGCCATTTGAAAGTACCAATCTCTTTGCAAGCCACTTCACTAACGACCTCCACAACTGCAGCTTATTATACATCTGACTTAATCCATGCTGTATGTTGACACTGATACTTTGCTACTTTGTTAATTTGTTGTATTTATCTCTTCTCTCTCCTCCTTGTACTAGTAGGGACACACAACTGCAAATTGAGCGAAGCAAGGTAGAATTCAGTGGTTACTTCAGACAGCCCAATGGCCAGCAGGTTGAGGCAGCCAATCAAATCAATTGAAACGTGTTTTTATTTGATTGGCTACCGTCAGGGAAATGTGCACCTCATTTGCATAGGAATACATCTGTCTCAACTTTTTCGCTTGACTTCAGCCCTCTTTGCTTGCCTTCGCTCCTCTTAATTTGCCCTGGAGGCACATGACTGGCTACGAATATTCCAGAGCAAGGTCGTTTCAATGTAACCTTTAAAAAAACAAAAAATTTGACTAAATTATTTTTTGAATACAAACACTCGTTATACGTACAGCATTTGTGCTTGGAACACTTGTACTGCATTTTAGAGCAAACTTTTTTGGGATGGAAATGAATGAGAACACAAGCAATCATCTTCCGACAGAGAATGACCTGGTGCAGTGTTGCCAAACCTTTGTTGTCTTGTGTTCCCCATAAGCCTTTCTGCCACCATGACTACCACCTCTTCCCCTATATACTAATGTCAATATGCTCCATACATTTGCCATTGTTACATTTTTCCACATCCCCCCTGCAATGTGCCCTCTTACCCCTCGTGATACACGCAGCCCTGGTTGGGAATCACTGACCTACTGGGTATTTACTGAACGCCCCACAAACCCCAATGCATTAGTCTGGACACAGATAAGGTGAGTGAGGATACCGCTGTCTGTCCTCCTGTGTGAGAACAGGAGTAGACTAGCAGGTGTTTACTGAAATGCCCATAAGCAGGATGATGTGCACAAATACATACAGAAATAATTAAACTGTAAGGGGTTTAGTGGCTCTAATCTGCTTTCACTAATCTGGTGCACCAGTCTCCACCGACCGAGGCCAACGGGGTGTGTGTGTGTGTGTGTGTGTGTGTGTGTGTGTGTGTGTGTGTGTGTGTGTGTGTGTGTGTGTGTGTGTGTGTGTGTGTGTGTGTGTGTCACCAGCCCAGCAGTTGGAGTACAGATGGAGCCCAATGAAAGCTCTCTCTTGTTCTGTCTCTGCAGTAAAGGACGGGGGAAATTCCCACAGCAATAACACATCTCTACATATACACAATGCACACGCACTTTAGAGGTCCAGTTTGACATTTTAGTAGTTTATTTCCACAGTCTATGTTGCCCATTAACAAAATTTATGTATTTCGCGAAGAAAAACAAAAAAACAAAACACAAACAAAACACAAGCATTTAATGGTCTGACCAGAGAAGATTTTGTATTCAAAATTTGTTTACAAAAATTTGTGTCCAGATCAATTTGTTAACGAGTGGAACAAGTGGAAATTTTCATACATAGAAATGTATGGTGTGGTAGTAATTATTTATGGAAAAAGATGATATTTGTGGGGGCGCTGTGGCGCCGCGCGCATGCTAAGCCCCCCACATTTGCTTGCATGCCCAAGGGTTGCACACAGGGTTCGAATCCGGCCCGGCTCATTTGCCATCCCTACCCCGTCTCTCTCTCCACATTCGCTTCCTGACGCTCTTCGCTGTCCTATCTCAAATAAAGGCGAAAAAGCCCATAAGAAATACATTAAAAAAAGATGATATTTGTGAATTGGCAACATAAAACTATGGAAATGAACTACTAACTCATAACTGCATACTCTTTAACCTCTGAGCTTGTCATCAATTCAGTCCATTCGTCGATTCATGTATTTTTCATTTAAAAAGATGTAGACGGCACTGGTAGTATGTAGATCTAAGCAGCTTTTTCCACACACAAGGAAATCAACGGCCAAAAAACCAAGCTCTTCCTTCTTATCCTTTCTTATCATTGAAATAGTGTCATTTAACATAAAATGCTGAAATCATTGTAAAACCTGAGGGAAACACTGAGATGGAAACCATCAAAGGTGAGAAAGGAACCAACCACCAAGGTTTTTTACATTTCCAAGACAAGACAATCTGACACCTGACCAAGGCATATCGGGGCATGTGCCCAAAGCTAATGGAAGCCTTCATCCCTTCACATTCATCCAAATCACACATACATCCATATTTATTTATCTCTCTCTCCCTCTCTCTCCCTCTCGCTCTCGCTCTCTCTCCCCACATTTAGCAGGCGCACTAATATAGCCAGCTAATTATGATTTCTGATCAATGGTTGGAGATGGAGTGGCCTTCTAATATCCAGCGGGAGTGTGGTGGAGAGACCCAGCAGAGGGACATGGGCGAAGGCAGCAATCAATAAAAGTTACCTGCATTCATATGCATACCATATTAAGATCAGCAGGTACCACTGATCACAGTGAAACATGGAGGAAAGAATGGAAATGGCTTTCTTTATGAAGTGCCACAATCTGTTTGTCTTTCAGGGAAAGGTGCTTTATTTTAGTTGACACACATGCCACAAATTGTTCCGTTTGTGCGAGATCTCTCATCTAAGTAGTTGTGACTGCTCATCAACCCAACTCAAGACTATTTACCTCACATTCTTGCCATCTGAAATAACTTTTAAACCGCTCCTCCACAATTTGGAATGGTTTGGTCTGGCATGTTATTCCCTGTAGAGTGTGTTTGTGTATCAGTTGGGGGTGCATTAAAAGGATCAGGAGAGCAGGGTTATCTAATTCAATCTAAGCTACTTTCTACTGCGGTCAGTATTAACCCTGCCATTGCCACTGTGAGAGGAAGCCTTGTGCTGAAACAAGTGACCCTCAGGGTGTCCTTGATGTGCTGGAGCTGACGTTTCGCCTCCCCCAGTCACTGTAGGTGAGTATGCACGCTTGTTTAGAGGCTCAACCACACAAGCTATCCAGACAGATGAATTTAGTCCAAGAAATATGTATCATTCTAAGGACAATTTCTGTTAAAGGAACCTGGAAAACATATGTTCATTTTAGATGGTCTCCAGATGGGATATGCTTCCAAAAGCATTTTAAAAGAGTTTGCTGTTAAGCATGGCCTCATGCATGTCTTGTCTTCAAGTCTTCGGCAGGGGTTAAGCCCTTCATAAAGGGAAAGGTCCCTAATATCATTAAATAGTAATGATCAGAGAGGTCCACTCTTCCATGCAGGAGAAAAGTAGGACAGTAGCAAAACATGTTCATTTAGTTACACAACAGATATCATCAGAGTAAGCTAAATTACACCTAAACACACAATATGTGAATGTGCTGTTTTGTAATATTCTCCTCCTCCTTCTGCATGTACTATGCCTCCTGATGTATGCTGTGCCTAAGATACTAAGCGTACATTTATGCATGCATCTCTAGGAGGGAGACTGCAATCCCGATCATAATTAGCTTATGGGGTTATCGTGGTGGCATAATTACTAATGAAGCACCAGAACAAAGAATGGAGACATTCATTTATTCTGGGTGCACAAGGCTATCTACACACACACACACGCACACACACACACACGCATGAAAAATATACCTTGGTATTTGATCTGACAGACTATTGTGTGCCTAGGCCTTCTCTTAAAGAATGAAGGGTGGGCTTACATGCTTGTTCCTCAGAAAGAAACAATCCAGCTAAATCTTGTTTGTTTTTATGCATTTTCATTCACACAAATATTTAGGTGATTCATATTTTGCATAGTAGAGAATACATAATGGTCTGGGAATTGCCCGGAAATAATAATACTAATTCACTTTTGCGGATGTCATAAAGCTCAATTGACATTCCAAGTTCTGTTAACATCTGTGCAATCACCCAACAGCAGTCACTACATGGACATACATTGAGTAGATACGAAGAGGAAGCAAACCAGTGGCTGCCTGGTTGGAATGCCAAAACTCTATAGGAGGGGAAGGTGGTCAACATATGCGGTAGCTACAGTAGCCATAGCGATGGCAGTCAGGTGCACTACGCCATCTCCTTGTAGAAGTGAGACTGCGCAGCCACACAGGCAGGTCTTACACATGCTACCACCCCACCAACACCCCAGGCACCTTGTGAATGACTTAACTTCACGTGAGAAAGAGATGAAACACTATGTGACTACCGTAGCTACCATGGAAGTCCATGGACAAACTGATTATCAGTGGTATTCATGTGAAATTCACAAATTTGAATGCAGCCGTTACCTGAGGAGTTGTCAGGCTGGGCTACTGTGCCACTAAGATGGAGGTCACCATGACCAGAGTAACCCGTAATAGCATGGTAGAAATGTTGACAAGAACAATCACCGTTTCAATTTCAAGTATATATATATTAGCATGGTGGTATAGCGTACCGTACACAGTGAGCCTTTCCAGCTACTTGTACAAGTCTGACAAAGTTACCCCGCAGGCACAATTGCAGCCAACAAATTAATGTCAAAGCTGAAATGGTGGTGCGTTGTTTGAACAAGTTCATTTTTGTGCAATTAAAAGACCAAATCCATTACAACAAAATGAAATACATATAACACACATTGCTATTAAACATGGCCTTTTGCGAAAGGTTTCATTGAATTTTTAAGTTACACTTATTTTAAGAGCTTTTCAGTTTGTGTAGGACCATCTATACTTTCTGAACAAATTCAACACAATACCACAATAGTACCAAAAACCATGGTACAGTACTCATGTTCACAGTAACTTTTTTTTTTTTAAGTTAAATGTACATATCCGGACACCCATACCACTAAGACAACTCCCATCAATGAATTGGCTAATAATGCCAATCTGATCAGTGTGGTTGGTTGACCTTGGAATTAAGAATACTTAATTGCATTATTCACATGTAACTGAACAGGCTGAGCTCAATGCATCATAGAGCATGATCAAACAGATGGAGAGTTCTATGAACATGTGTTGCAATTCCTCTGCAGTGCAGTGGCCTAAATACTAGCTGAACTAGAGAACTGGTGGTGGGAGTATGTGTGTGTGTGTGTGTGTGTGGGGGGGGGGGGTATTTGAATAATCAGATGTCAGACAGTAGGATTAGAGGAGGACAAAGTGCATTGGCATCTGCAACCTCAAGCACGGTGCACACAACTGATGATTTTTTTAATGATACTACTGACCTGAACTTACCAGTTAAAGCAATACAGCACCACTTGTGGTAATTTACTCATTTTACACCTGTCGAGGTAAATAACTGCATTTTATTTTTCTACTGATCTCCTAACCATTTGCTGCAACATGATCTCACAGAATTATGTGAAATGATGAAGGACCATTGCACACAAAATCTGTGTTTGTTTCACTGATTTTCCCAAAATTCCACCATGGGAGTGATTTCTCTATATTCCCACGACTCTATGTTCCCATAGTCTTGTGTTTCAACGAAGGTTCTCTCAGGATCTTTCTAATTTCAATGTTTTTTTTTCTCAAAAAACATTTCACACTGACAGGTTAGGTTAGGGATTGTTTTGGTTTGGGCAAAACTTCAATTGCCATTGCATTCTTTTGTAAAACAATTGAATTTGGTATGGACTGACTGGAAAAGGTAGGCTATCTACCACAGGATTAGAAGTTTTCTAATGATAGACGCAACAATATTGTGGGAATATATAGCATGACTTCCTTGAGTCCGTCACGGTTAACAGATACCACAGATTTCATGTCCCGAGGGTCTGTGTTAATATCACAGAATTCTATGAGACCAGGCTATTCTCAGAGTCTGGTGATATTCCTCCTAGCTCCAAGCCAGTGTACATCATTGAACTGGATCGGAGCACCTGACTAGTATTGAATCACTGATCCTATGTGAGCTTGGAGCTAAAAGACACTCAATTTATTTAAGTCACGGATTCTCTGATGGAGAACAAAGAGGCAGACAAGCTGGGACTGGGTTCAGAAAAGAAAATGACCCATCACATTTGTTCCAGCCAACACACTCAAATCATTCAGCTTATGGTATAGGTAGGTAAAGTAATTAGTGAAATAAATCACCTGTTTTGACAGTACTGTACTGGCAGAAGGAATACATGGCATACACTTTCTCAGTCCAGTTTGTCGGTTTCTGAAACTAAACCATAGGTACCATAAGTGAAGACAGATGTTTGATGGGATTCAGGTCTGAACTCTGGGCTGGGCAACCTCCATCTTATTCTGATGAAGCCATTTTTTCGTTGATTTAAGTGTAAACTTATGCTTAGGGAAATTGTCATTCTGAAAGAGGAAGTTCCTCTTCATCTTCAATTTTCTAACAGGAGGCCGAAGCTTTTGTGCCCCCACTGACTGGTATTTGGAACTGTTCATAATTCCTTCCACCCTGACAAAGGCTCCAGTTCCAGCCTTCACTGTAAGTATGATGTTATTTGGGTGATGTGCAGGTTTTTTTTCTCTTTTTTTCTTCAATTGAAAAAGGTTCACATATTCCTTTGGATTTTTTCCCTCAACTTCTTTTATTCTTTTTATTTATTCAATGTCATGATGACATCTCAACCTTGTGATTCACTCAGATTCACTAACAGACACAGGCTTGACTGTTTCATTAACAACACAGTGTTATTTTTAAGCCAAACATAAGGACTTACCATTTGTAATTGTGTCCAAAAAGTTCAACCTTGGTGGAGTTAATTTGGCAAAAAAACATCTGAAATCTCCCACATGCATGTGGGAACATGTGTTATGGTCTGATGAAACTGAGGTTGAACCTTTTGAGCTTAATACAAAAAGGTATTTTTGGCACAAAAACATCACTGCACACCACCCAAATAACACTATACCTACAGTGAAACATGGTGATGGCAGCATCATGCTTTGGGGCTCAACCACATACTGGTTGGCTGTAAGACCAGCCTCACTCAAGACGGACACACTTGGAGACATAACCAATAGGGCTGTAACGATATTGGATCGAACCGAGAAATCGCGATTCTCAGAGTCACGATACTGTATTGTGATGTAAAAGGGCAGTATCGTGATATGCCCTTTTAAAATTTTGTTGTCCTTCAGTCCAGAAAACAACCATATGATACAATGTAATTGTGCTTCCAAGCTTCAAATGAGATATATTTCAAAAATCGTGGGGTGTATCGAACCGTAGGTCAAAAATCGTGAAACGAACCGAATCGTGAGTTGGGTGTATTGTTACAGCCCTAATAACCAAGTTCTCAAGTGTTTGGTCAATAAACTTGAGTGCAAGAAAGCAGCAATTAACAGCAAGGCTGTCAGAGCCCAGAATATGTACACCCACCAGCCACGGTTTGTGCGGGAGGAGGACAAGCATAGAGGGATGTTCTCAAACAGCGATCTGTCCCCATTGAGTGCAGCCAGGGACTGGCAGATGAGAGTGGACCTAGAGCAGAGGCTCATCTTCCCTCTAGAGATTGCAATAACAACGCTGCGTCCAGACATCATCCAGTGGTCTAACTCTTGCCAGCTTGCCTACATCATCGAGTTAACAGTGCCCTGGGAGGATGCTCTTGAAGAGGCCTTTGAATGCAAGAAGCTGCGTTATTCCGAACTCACAACTGAGCCAGAGGACAAAGGCTGGAAGATATGGGTACGTCTGGTGGAGGTGGGCTGTAGGGGCTTTGTGGCAAGCACTACAGGAACGCTCTTCAGGGAAGTTGGCGTCAGGGGGCAGGCACAGAGGCAAGCCATCAAGGAGCTGGCCAATACTGCAGAGAAGACAAGCCATTGGCTGTGGCTGAAGAAAGGCGATTCCTTGTGGGCTGCTAGGAACAGCTAGCAGCGGGACACACACCCAGGCTTGATCAACCTGTGGTGGGCCTGCCTCAGCAGAGGGTGTAGTGATAAGTGGCCGAAACACCCAGTGATGCTCAGGTACACAACTGACGATGTGACCAGCAGCAACAGCTGTATAGCGCCCAACCTTCCTACAAGTGGTGCGATACTAGGGATTTAACATCAAGTCCTTTCAATGAATCTGAATCACTTCAGCTTCACTTCAATTCAGGAACTGGGGCCTTAGTCAGAGAGGAGGGAATTGTGAGTAGTTCCAAATACCAGTCAGCGTTGGCAGAAGAGCTTCGGCCTCCTGATAGAAAGTTGAAGATGGAGAGGAACTTCATCTTTCAGAACCACAATTACCCTAAGCACACATCTAAATCACACATCTCATCAATCATCAGAACAAGATTGAGGGTGTGTAACGGCCCCGACAGAGTTCAGACCTGAATCCCATCGAACATGTCTCTGGGGCGAAGTGAAGTGGGGCTGCACAGGAGATGCCCTCGCAGTCTGTCAAATTTGTAGTGTTTTTGCAAAAGAGGAGCAGGCAAACATTGCCATATCAAGATGTGGCACACTGAAACTATTAGCTGAATAATGTGCATTTTTCCATTTTCCCCTTTAAAGTTTTGAGTTCATTTTTCAACTGTAATGTACAGGTTAGAGTTTATATTAAAGGTGGAAAGAGTTGAGTTAGTTTAGAGTTTAAAGGAATATTTATCTCACCGTCATGTTTTATATCATGAAAACCTGATATTTTGAACAGGGGTGTGTAGACTTATCATATCCACCGTATATGTATTATATGTATGCCGTGTGTGTGTGAGCGCGCGCGCGTGCGCGTGTGTGTGTGTGTGTGAGCGCGCGCGTGTGTGTGTGTGTGTGTGTGTGTGTGTGTGTGTGTGTGTTGACAGGTGGTCTCTCAGCTGATCTATGGTTGTTCATGCAGAGCAATACCTATTGTAGGAATACTTGATCCTGGATTAAACCTGGAATACAGTGCAGTTTGCACGTCCGGGCACTCAATGAAACAATCATTTGATTAATTCAAAGCTTTTCAACTAGAGGTATAATACCTTAACCCACTCACTCCTTTGTACTCTTTGATCAATCAACAAATTAAAAATGATAAAAAAAAATGATTTTATTTAATGATATTAGGCTGGGATTAGGTCACATAAAACTCAACATAATTAAAAAGGGATTCTAATCCCTTGTTGTTGGAACAGTAGCGTGGGAACCCATGTGGCTGGTTCCACATAATCCATATAGATTGCGTGTGAGACACCTTTCACTTTCAATAGCATTGAAAGTGAAGATAAAAATGTATTGAAAAAAAAAACTAAATTTTGGGACTGGTGCAGAAAAGGCGCCAGCATGTTTGGGGTAATGTACATCGCCAATCAACAATACTTACAAAACCTAGCGATTCATAAATGACCACTGGGAATGTCAGCAAAACAAAGGAACATGAAGTGTCACTACACTACCACAGAGAAGCACATACAAATACTATTGCAGAATACTATAATAGATACAAGTATTGAATGTGGCATCACAAAGACATACTATGCATCATTTGGTCACTGACAAACTGACATCAGTTTGGAAACATTGGATTTTGGGACCCCCCCGTCCATCTCCATCCTGATTTATTCATCTTCTTGATCGGCTGTTTTAATAACAGAGTGGCTTTTTGTTAATGGTAACACTTACCTTGCATCCGGTTAATAGACTGTTCATAATGTACATATTCAGTATATCGCAGTTCTATATCTCATGTGCGATTACAGTGCTATTGGCTCTCATGGCATTCACTTGGTTTCGTCACTGGTCTGAGAAAGTGGTTTCTTAAATTTTGTGTTCTGATGCACAGCATGTCAAGTACACAGTTGTTGTATTGGAAACTTCCACTGGGGTGTTGCATACATTAACCCTTTGAGGAGTCTGGACTTTTTTTGCCAAAATTCTTCTAGAATTTTACATGAACATTCAACACATCCCATAGAACACAGCTGCTAAAATCCCACAGGGTATTTGTGACCAACTAAAAAGTTTTGTTAAGTTCTAATCACATGAGATGCTTTGTCACTGAGATGATGTATTTTTGTACTTCGTTTGTGTACACTAATGCTAAAATCAGTAGGCAAATCACTGTCGTGCACAACATGCATCTCTGCAACATTACACATTTCAGTTTTCTTGTATTTAAAACACATAAAACACAACAACCACTTCTTCTGATTAAATGGGACGTACAATAGAAACAATTTGCCTGATTACATTCCAATTGATTTTTTCCCTCCATCCTCTAGATCTGTAAAGCCCCAGATCAAACAGCAGCATATCACTTTATTAATATCCCAATGGACAATTCAGACAGCTTAAACACAAAGACAAATCTGTCCTTAAATCTGTCCTGCAATTTTCAAAATTCACTTCAATGTAGATACTGTATGTAGACCTTATTTAACACCACTACATCTGTGCAGTTTCATGACAATGTGCTGCTGTCTATCATTTCAATATTCAACCAGAGTTTACCGTCATGGGCCAGCTACAGTGAAGTGAGAAAATACTAGATCATTGGAAAACTGTTCTTTCCTGGACAAAAAAAACGCATTTAACAAAGGAGATAGATGCAAAAATTACTTTCTTCTATTATTTTCTGCCTCACCAACTGTGCCTTATGAAACAACTCCAAGTTACATGCACTTGCACGAGGCATTTCCACATTGATATTTTTCAGTCACCCAAGTTATATGCATGTATGCTGTAGAATAGTTAAGAAAGACAACTTGTGAGTTGATTGAAAAATTTGGATAATTTCAGTGAACTAGACCAACTGAATTCCAGATGAAAATATTCTAAAATAAGGCACCTCCTATTTGACTAATACTACTCTATTTGACTTGTCTTCTGTTATAAATTATATTTTTAAAAAGGCATCCAGAAATGCAGGATTTATAAGATGACCACCTGTCTTTTTAACAGGCTATTTCTCCATTTCACTCATTTACGAATAAATGAGAATACAAAATTAATGGAAGAAGGCTTGGATGGCAGACTAAATGCTAGCAATGCATGTGCACAGTTCATCATCACAAAGGTAGCCGAAAATAGCAATTGTAATACTTCCTCTTTTCCTCTGAATGGTTGTATTGTCACGAGGGTGACAATTCGATGTATAAGGTTTGGCGTTTTAGTTGCCGTTTGATGTGGCTAATGAGTAGTGAACCTTTCGTTGTAGTCAGTAGAGGGAGCCTTGCAAGAAAACCAGTTGATGCGTAGCGCTTGACAGCAGCATGCTGTACCAGTTGTAAAAGTTCCTCGAACTTAAATCACGCGTAGAACTTCTTTGGAGTCACAAACTGTAATCTCAGACGGTATTAGCTCCATCAGCTCACCTCTTTTTGGGGTGTTGCGAGGGAGGGAGGTTTACTTACATTCTGCGCAGAATATGCTACTGTGCTTAGGCTATGTACAGTAGCATATCTCTGCGCAGAATGTAAGCCCGACCCCATTTATTTATTTGCATTTATTTGCATGTGATATTTAATGGTTTATACTACACTGTAGAAATATTAAGGTTCCTAAAATAACCCCTCATAGAGAGCCCAAAAGTTCCCGTAGGAAACCCAAAGGTTCTAAGAAGAACCTTCAAGTTTTTGGAAGAACCCCAAGGTTCCACAGAGGGCCCTTACAGGTTCTTCTATAGTGGCAATCAAAGGGCTCCTCAAAGAACCATTAGATGTTCTTCAGGTTGCCACTGCACTGTGGAGGAACCCCTGAAGGTTCTCACGTGAACCTTTTAGAAAACCTTGGGGTTCTTCCAAGCACCTATAGGTTCATCAGAGTACTATGTGTTCCACAAAATTGCAACTAAGGGTTCTTTGAGGAACCTTGTCATTTTTCCTGTAGTCAAAAAGGCAAAGTAATGTATGTGTACGTCATGATACTTCATGGGTTATACAATCCTAATAGGCAATGAGACTTACTTGGCTATTTATGTCAGCTTTGTTTGAAAGGAGCACAGACACCAGATCCTTGTGTCCACGATCACATGCCCAGTGTAGTAGGGCCCGTCCCTACACGAGAGCACAGAGAGGCCATCCATGTCATTAGCATAATAATACAGTGTATCACACAGCACACAATACAACACCCAAATATCACACAGCACACAATACAATACCCAAATATCCTATTAGCATGTTAATGAGCCACAAAAGTACAAGACCCAACGATCGCATGACACACAATAAAAAAACACAACATTACATCCGATTTAAATTCTCCGGGCATCTAGATTGCCAGTTGCCCAAATGTCACAAGGTTTATCTGATATCAAGTCATTGTATTGGTTATTATGAACGTGTTTCTACTAATCTCAGTGTGAGAACAAAACAGCAAGAGCCCATGTTGAGTAGAAATATGTCTTCTGAAGGCCTAAACAGAGCACAGCAAAATACTGCAATAAAATGTTGATCAACTTGAGGGACCTCTGTGAAGATGTGGGAATATCTAGAGCGAACATGAACATTTTGCTCCAGACTACTAGCCTGGGAAATCCCATGCTGCTTTGCACAATCGTTCCGACCTGAAAGACAGCATGGATGCTCGTCCCAAAGCACTAGCCTGAGGTAGGGAGCCAATCCGAGAGTGGGGAAGGATGGACGATTGCGTATTGCTCAACAAATGGAAGCTTTCAGCTTGTTTGAATACAACTGCTACAGAGTAACGTATATACACAAAAAATATGATGGACCGGTATTCATATTGGGCAATAAATGGCCATGGACAATCGTAAACCACACCTTCCCTACAAGACATTCAGTAGCACTTGCAATATGGTCTGATGTGAACCAGGCAGGCTGAATACACCTACCTATCCATCTATCCATCTATCTATCTATCTATCTATCTATCTATCTATCTATCTATCATGCCAAATATAACCCTTCTATATTGTACAGCTGTTACGCCATGGCCTTCAGAACATTGCAGAAAAAAGCAATGGCAGAACAAAATCCCCATCCCCTTCACCTACATCTGCTATGGTGCCCTTATGAGCAAGACAATTTTTAGATATATTTTAATGGGTTTTTGTGCCTTTATTGATAACAATGGCATAGAGAACAAATGGAAGAGAGATAAGTAGATGTGGGAAATGAGCCAGGCCGGATTCGAACCTGGGTCGTAGGGCTGGGAATCGATCCAAATTTCCGATTCGATCCACGATCCGATTCAATTTGATTCGATATCGATCTTCTGTATTGCTGGGTTGTCACTTTAACCCATTTATGTCTAGAATTCTAAGACCGGCTATATAAACAAAAATATCTCAGCATTTGATGCCCACACAAACATGACATACCTTGGTATGAAAGAAGCAAGCAGGAAACTTGGTATGAGAGAGAAAAGTGGGAAAAGACTGCCACTATTTACTTAAACAGGCCGTGTGTATTTGTGCATATAGCCTACATGAATGTGAAAGAGAGCTACAGGATGTGGTTGAGAAAATACCGCCTATAATCATCGGCAAAAGATCGATCCACAAAGTTGTGAATCGATGTCGCAATTTTCAATCGTGAATCGATACTGGATCGCAGATCGATCTTTTGAACACAGCTCTACTGGGTCCCCATGTGTGCAGCTCATAGCAGAGATTCTTTAAGTTTATAGAGATATGCCAACATAATAGGCTTCTATGGGCACCTAACGTGACCAGGTTCCGGTCTGCTTAAAGGGGCGTGTCATAATGCGGACAATGAGGATTGTTCAAACTGCCTTCAATACAAGGAGTAGACTATAGCGTGTCTGTTCCTTTGTAGCTACATTTATTTACACAGACTTGACAGCAATGAAACACAAATTGCCTCCTGTGGGCGGCTGCAAAATAAACACTTAAAACATGAAAGTAAATAGTAAAACAACCGTTTCTGTTAAACGCTGTCGCAGAAAACACACGTCACGGTACAGATCAGGCAATTTCTCTTCCTGATATGCGCATGTGCAGTGTGCAAAGAGCCCACATTGGGCAGGCGACGCGCGCTGGGCACCGACAAGCAGGTCAAACGAAGTGGAATGTTTCTATGGAGACACTATTCAACTGTCCCGATACAACTTCAGCGTCGTAGCTTGCAAGTGCAACTGTTGTTTTTGGGCTCATGTAAATAAATGAAGCTACAAAGCATGGACGGTAACACTTTATAATACCGACTCCTTGTTATGCATTAGTTATGGATTTGTTAAGCATTATTCAAACCTTAGATAACCCTTTGTAAAACATTTGTTAACCATTATCTCTTTATGGGCAGTCATGGGTAAGCGGTTAGGGTGTCAGGCTTGTAGCCCAAAGGTTGCCGGTTCGACTCCTGACCCGCCAAGTTGGTGGCGGGAGTAATCAACCAGTGCTCTCTCCCATCCTCCTCCGTGACTGAGGTACCCTGAGCATGGTACCATCCCGCCGCACTGCTCCCTAGAAGCGCCATTGAGGGCTGCCCCCTTGCACGGGTGAGGCATAAATGCAATTTCGTTGTGTGCAGTGTTCACTTTGTGCTGTGGAGTGCTGTGTCACAATGACAATGGGAGTTGGAGTTTCCCAAGGGGCTTTCACTTCACTTTCACTTTATTATTTCCCATTACTTAATCATGAACATACACTGTTAATGGTTTTTGATACTGATACATGTGTGTGAGAGTCGGGGAAGGATTGGCAAATGATACAGAAACCAATCATCATTTTCTAATCGTTCCCAGACTCTCTCACACACATGTATCAGTATCAAAAACCATTAGCAGTGTATGTTAATGATTAAGTAATTGGAAACAATAAAGAGATAATGGTAAACAAATGTTTCACGAAGAGTTATCTAAGGTTTGAATAATGCTTAAGAAATGCATAACTAATGCTAAACAAGGAGTCGGCATTATAAAGTGTTACCAAAAGGGGTTGATTGTTGTCAAAAGGCAGAGTGGCTCTGGTCGAGAGGATCAATCACAGCGGCTGCTACCACGGTTGTCTACGTAGCTCGTCTGCGGGCAGTCAGTTTTTTTGAGGTGCACAACAAGTGTCTGCGAAGGAGGGCAAAATCTCTGCGAGGCTGTCTGCAACACTGCACAGACAATTTGGTTTCTGAGCATAAACTGTGCTTTTGTGTGCGGTGCCACAGCAAGCCATTTAACCCCCAAGTGTTCCCCGGGTGCTGCAGTGAGCACCGACTCCCACTCTGCTACTTCCACTGCTCCACCACTGGTGCACTTACAATATTACAGCTACCTTGCCGCCAGTTCACTGGTTAGGCTCCAGTGACACACACACACACACACCATTTTGGACTTTCAGGTTCAGTACTGCCATCTGCTGTCTGATTTGATGTACAGCACAGCTCCTTGGAGCACTGAGTACATGCTATACACATATACACAATATAACTAATGCTCATTACCAAGGTTTTACAGTTTGTTTCTCCTCCTTCTCCTGTGATTGGCTTGACTGACTGAGCAGCGCACCTGGCCATTCTAACAAGCCTCTGTTATCAGCACCAGCTTCTCCACACTTCTCCAGAATTGGCATTGCTGGCTGTTACCTCTCCAGATTAGGATTTTGTTTGTATTAAATGATTTTAAAATGAGATTTATAATTAAGTTTGTTTAATGTCCTGACTTTCTTTGTCTTTGGTGCTAGCTGTGCACAATGAGTGCAAGAGTAAGGTCCTTTTATGAGTGATTCTCCGATTCGACTACGCTTTTAAGTCCATGGATTTTATTTGCCAATTCCACTAACTATTAACTGCATCCAATGATTATTTGGACATTAGAAAACATTTATCTTTCATATAATACAGAAAGTGTAGACATGGCATTATTTCCCTCAGCAAGAATGAATATTTAATACTGGTTTTGGGCGTTTTCATGCCGTCCTGTTTTCCAAATGTCAGATTCAGTCTTCATATTAGCATGTAAAGAAACTTGTTTTGCCCAAGACGATTGCAAATGTTGATTCACAGTAATCATCACAATATGACAAAACTGTCAGAAAGACCACTGTGTTTTCCATTATACATGAAATTTGCCATTTTGTGTGTGTCCACGAAAACTGTGTTAACCGTGTCACGGTCTGAAACCCCCTCCATAAATCAGTAATGGTTTGGTCTTAGGCCATACGAATAACATCACGTGATGTCATAACCTCTTTGGCAGGATATGGGAAGACTTTTTGGTAAGTTTTGAGCTCCATCCTTCCATAATTTAATCCATTCTTTTTCATGTTCTCATAGCGGGAAAAATGCCTGTCAACTGTGTTATCAACATATTCATAAGAATTTGAATTAGAAATCACATGTAGAAAAACACAGATAAAGCATACAGATACATGAATTGATTAAGGTGTTGTGGTGGAACTTCTGAGGTCCTCAGTTAGCACAACACCATAAAAATGGCTGAAATGTCAACCGTGTTACCGTCAATGGTGTTACAATTAGCTATGACAGTCAGGGTTGCCAGATGAGGCTGATGATTTCCAGCCCAAAAAATGTTCAAAATCTGCCTAGAAGCACAAAATCCCACCCAATTCTATTGATTTCTATGGCAAAAAGTGGGCAGGTTTTTCTGATAAATGCCATTTTTACCCGCACACGGCCATCCTAAGCAGCCCAATTGGGCGGGAACCAGCCCAATCTGGCAACACTG
The DNA here is from genome assembly GCF_034702125.1 of Engraulis encrasicolus. Lineage (NCBI taxonomy): Eukaryota > Metazoa > Chordata > Actinopteri > Clupeiformes > Engraulidae > Engraulis > Engraulis encrasicolus. Next base: position 22,227,728 of record NC_085862.1, on the reverse strand, counting down.
ATGACAGTTGAGGAGGAGTATGTTTTTGCCAATTTATCTCCATATTGACAGACAAACAAACAAAATAATTTGTGTTCTAGGGAGATGGGTTTGTCTGCTTTGTTTTTTCTCCTAAAAAAGTGCCGACTTGTCCCCCTGCACTGTTGACCGTAACACAGTTGAGTAACACGGTTGACTGTTTTGAAAGTGTTTTTGAGCTATTGACCCCTTATGTGTTGGAAAAATCCTATGAACAGACACTCGGGATTATCTCTGGAGAAGGAAGTCTTGTGTAAGGAGGGTGACTAAATTCAAATCAGATGTTACAGGGATGTATAATGAAAAATGTGTCAGTCTGTATCACAGTGAATCATAAAATCCTACTTATGAAGCTCAACAATCACATTTTCTATATCAGTTACACAGATTAATGGCAACATTATTGCTAAGGGACATAAGCACTTTAAAACGTGTATTGTTTCAACTCTGTAGTATTTTATTTATGTTTGAAATGACATAGTATTTGTCCATAACACTGTTGACAAAATAATCAAGCAAATGTTCGCTTTCATTAGAGTATTTATCAAATGATTTAAGATTAAGCTTGGCAATTTGTTTGTTTGGAAACTTAAATATATTCACTATGTAAACATCTAGGTCATTTAGTTGAAAAAAAATACTGATAATTGACATTTTGCTTTTGCCAAAAGCGTAGGCGAATCGTAGAATCACTCTTATGTTAAAACATTGTTTTTAAAGGTCTTTAGCGGAGTTGAGACAAGGATGGTTTCTTTCACCACCCAGGAGGTAAACTAAGTGTTTAGAGGGAATACAAGGGCCAAGACAAGACCCAAAATATTTTTGCTTAAGACAAAGCTGACTAATGTAATGGCTATGCTGCCTACTGTTTGCTTCTTTAATTAACTCACCTCTTCATCTTTAGCATTGATATCCACTTTCTCTGAATGAATAGCCTTGGTGATGTGCTCAATGTTGTTCTCCCGGCAGTAGTCGAAAATATTCTTATCTTCTTCCCTGGAAAAAAGGAAAAGTATTGTTAAGTCTGTCTACATTCTATAGCATAATCTATATAATATTTCATTTTCTGAATGCCAAAACTTTTTAGTGATATTCACATTTTTTGAGCTGTAAGTGCAGAAATCCCCCCCACCCCCACCCCCAAAATGAGGATCGAAACGTTGGCTTGAAATTAAGTAATGAATGTGCTTTTGGAGCATACAACCAGTATGAAGACCACTCTCACATGCTGGGGTTTCATTTAGGACTTGTTGTAGTCTGTTACCTTATCGTCTCCTCTTGATAAAGTGAGCTGACAGCCGGTCCACCAAAGCCCATCATTCGTGCAGCACCTTTTCTCTCGGAGGTCTACGGCAGACATCATCACGATTAAACACGCCATTTCCTTTCACAATCCAGACATTTAATACCTGTTTACTCATTGAACTGGCACAACAAATCAAACAGTATTGACGTGCCACATGAGAAAGCATCTTAAAAAACGAAGAGAAAGTGGCAGAAGAGAAGGACATATAGTGTGTTTGTAGATTCAGTCTGAGGGTCTGGAAAGAGAATACCGCATGTGATTAGAAAAAAGAGCATTCCACTCTTGATGAAAGAACGAGTGCTCAGAATTTATGAACGGTTTGAAAGTCAGAGCTCTGAATATTGGGCAATCAAAGTACTTGGAGTGGCAGTTTTACGAATGCACCCATAACAAAGAAAAGGGAACTGGGCTACATAGGCCATGAATTATAATACTATACTTAGTAAGGTATTGCATTTCATGCTGTTGTTTGCTTTGCACAGTGAAACTTAGCAGGGCAAGCCTATTTTAGGATAACATGTAGCATGCATGCCTTACTGGCAATGTATATATAAACTGTATGTCGCTTTGTCTGTACTATTGTCTGTTGGGGTTTCTTTCATGGTGCTGCAACCACTCTGTTTCCGGGACAAATTTCACCCAGGTGGAGACTAATAAAGGAACCCAACCTAATAATCAACAGAAACTGCAAGTTGGCAACAGGTAAGGCAAGGCAAGGCAAGGCAAGGCAAGTTTATTTATATAGCGCATTTCATACACAGGTGCAACTCAATGTGCTTCACAAAGTTAACAAATGTAAATGAAAGGAAACAGGGAAGAAAGAAGGAAATGAATTAGAGTCAAGAAGCATTTAAAAACATTAAGATAAAACATAAGGTAAAAATAATAATAAAATAAAATAAAATGAAACAAATTAAATAAAAAATAAAAATAATAAGAATAAGTAATTTAAGCTAGGGGAAAGCATCTGAGAACAGCTTTGTCTTGAGTCTAGATTTAAAGCTATCAATAGTGGGTGCATTTTTTATGTCATCTGGTAGTTGGTATAAGTCAGCAACAGCTGTGTGAAATATCACAATAACTAGCAGCATTACTGTTCTCGTGCATTAACATCTCTGACTGCACATAGGAAGATGCCACTCTGTACTCAGCACTCCCAGCAGCAGTAAGCAAACGGCGTAGGTCAGAGGGCTTCGGCGTTCTGTTTTGTAGTGCGAATGTGCTCTTTGGTTAGACGTAACTTAGAGATGTATGATGAAATCCAAGGCACTCTTCGTCATCATTAAAAAGCTTTTAATTAAATGTAGCTAGTTCATAGTTGACATACTCCCAGCAGCAGGTTGAACAGGTGATGGTTAGGATGAACAGCACACCTGTTTCACCGCAGGATCCTAAGGAAATGGAGGAGTTGCTGATGGTTTTTTCAGCTCAGTTACAGAGCTACCTCCTTTGCATCAAATAGTAAAGTCAGAGGACTGCAACCTGCTACTTGCAATGGCTTACATCTCTCTCAGATATCGATCACCACCTGTCCATTATCACCTGCATTGCATTACATGTCTTTGTGGATGTGGACATGTCCATGCACTACTCATAGTCTGTAACAGCTTTCAGGAATTTATTGAGGGGGGCAAAACAAGGTTGACAAGACAGAAGTGGGTTTCTATGGGAACAACAATAGTGCTAATGTTCTACCAAAAAATTACTAAACTGAGTGGGCTTCTAATACTAACAACTTGTCACACAGGATGAACATTTTACAAGGATCTATAAAGTCAAGAAAATCCCAAACTGGCATTACGTTATCTAGTTATACACTATTTCACCTAGGCCTTAATATGCAAAAACATAGCTTACCAAATGCAGGGGCCTACAATGAGTTGTGGAACATTAAAAACTGGTCATGGTGCATGAAACAAGAAATAGATTAATTGAAAAGTAGAATGAGATCCTAGGAAAGGTCACTGCCTTTGTACAAGTTCCAGAAAGATGGGGTGGAGATGGTGGAATGATATAGTGTAGCTCACCAGCTTAAAAAAAAAAGGATAACTTCCTATCAGGTCGAACAGAAATACAGAAGTAAAGAAGAAGAGAAGTAACTTAATAAATATAGTGACAGTTTCAAGGACATGCTCAGCATTCTTTGGAAACAAGTTATGTAAATAGTAATTTTTTAAAACCATCTAAAAACAAAAACACTGCATGAATGGGGAAGGGAGGATAAGGAAGGCAAGAAAATACTGAAAAGTACAACTGAAGACGAGTAAGTTGACAATAACATGTAGATGCTTTTTTACCTTCCAACTTTGGGAGTCTGGGTCTAGAGACTTTATACACGCAACATATTCCTGCATAGCCTGTTCGGCAGCCATGTCTCCCAGCTGTTTCCACGCTTGCCTAAAAAGCAGTATCAGTGAAAAACAATGATTACCTGTGGAAGCATGTTTCACATGAATGTATGCACTGCGTTATGCCATATTATATCTAGCAGACACTTTTATCCATATCAACTTACAACAGAGGACATGTACACAACACATATGCATAACAAGGTTAGTACGGCTAAGGATGGCTAGATTGTCATGATGAGACTTTTTCTGGGAAGAGATGCTTCATGACGGTTGGGAGAGATGTATCTGTTCATGTATGGGTTTCTTTGTTGGGTTTTTTTGTGTTTTTTAGGGGCTTTTATGCCTTTATTTGATAGGACAGTCTGAGATGGTGACAGGAAGCGAGTAGGACAGAGAGACTGGGTGGGATCGGGAAATGACCCCGGCCGGACTCGAGCCGGGGTCCCCGTGGGCATGCAAGCCCAAATGTGGGGGGCTTGGCGCGCTGCACCACAGCGCCCCCCTGTTCATGTATGTTTTGATGCCAACTGAAAGAATGACAAGTTTTAGCAGCCTACCTCCAACGGTTTTAGAAATGATGTACACTTCCGAAATATAATCAGTAACTCCAACAGTACACACACACTCTCCAAGATCTGTAGCCCCAAAATGTAAAAAAAAAAATCTTGTTTTTCACAAATCTAGTTTTAAAGGCTTAATATATCTTAATATGTATAAAAAGTCAATGTATGCTATTTCTAAGTATAGAATGTGGTAGACAGGGTCATGCTGAAGGGATATGGCAATGTTATGGTCTGTATCTGTCTTCAAACTAAAGCTAGAGGTGTCCAAGTCTGCTTGTAAATTATGTAAGTAAATTCCTGGGTTTGAAAAGTGGGCGTGGCACCACAACTTTGGAGGGCCTCATCTCCAAAACTGGTAGGATGCTAAAACTTGGGATTCTTTCAGTTGACATCAACAGGTGCCTGTACAAGAAAAACGGGCAAATCACAGAGGGTCACCTGGAAGATTCTAGGGAATTGTGTGACATGGAATAACCCAAAAACAAATCAGTACCCAGATTGAAACCCATCCTGAAAGTGTAAAATCAAAATCTGTCCTTTTTCAGTTAGGCTGTTAAAAAAAAAAAAAAAAAAACCTCCTTGACAAAGGTAACAAACAACAACAGAGACGTGAACAGAATAATATAAAGCCTGCCCAGAATGTTAATTTACATTTTTAAAAAAAATCACCAGTCAATGTTTCTTACCATTTCCGCTGTCCCTCAAAATCAAAGAACCCCGGCTTTTCTGTATTGCACGTCCCATTCTTGGCCTGCAGGTAAACAAGGAGTAGTAGGGTCGGACAGTGTCAAACAAGATTTAGCACTTTGAGGAATTGTAAAATGTTATTAACGCATTACTGTAAAAGCATGTAAAAGCAGGTGCTTGAATCGTTTAGGAGTTGATCAGAGTGTTGCAGATTCAAATCCCAGGAAGAATGTGTGGCACCTAGCACTTGTTCAATGTAACCCCACTCCAGGCAGTGTAACCACTACTGCAGGCCTGCATCAGCAACTCTAAACAGCTTTAAAGCATCAGCTAAGTGTGTATTGTTCAGAAGGTCAACTTTTGTACCTTCAGATTATTGTACACGCCGTTTTTACAAGTTATTAAAGGGTTACTTACAATTGCCAAGTGGGATAGGAAGACAACAAGACATTCAAGTAATGTCATGTCATGCCATGTCATGTCAAGTAGGCAGGCAAATGTTGCATAATTTCCGCACAGAGCACAACTTTCAACATGAAATACAACGGTCACCCTTTTCATGATTATGAGTTACGGTGTGAATTTGAGTGTGATGGCCTAGGCCTTTATGTTAGCAGAGCATTGTTTGATAATCTGTTTGTGCTTGTGCTGTAAAGTCTGACAAATTGTCAGGGGGGGTCCGACCATTCATTAGTCACTAATGGTCCCCAAATCTTTAACAATGGTAACAATTTTCTGACAGTGTTGGTCAAAATAAACAGCATGCGTGTTCTTCTCATAATTGGCAGCCTCACATGGTGGGCACGTTTGACAACATCCTAAACGCACACAAGGCACGCGCCATTGCACAGCATCTCAGAAATAAAGCCACATTCACCTGTTTGTACCTAGCATACAGGTACAGCAGCTGTTCTCGACTGGCCTTTTGGACAAGCAGTCCAAGTCGGTCCGCTGCTGTTTGAAAGGCATCTTCCAGTTCTTCTCCTTCCAGACGACTGCAGTCTCCACCACAATCTAGCTGTCCCAAACCGATATCTGAGTCGGAATCCGAACATAGTGGCTCTCCAGTATCGGGCCGTGCAGGGTCTGTAGCAGTGCCATTACCTGAGCCACTTATGGAGTTCGGAGATGATGACTGTGATCGAGACGCCATACTTTCTACGTTTTTCTAAAAACGTAAGCGTTAACAGTCATCTAGCCAACTCTGGAGTCCTGTCCTGTCGCCAATTGCTCAATTTACAACCTCTGACAGAAAAAAAATCCCCAGAAATGACAACGAAAATAACCAACTCTTCCTTGTTTTTCTTCTTCTGCCATACGACTTCCGGTTCATGCTCAATGTCAAAAAACATTGCAAGTTCTACTGCCACCATTTGGTTAAAAATGTAA
>NC_085862.1:22089580-22221317 GCF_034702125.1 Engraulis encrasicolus | reverse complement strand
AAAGGCCTAATTTTCCCAGCTGATGACCTGTCTATATTGGAAGCATATTCTTAAAACTTGTTAAAACATGTAAAACACATGCTTTTTTGTGAACTACATCAGATGTCACCACCGTCAGGTTTTGTGACAAAAAACCCTCCAAATGCACCTCAGTGGAGGCTGGAGTGTAAGTTTGGGTCACAATTATTACTAACATGTCTGGTAATGTTTCATTAACCAGCACAATTTAGTAAAATATGGAACAAGATGATGAGCGGAACAAAATCTGACGGTGGTGACATCTGACGGTGTGAGACAAAAAAACACTCTTTTACATATTATGCATTTTTTGCTCACATTAGCCACTTCGTTTTCGCTCTGTTTCTTAGGGGCTTCATGCCGCTTCTGAAAAAGTATATATAATTAACATTAATGTAACATAATAGTATTAAAACCCCCGACGGTGTTGACAGTTTATGGTTGGGACAGTACCAGTGTCCAAACAAATTAACAAATTGAGTTGAAATTAGTAAACTTACAGGAGCTTCAGTGATGGTGAAGTATTCAGTAGAGCTAAAGGTTTGAAAAGGGGTCCTAAGTAATGACAATGACCTTGTGCATACCTGATTTTATTGTCTTTTTTTAAAAATCTGACGGTGGTGACTAATATGCTGGACACACTTTGAGCAATCAGAAAATAGTAGTAAATATTGCTTTACACACACTATGTGCATATCTGCAGAACCACTTCAATATGGACTTTCACATCATGGTGATATTATTCAATAATATCAGTGATTTTTACATTTTAAGTCAATTGAAATGATGATGTCTGTCCTTGGGACAGCTGTTTTTACAGGGTGGGGGCAGGTTAATAGCCATGAAAAGTAATAAAATTACACTTAAATATTTCAAACGACTGTACATTTGTGTAACAGACCCCTGGGTCTTTACCTGGATTCATTTTGTTCATGAAAATATAGTTTATTTTCATCAGAATTGGCAGTTTATTGCAGAGACATGTTTTAGCCGCTTTCTCAAGAATCAGTGAGCTGCAACACGACTCAAAAAAGTTGGGACGGGGATCCGTGAAATGTTACAAACATCCAAATAAGAAAAAACAACAAGGGAAATCATTTCAAAATGAATTGTACTGATGAAGAATTTGAGTGTCCAGGTATAAGACAATCACAGAGTCACTCAGAATTAAAGATGCAGAGGGAACAATTACCATAGTTATTACATAACGTTTTGAATTCCATTGATTTACCGTGATTGAGTGTATTTAAGACATATTTTTGTCATTAAAATCATTGTATAGGTTCATGACATCATGAAATATATATTGACTGTAGTCTCACTCTAGCACTCAGAGAATTACAGCTAGTGAAAACTTGACCATATGGACGCTTCATGTGTGCAAATGATAGAGGGATTTAACATTCCTCTATCCACCCGAGCTCACTTGAAATAGTCCCAGACGATATGGGAAACTGTCCTTTGCTTACAGAAGTTGCAGAAGTCAATTCTTTTTGAAAATATTAGAGTCTTGCACATCCTGTGCTACAGTGAAAATTGACCATGCAAGTTGTGTTAGTGCTAACTTCAAAAGTCAGCCTCCATGATGGCATGGGTAGTACACTGGTTAAACTGTTCTAACTCACCTGTAGAATTGAATACAGTACTGAATGAAATACATGGGTTTTAAACAGCATGAAAAGCCACTTGTGCGTTATATTTTGAAGGGAGATCTTCGATTACTGGCACATAGTAAGGACAAATTGCATTCTCTACTATGTTTTAACAGTTTAACTCCAATATAAGGACCAGCAGGACATAAAATGGCTGGCTTTTGGTCAAGACCTGTCACACTGTAAGCACTACAGAAAGGAAAACATTGAAAAACATGACAAGGAATACACCGACCATTTAAGCTGGTGAAATCATGTCCAAGATAGGAATCAACACTGTTTTTATATAAAATCATCTCATTGGTTAATGCTATTAACGGTTAAGTGTTGTTCTTTGTTTTGTTTTTAGTCTTCCTCGACATTTGCTGCCTTTTATTGTCCCCATCCCAACTCTTATGAGACGCGTTGGATTTACATATTCATGAATATCCCCAAAACAATAATTTTGGTCAGTTTTGATGGCTGATATGTTTTCTTTGTACCGTTCTCCAACTAATGTCAGAACCAGACTTTTTGAATATGGCAGTATTTTGTTTTTATTCACAATTAAGCCTGCGTCCCAACTTCTATGGAGTACACTTCTGCACTTAAGCACCCCCCCCCCCACCCACACACACACACACTCACTCTCCTATAGTATGCACAGTACAGACAACTGTAATTTTTTCATACATGCTTTACTGTAGTAATTCTAGCGTTTGACAAATAAATCTCCTTCTTGCCTTGCACACATGCAAACAAGTGAACATACTGAGAGCAGTTCAGTTTCCCTTTCATTAGCAACAGCAGCATCAACAACATGACTCACAGTCCAATTTCACCTGTGATTTATTCAAATGATTTCAATCAATATGGATCACATTTTGAACAATGGAGACTGCAAGGTATACACCAAGCATTGACCCATCACACGCTTTAAAGCCTGGTGCTTTAAAAACCACACAAATTTGTACAGTGAAATATTTTTTGGGGAGTAGACATCTATTTTATGATATTCAAATCTTAAATGCCTTTTAATTAAAAAAAGAATAAATAAATTATACAAAAATCTCACATACTTGAATTTGAGTGTAGACAATTTTATGGCTCAGTTGTCTGTAATGTTTCCGCTAATTTTCAGTGTTGTATTTCTTTGCTGCTCATATTCACTTTAATGTGAACATATAAATCCAGTGGTTAAAACATGACAATGTAAAAATAAAAAGAAAGAATCCACTGAACTGAAAATGTCAGAAGGAACTTTCAAAAGGGGTCTATTCTCCAAATTGCGCATTAATCTTTATTATGGCTCCACCCAACTACATTATTTTCCGTTACACATATTCTAAGCTAAACTCTTCATTTGTCCAAGACTGTTACTGAGAGTTGTTGTGGTCAGATCTTTTCAGATCTTTTGAGTAAAACTTTTTATGATGCTCAGGGAAGACAACAGGGGTTACAAACGGGTAATTTGTCCCAGGCCCAGGGGGAGAGGGGGCTCCAAATTGGGTCGTTATTACATTGTACATTTTGGGTGAGGGGGGCTTTCAGATGACTTTGTCCCGGGCCTAGTCAAAGCTGTCAGCAGCCCTGTTGATGCTAGTATTCCATAGCAAATTTAGAAGAAAAATATGACTTCTGTCATTTGTTAATCGGCACTATGTGCACTCTCAAAGTATTTACTCAGAGACCTCAGAACGGTGTTATACTTCCACTTTGTATTTAAATCTCAAGCACTTACGTCAAGTAACAATTTATGAGCCATGGCAACAGGTGGAACTCAATTCTGAAGCGTCCTCAGGCATGTTGAAAGTCAGCCATCTTGAGAGCTTTGTAGGCCTACAAAAATCTTGTATTATACTTTATAGTGAGTCTTCCAACCGAAACCAAAAGGATTATCAAAAAAACCCAAATAACAAATAATAACAAACAATAATAAAGTCATATTTCGCAAACAGTTATGGGATACCAGCTTCCGACAATAGGGGTACTGTAAGCATCGTTTCCATTTAGAATAGTTGAGAACAATTGGCACTTATCAGATAACTCTTTGTTAGCTTCACTTAGTTCACAGGCCCAACTTTTTGGTTTCTCTTGCTGAAGTGACTGATTTCATTATTATAATAAATGTGCAGACATGTGAAATATGAATATGAAATATGCACACATTATGTCATTGAAGCACACAGGAGAACAGACCCCAGGCTGTATCCTACATGAACATTTAGAAAAAAATTTGGAAAAAAGAGATTAATAATGGTTTAAAAAGGATTTCAAAATTGATTCATGATTTAAGAATGGATTCGTGATTTATAATATATTCATATTTGAATGGCATTTATTTGAATAATTTTAATGTAATTTTCACATTTGTATAAAATGGTACTGCTATCCAATGAAGCATATTCTGTGTTATTCATTCTACTGTTACACTTACAGAATGTAGTCATATGTCATAGCAGATTCCTGCTTTAAGTAAACTTTGGGTGGGAATGTTTTGAAAACATCTAGAGAATGAACAATCGAAGAGTAGGTGAGGACACAAAACCACATCTGGGAGTTTGTGCACGGACTTCAGTCTAAAGGGGCTTTCATGTGCATACATCATGGAGTGCTGAAGAATATTTAAAAATTCGCTTTTGTGTAGTTTGTATGTGCTTTTGTGTATTTGTGTGTGTGTGTGTGTGTGTGTGTGTGTGTGTGTGTGTGTGTGTGTGTGTGTGTGTGTGTGTGTGTGTGTGTGTGTGTGTGTGTGTGTGTGTGTGTGTGCACTGCACGCACGCGCGCACGTGTTTGTGTGTGTGTGTGTGTATGTGTGTGTGTGTGTGTGTGTGTGTGTGTGTGTGTGTGTGTGTGTGTGTGTGTGTGTGTGGGTGTACACAAGTATGTGTGTTATAGCATTCCCTCAAGGAAGCTTGTGTTCAGGTGTTGTATAAGGACACGCATGAAACTCATTTCCTTTCGAGTGTTCTCAAAGATGACTCGTGGTTCATCGGACATGCAGCGAAGGACATTGGGAGCCATCACCATGGCTAGATTATTCACATCCATTTTAGTTACACTCACATTAGATGGCTGGGCAAAGACCTGTTGGAAACAGAAAGGGTCCGACACAAGATGGCTCAGGAATCAGTCTCACATGTGTCATTCAACATAAAAAAATTACTTGGGCCTTTATGTGTAAGGTTTGTCAAAGGTAGAGTACATCTTTTTTTGTCTATTTTCTCAATTTTATGCTGCACATTCACATAATTTAATCTTTTTTATGTAGCCTGTACATTTACCACCACCATCAATTTCTAGTGTTCATTTTGTCTTTCCTACATGAATAGGTGAATCTTCTACATGTCTGCCATTTTGAATAACCAGTCATACACATCTTTGGCTGCAAAACTCACTGTACTTTGGTAAGAGCTGTATAATTATGTTAGTATATTACTTAGTAAATAATCATTAAATAATCAAATTCTTGACTGAGCAGCATTCACATTCATTATCTTCAAGCAATACCTCAACAAATAAGTTTAACTGCGGAATAAAGACACATACCTGCAAGAAGCGGATGAGGTAGCAGAGGACGAGTTTGTTTATTTGAGGAAGGCTGAGAGCCACATTGACAGCAGCTTCCGGAGAGTCGCAGTTAGATATGCACTCCTCGTAATACACATGTGGAATCACAGGCTCCTCCAGTTCTCTATACCACAACTTCAACAGTGACGCTGAGGAAGAAAACAAGGCAAGTGGAGAGTAGAAATGGGGAAGGGTGACAAACAGAGAAAGTGGTGATTTATGCATGACAATAAGTCATATTCACTGTGATGTCAGACAAGTTCTATTTTGAAGTGAAACAGAATATAAATCACTACAGGTTTGAAGCAGAAAATGGGGTTTCTATTGCCCTGTTCCAGGCCAAATGAAGCAGGACATGAGACTTCCTACCTGAATTATTCCAATTCCCACCTCAAAGTGTTCCAGGAAGTTGAAGTGGTAGATCTACAACCATAGCAATTGCCGTGATTTAAAGGTGCACTGTGTAGGATGGTGGTCAGAGTAGGTATTGCAACTATGCTGCTCATTGAAACTGTGCTGTCTACAGCCAAATCTGATCTTTCCATGAATATTTGCTAAATAATTAATTCATATTTACTAGTATGGTCAAACTACAGTAAGTTTTGCAGCTAAACATTATTCTATTTCTAGTCTATTTCTGGAATTCCAAAATGGCGGACAATGGAGAAGATCCCCCTTTTCATGTATGAAACATGCAATTTTCCCAGTCGTAATGAATACTTGGACTTGATGGTGGTGGTCAGTAGTCATGTAAAAGGTAACATTTGTGAATGCGCAGCATGAATTCTGGAAATAAACTACTACAAATATTAAATATTAAAGTGCACCTTTAACTTACTTTGATGAGATGTTTTGATATCAGCTAAAAGAGCCCAAATAACATTTATTTCAACCATAGCCTACATTACATTCACATTGATCCAATATCACGCCATAACATGAAGTTGAGGTGGGAGCAGAGTGAGTTCCCCCCAGCTCGCTATAGGATGTCCCACATCGACAGGCGTTCCAGTGCACTTTTCATAGTGGGAGGTAGGGTATGTCCCATGTCCCACTTATTTGTATTGGGTCTGGAATGTACCAATATGTACCAGAAGGTGTGCATGCCACCGGATTCATCTGAACCTGCTTCATATGGATTGGAATGTTCTGTGTTCAAAAGTGTCTGACATCACATGAAAAGGCCCCATTCAAATGCAGAACACAACACCAGGGTTGAGATTCCAAGACGATCATCATCTTGAATGGAGGCGATGTTGTAAAAACCTACCTGGAATGTGGGGATCCTCCAGGCCAGTAGGAACTTTCCATTGATCGATCTGAATTTTTAAATCATTCACTTCATCAATATCACCAGGTACTCTACAAATAAACAAAACATAACAAAACAAACAAAACAAATTAATTACAAGAATTAAAAGGTAACACCTGAGGACAGCACACATGCAGATGTCTCAGTCTCACCTAAAAATTCCTTCAGTCTGATCCCCATTAAGTGCAAGTACTTCCTCGGAGAGGCGTGTTTGTATCCATGGTAATTTATGGTCAGGGTATCGTTCCTTCTGTAGTGCCATAATTTCCTCTAAACAGGAACCAAACATGGAAGGGTTGAATATGGCATTCCGTGCGTGAATTATTTCTTCCACACAGGGTTTGTTCAAACCCTATAAAGAGAGACAAATAGTTCATGGTAGAATGAGGTTAGTGTGCATTCTAACTTGCCATTAATGTTCTGTTCTTGAATCACTCATGTACACATGAATATATATAAACAAAGCTAGATGTAGGCTACAACAAGATTTATATAAGCGTTTTTGATCATGGATAGCACAATTCATGCAAAGAGCTCAAAGTGCTGCAACTGTTGGCAGAAACCAGTCGGGGGGATTTTCATTTAATGCAGCAATTATGTGTTTACATGAACACTTTTTCCCTGAGCGGAATACAAAATCGATGTTTGAATAGCCTGTCGTGCGCAGTGTAGTAGCTAGTCACACCTACAATACGTTTAAGATGGAACCCTGCCCAAAACGGAATCAGAATGTGTATGTACGTGACAACTGGAATGGACTACACCAAAGATTTTCCAGTTGCCTCTTCACCGTCTTTGACTACAACCCCCCTTTCAATCCCATTAGAATTTTAATCGGATCAGACATATTTATTCGGATTGGGGTGTGTCTATCCGGATTGAGTAGTTATTCCATTTCTAATCGGGTTGTAAACGTCCATGTAAACACAGTTGTTGTCTGCAGGATGGCATTTGTGTAATGTAATGTCAGCAGGGCCTGCTGATGCTCATGCAGCGTGGATGTAGGCTGTGAGCTCTGAGCAAGAAGACGGGGGGGGTTCGAGTCGACTTTCACTACATAGTGCACTATAGGGTGTAAGTTGCACTGCACACAAGTAAACATTTAAGATTTGGTTGCTATGTCTTGACTTTTACCTTTGACCATGGCGTAGCACCAAATTGTGGACCCTATGGAGAAAATATTGCCCTATTTATATGGTATCAATATGCAAAAAAAAAGAATCTGACTGTCTGGTGACTCTGTCCCACTTAACCCCCTTACTTCGCTGCCACTGGCTTTAACCAATTATTCCATCATAAAACTGCTCTGGGGTGCATTTCTGGAAACCATAGTTGCTAACGCATCTCTGAATTGTCAACAGAATCAACAGGATGATGACATGGTTACATACGTTACCTTTTTAGCTCCTGTCAAAGCAGCCTTCTGGAGTTTACGATAACAATACTTAGCATAACTGCTGATGGCCACACCTGGACACATAGAGAGGAAATAAAACATGTGGGTAGGACACAACATATGTGGAGTAGAGCTGGTTAAGTCTATATGCTCAGGTTCAAAGTTATTTTCATAATATAGTAAAATTGTGGCATAGTTACTCATGTCCATGTTACTGGTGATATTCACTGTTTCACTGTTCACAAGTTTCTTAATGAATATAGGACATAAGAAATGACAAACATGACAAAAGCCATATCTCTCCACAAAAACAAAAAAGCCTGAAAACGAAAACATGGATGAGCAGCAAACATAAATGTAGCCTATGTCAAAGTTGTAGTTACTTTTGCCCTGTTGGTCTTTAAAATCACAGGACATAAAGACAAGAGAGAAACAGACAAAAACTTTGATCATCAATGACATCAAGTCTTGTGTCACAGGGCCGGAAGCCACAGGAAAGGATATGAGGAGGTAGTTTGACTTGCACCCAAAGTGTTTGAGTGTGCAGACTGGATGCTGGTCTATATTTTCAAAGATCAGCAGTATTGAAATATTCTTACCCTTGTTGTCATTCAGAGGGTCCACGTGCCTGTATATGTATCCCTCTAAATAAGAGTGGAACCGGGGTGTTGGGGGAAAGAAAGCTAAACAAATAGCCATCAGCTCCCAGCCTCTCTCTAGGCTGTCATAGCGAAAGTTTTCCGTGGTTTGACGACACAACTGGATGTACAATTCATCTCGAAGGCCTTGTAAGCTCCAGCCTCTCACCACAATTTCCAAGGCAACAGTCAATGGTTCGACTTTCCCTCGGCGATCACCCATATAAGTCTGGATGAGTTTGAAGAGGTCAACCGCTTCTCGTTTGATTATCCTATCCGATGTCATAATCATAGGCTTCTTAATGGCCTCACTGCTCCAAGCCAACATATTTGCGATAGACACCTTTCTCCGAAACAACCCCTGACACAAAACACAAAGGAATGCTGCTCAGATGTCTGAATTTACACCATCCCAAAGTTAAAATACAGAAATGAATTTAGTTTTCAATAATAGATATATGGGAATCTTCACAGACTGTTTATATAGATTACATACCTGTGTGTGAGTATTAAAATGTTTTGATGCCCAGTTTTCAATATCAGTCTCAGAGGAGGGCTTTCTTAGGGAAAAATCTGGAAATACGCCACAACTGGAACTAGGCATCAGGTTACGGGCATTCCGTGCATTCTCAAACTGGAAACATGCTCCCAAGTCCTCGGACTGAAAGATATAAGTTATAAGTAAATGTCACTGTCATGGATCGATGAGGACATCATCACAGGTCTTCAGGAAACTCACAAAAAATGTTTTCTCCACCTAGCACAGATGTTTCAAACCAAAAACATCTACTAAGCTTACATGTTATTAGTGCCACTGTATCATAGTTAATAAATAGAAAATAACATATTTAGTGCCTGCCTCTACTTCTTCTGCATCTACCCAATATCTTCCGGAGTGTGCTCCAAATGACAACAAAACTACAATGGGCGAGTAGAACTCTGTATTTTCCACTACGAATAAGCACCCGGTGGCAAAAATGGTCTTGCCCTTAAATCTCTTACTTAAGACTCCAGATAATGTCACAACAATGTTGTTATCATGTAATTAAACTTTTTTCAACAAACAGTGAGTGGGAATGCCAGCAATGCCATCTGCATGAAAAGGCTACTTCATACTACACTCCACTCTTAACTATGTGGGAGCAGCATGTAGTGAAAGAATGATTAGTCCAAATGCACACTGCTATGGTGTAGAACGAGAGTCTTTCCATGTTGTTCTGGGAAAGGCTGTGGTTGCGCAGAGGGCAGTTTGGCTAGTATGTTACTCTCTATTTCAGGCTGGTACTGCAAGACTGGCTAGTCAGTTAGCATAGATCCAGTCAGCTCGTCTGGCCCACCCACCCAAAATGAAGGGCGGGGTATGCAGAGGGGGAAGCAGGCAGCTTTGAATGAATGGCAGAACTTGGTGAATGTGTCCACAGTGATTTCTCCATGGTTACCCATTTGGCATAGATCCCTTACAAACCAAAGCAGGCATTTCCGCTATGCCATCACTGTCTTGCAGCTCAACTTTCAAAACAGCACTTGATGTACACAAGCTGTGGCTCTCACTATGCACATACTTCTTGTAGTATATTAACCCATTGATGCCTGATGTTGCGTTGCGTCTCTGTTTGTTTGAGATGAATGAACACATTCTCATGAAAGATGAGGGTCTTAGCGTTTAAATGCAACTTAGTGCATATTTTTATGCGCTTCAGAAGCTGAGATATTTAGGTTTTTATAGGCCGAGGGCAGCTTTTCTTAAAAAGGGCTCAGGCATTCAGCACCCTTGTTTAGAGGTGCCTTAGGCGTCAATGGGTTAAAGACTCTGGTCAACCAACCACAGCAGGTGAAACTAGTATGCTTGAATAGTGAGCAAACCTGATGTGGGTCAAAGGTGGTTCTGGTCTGGAGCTAGTGTAACTGTGCTGGTTCGCCACTCAAGGCTCGAAGCAGCAACCTGCCAGTCAATGCCCTGAAGACCAGAACCACCTTTACCCCCACATCAGTTTTGCTCACTATTGAAGCATTCTAGTTTCACACTCGCATCTCTTTGGCACCAGTGTAACTGAGATCATCTGCGCTAGTTTGCCACTTGGGGCTCGAACCAGCAACATGCCAGTCAACGCTCCAGTTTGGGCATGGGAGGCACAGCACGATACAGCTGAGCTAAAGGTCCAGATCTAGCTCAGTGCTACTGATTCAGTATGAGGCTTCGGGAGGGAGGTTCACCAACACTGTACGCCAAACTCTGCTAGTAGGATGAAAATGATATTAATACTACGCTATATGACCTGATCTGACACAGAGTTAATTTACCTGCGAGGGGTGAAGTGTGGTTTCAGGTGAGGCCAAGTTAGTCTGCACAGACTGACTCTTCTCAAGCAGGCTGTGTGTGAAGGCCAGTCTGTCAAGGTTGTGAGCATTGGCCCTCCAGTGGTTGTCACTTTGGGCCAAAGCTTCATCTTCACTCAGCGCACGCACGACAGGGCCTGGCAGGGGAAGCGGCGTAGCCCCATCACTGTCATACCCATCCTTGGCCCCTATGCGCTCCAATGAAGCACCACCAATTTGATCCCACCTGGTCCGCTGTTTCAGTGCCTCTTTCGCCTCCTGGGCCAACTGTGCCTTTAACATTGCAGAGTCAGCATTTTTCTGGGCTATGACCCCCCCTTCCAGTGAAGACTTGTAGGTTTTGTGTTTGTGCTTTCCACCAACTGCAGGGTGCTGCAATGTGAAAGATCCGCTAAAAGTCCCTGAACTTGGCACGTTCCCCAGGGTGTTGTAACAGCCCATGTGGTCTGCAGTCCTGAAGCCAGATTGCTCCACATAAACAAGCTGCTTTATATATTCTCGACCAACCGCACTGTATTCCCGGCCACTGGAACTACAGCTTCGCTCTCTTGAGGTATGCTCTTGCCTCCCCATGGTACAGTCCATTCCGCTATGGAAGTAGTCCTGGAATTCTAGGTTGGAACCTTTCGGCTGTCTGGCAGGTTTTTGCCGGGTTAGCACCAACTGGCTATAAGGAGACTGGCTTTTTTTGGGTGAGTGGTAGCTTGTGTTGGCCTTCCTTGAGGGAGACACATCGGAGCTGTAATGGGAAGTGTCACAGTGCATATCCGTTGGCGGTTCTTCATAAATGGGGGGTGCCTGGTACTCTGTGGGTGGTTCTTCGTACAGAGGGGGCTCACAGCCATATCTAGGAGATGGAGGCTGCGATTCGCCGGACGAATGTCTCTGTATGGTCAGCTCTGATCTCCTCACATAGGGCGACTGTGATTGGCAGTCTGGATGGAGCACAGGGCCAGCCTGAGACTCGGGAGACGTATTACCTGGGCAGTAACGTGATCCTGAAAACCCATTCCCCTCAGATAAGAAGTTGGGCTCTCGGTCGGACACCTTGATCAGCATTCTGAACCTGGAAAAACAGCAAACATACTGGTGTTTATTTATGCTCTCCAATCCTAATTGATACAGTTTGTTTGAATGCATTGCATAAATTGATACTGGGGGTGGTTTTGGGTTTCCTGCAACTCAATATAGTCATTGAACTTTAACCAAATGACTTTATAGTCATTTAACCTTAACCAAATAGTTAAGTGGTCCAGCAGGCTTATTGGAGAGCCACAACTTAACCCTGAAGCCCTCTACAATAGACAGCTGCAGAGGATAGCTGAGTCCATCTTACAAGATGGCTCCCATCCACTATATAAAGAGTCCCGCTTCTGCCCTCTGGCCACAGATCGCTGCCACTGCCTGCCTGTCGAACAAAGCGTTTCAGAGGAAGCTTTGTCCCCTCTGTAATTAGAGAAATTAATAATATAGCGTCCAAACACAGGCTATGATTTTCTGTAGGCCTATCTGATCATGTTATTTATTGCTTGTACTGTTTTTTCACTGTTTTTACTGTTTTTAATTCCTTAGACAAGAGTCTTATTTTACTAGGTATTTTTCAATCTAGTTACTTCTTATCATGTATTCTATACTCCTTTCTTATCATATATTTAACAATCTATTCTTATTTAGTACCCCTGTCACTTTATGTGACACCATGTCTCTTTGATAGGATGCACTAGGTCACTTTTGGTATTGTCCATATGTTCATTGTGGGTTGCTTGTATGTTATGTGTGTCCTATGTCCTGAATGTTTTGTATGAGCGAAGCTCACTTTGCTGCAAATCAAATCTACCCAATAAAGAAATCTAATCTAATCTAATTATACTGATGCCTCATTGCACATGTACTACCTAAGGAAACCACTGTGTTTCATATGCTGTTAATTACATGTTCCACCTCAAGAAAAGACAACTTCAAAATAAGAGAGGTCCTTGAAATCCGAGCTATTTTTTTAAGCCTGACAAGCTATTGCTGGCTTGGTGGCCATCAGATTAAAACCATTTCAATGAAACGTAGAAATGTAAAACTCATTTAACTTGAGTGAAACTAGCTTATTTCCACAAAATGGTGTCTTTTGATGAAACCTTACCTTTCCACCTCTTCGTCTTTCTCTTGTTCCGGTGAAGAGGCAACCACACTGTGGGCAGGACTGGAATGTGATGTCATCGTCACACACTGCAAGGTGTCTGTGTTCTGTTTGAGGGTCTGTAGTTTGGCAAGTGGGATGATGTCGCATGACTTAGGTCTGTGCCAGACCGTGCGCTGTGTAGCGGCACTGTAGTAGTAGAAGCGAGATGTTTTGGAGTCAAACAGCTCCCACCACTGATCTTCTCCGCTGGGCTTGATGCGGACCCCTGGCGGTGCATCCCACACACACTCCCCTGTCAGAAGGTTAGCATACATCCGCTCACGTGTGCGTGGCTCCACAATTTCCACCCACTCCAACCTGCAAAATCACACAGATGAGGAACAGCATTATTAATGTATAGTGATTAACACTTGCCATTGCAATTACCCTTTTACAAAGTGACGTCAAACAAGTTCCATTTTATAGTGAAATAGGTACAGCTAACAGTTTCAGGCAGAAATCATTGGCATTTATATGAAGAGCTTTGTTGCAAAAATCTTTTGCATTTTACGTATTATTGGACATGACTGTTCAGCCCTATCATCTATGTGTGAATTCTTGCCATTCAAATATTTTGAGAACATACTTTTAAAACATATACCCATATAATGCATTTTGCAGTGTAAAGCAATGGGATACCCAATATAAAAATGCCAATTTCCTAAAATGTTCCAAAAGGGATATACATAACTTTTGCAACGAAGCTCTTCATATGTCTATGCCACCAGATGCAACTTATATCTGCTTCAATGCAATATTACATTCATCTGGACCTTTCACAATACAACACTTAGCCTAAACGTTATTACCACATTGTGTTGAGGCACAAGTCAATAGCATTTTCATGGATTTGTCACCAGATGATGGTCTAGCCAAGTGAACATAGTTGTGAGTCACATGGTACACTGTCCATCTAAAGACTAGAATTGCTGTAGGGAATGAAAAAGTTGAAAAGAACTATGCGTTTTGGCAAGTCCACTTTTCCACTAACAAAATGAGTCTAACCCCGACAATCAGGGGAGATGTCTGTGAAGATTGTCATAATTGTCATAATTAGCCTTTCAGCCGGGGTAGATCTGTGCCATCGGAGATATGCAGGCAGTAGGGCTTGTTGGTTGGATTTGATAGACTTAAATTTGACAACATCTTGTGCATGGGATGGGCTTGGGGGTGGGGTCGCGCCTGAAGTCGGGCCTGAAGTTCTCCCTCTGTTCATCATGACTTTGATTGCAATTTGGGATTTGGATTTGGATGGACTTAGTTTGCCTTCTACCATGTTGGTTGACCTCGTCCATATCCGTCTGTACAGCCTCAACCACTAACTGACCTTGACGATTCTCCAGCAGCTATTAAGATCATCATTATTATTTATCTGTGTGTGAATTTAACTTTGAGTATGTAGTTTTGGTGTTGTGTTATATATAGTATAGCGCCGAGGCCCCCTGGAGTGGACTGTGTGTTTCCCCATAGGATTCCCACTCTGTCTTTCTGTATGTGTGTGAATGGTGAATGTGTGTGAATGTGTGTGTGTGTGAATGTGTGTGTGTGTATCTGTGCGCTTGAGTGTTGTGTCCCACAACCTCATGTGTCTTCTAGAATTCTGTGACAATCAGTTTTGGGATGGGTTTTGATTTGGGGGAGGCGTCCGGGCGGGAATGATTAAGGGATTAGATAAGACAGGTATTAATTTGGGTTGGGGTTATCGATAAGGGTTCAATAACATTCAGCAATTTTTATCAGAGCTGAGGTGATTTCTATAGGGGAAAGTCGTGCTGAAGTGTAGAGTGTAGTCATTAACTTAGTGTTTATTATTTTTCGGGGACACCACCCTTTTGCCCGTCTTTAGACTGTAAGACGCAGGAAATAAAAGATAAATTATATTCATTGCCTCTGTCATCCCTATGAAGTGGCTACCGATCGGTGCTACGATACTGTAAAGAAATATTGATTGATTGATTGATTGATTGATTGATTGATTGATTGATTGATTGATTGATTGATTGATTCAATGATTCATTCGTCCATGTCATGTGATGCAACATCAGATGGTTTTCACAAAGTGAAAGAAACAGGCTTATTATTTAATTCTATTTACTTTTCCTGTGGTAAATTTAAAGTAAATTAGCCTTAGCATTATTATGGTCAAAATATATAATGGAATTTGACATGGGCTGGTGAAATTACATAGGCTTCATAGCTATTTGACAGATTTATTTGATCTCACATTTGACTCACAACACTCTGCATGCCTTCAGTTATATGTGGAAAATCCCTCTAAACCCCTAATCCCTCTTCATTATTTTGAAATGGCATGTTGCACTGAAAATGGCTCATATGCTTGTAGCGTTATGGTAAAAAAAAACATATTTTCCCCTCAGGATGAATAAGCTTAATCATGATTGATAATCATGATTACAGTATATTAATCACAATAAGTATGATTATCACTTTGGCCATAATCGTGTATTGAAGAGAATCCATCCTCTGTTCCGTCCCAAAGATCCTCAAGGGAGACTCATCAGGAAGACCTATCGGGAAGACCTAACAGCAGCAACAGGAATTCACCTTCCCACAACACTGCCAAACATCTTGCAATGATCTTCCCTATGGTAGGAAACACCCCCATCACATCCAGAACTCAATGGAATAAGACTTCGCCACATGATGTCAGACATCATTGAACACTTAACGTTGCAATGCCTCTGAAGCAAGTACAAATTGCATTTGGTGGCGTAGACATGCACATAGACAGTCTTTTTCTGCCTTAAACCCGTTAAAACACAGCGTCAAAATTTTGATTTTACCAGAATGGTAATGACCAAATAATAGTGCATTACTAAAGGTCCTGTGTTATGTCATAGTAGGCCTATTGCAGTACTACCTGTATGACTTTTCAATGACTATTAGAGCGTGCCACTGGAGGTACGTTGTGTATTAAGGGGCTACACCCTCTGCTTCAAAACTTGTCTGACATAACCCTAAAAAAGGGTAATTCGTTAATTTGTTAACTAAATCATCTCACTGAAATTGGACTCTGATGAAGTCATGATATCCACTGATATCCTTTGATGTCACATCTCTTTTTATCGGCATCTCCACAACAGAACAGCTACAAACAGACGTAAAGAAGACGAACTGCTACATGCCAAAAAGATTTGTGACCAAATCTGGTCACTGTTGAAATTTTGAGTCACTATGATTTCAAGTGTAATGGGAACCTTTTCAGGCAGAAACATGGATGCCCCATAGGGTCTATCAAACCCATGGAACTAGTGCAGGGGTGGGGAACCTATATCTCGAGGGCCAGGTGATGAGGACCTGAGGCCAGCACAGAAGCCTGTAATTAGGACCACTACACCAGACTAGACCACAGACAAGGTGGACCTCGTCTGGGGAGGGAGGGTATGTGTGTGTGATGTGTGTGACGTGTGTGCATGTATGCGTGTGTGTGTGTGTGTTTGTGTGTGTGTGTGTGTGTGTGTGTGTGTGTGTGTGTGCGTGTGCATAGAGCAGGGGTTGAGAACCTATGTCTCGAGGGCCATTCGCGGCCCTTGAGGCCGTTTTATTCGGTCCCCGATATAATTTTAATGTTATTCAGCTTCACATGAAATATGACATATTTTGTAAAGGAATCTTAGAAAATGCATTTGCAATACAATTAAGTTACATTCAGGGAACCTAGAGAAGGTGGTGTTTGTTTACAGGTAAAAGGTGGCTGCCTTCAATATAGGCCTAAAGTGAAGGGGAAAATCCTGGTTTGAGCTCATAGTACGGCCCTCTGAGGACTTTTACGGCCCTTGGATGAATTTGAAGTGGCCCTTCGAATGAAAAAGGTTCCCCACCTCTGAACTAGTGGACGCAATTAACCTCTTACAGAGGATAAGTTGCCTGGGGTTACCACCAGACCTAATCACATTTGAGTCTTTCAGATCGAAACGATTGTCTAGAACTAAAGGTAGTATGGGAGTTCCCAGGCAAGAGAAGTTCTCATTTGTGTGAATGAGACAATGACAGGCATTCAGTGGACAACTAAGTGTATACTACATTTCCAGACAAAATTGCATCTAAAAACAGAAAGAAGAAAAATGGAACATGCACACATCAGACAGTGTGAAGGACACCATCCACAATATGCCCATCTAGAATAGCCAAGCAGATACGTAACTGTCTGTCTGCTGCTTATCTGTCAGAGGACTGTCTGCTGCTTATGCCGTATGGTCCTACCCCATAAAGACTATCTGCTCTCCACCATCAGCCATTTCACACCCTGGACTCTGCGGTGTGTGCCCACCACAACCACTGTGTCACACCTTGAAACTAACATAATAGACTGTCTCTGATTTTACACCGTTCTGTCAGCGTGCATCCTCAAAATGTTTAGGCTATTGTTTATTTTTTGACGTTCCAAGTTCAGGCGCGCAAGTGCACACATTGGTTCCGAACATAACCGGTGGTGGAACGGTTTAGTCCAACAGGCCAGACCAAGCGATTCATGTGGTGTGGTAAAACCAAGCTAGGAACAGGCACCAGCACCATTCTAGCTGACCTGCAAACAAACAGCAATATAGTATCAAAGAGTGATCTCATAGTCCTCTTAAGCAAAGAGGAGCTTGTTCTTAGGTGGTACTTGGAGCCACTTTCAGTACTCTGAATACATCACAGGCTTATACTACAGGAAGCATTGAAGAAAGCAGGGTGCTATTTGTAGACCTCTCTGGTAACACTTTATTTTAGGGTTCACATATGCCACTAAAATATAGGCCTACCTAACTGCCAGTATAAACTATAAGACGTGTTCATGTGCAAATTCAGTCATTTGTTGATTTTTGGCATACATTCACAAATGTCTTGCCCTATGCCAAATAAGGCCTTTATTATGTGGGCTAATCATAATAAGGATCTATAGTAGGCCCTTGATTAACACATGCTTTATAAGTCACTTAGACAGTGATTAGGCATGCATTAGAGACTAACATGTGAAACCTAAAATAAAGTTTTACCACTTATCTGTATCGCCCTGTCAAAGGAGTTTGTTCTACCACTGTCTTGACTAAGTGGCACCACGATATTTTTAAGACACCATGTGCTGTTGATGTGATATGGAAAGGAACTCTAATGGTGACGAAAACATGAGGCCTGATTTTCAGGGGGGAATGCTGTGGGAATGCAAGGTCTTATATAGGCCTGTTATATAAAAAAAGAGTGTAGGAACATGGGACCGTAGGAACCAACGCGGGAACATAGGGCATAAGAGTGAATCAACCCATAATCCCTGTTCACGGTGACAGACAGAAAAACAGAGAAAACGAATGAAATGTGGAATGAATAATAAGTGAAAGCGAAAGTCTATATATAGGCTATTTATGACACCAGCATATGGCCAAGAGAAAAAAACATGATTTGAACCAAACTTTTGCTGTAAAGATAGATCATTGTAGTTTATATGTTAAGTGACTGGTTACTCAATCCATCCACTGAATATGAAGAGTTGTGCCTATGAGAGAAATTGTGTGAAATTGTGACAAGGGGTGGAGAATGAATGGGTGTGAGCATGTTTTTGAGGGGAAAGTGAGAAGCATTTTGTGTCATGCTACCAAAAGAAAGTAGGCCTACTATTATTGTGTGCGTGTGGGAGGGGCATTATTCCATGCTTAGCCTATAAGGCCTATTTTAAATTTAAAAATGTAGTCAATTTAATTTATGAAACCTCTTCCTCGTGGTTTATTTTGAGATGTCCAGCCTATGATATCATCAAAGGAAATAATCTCGTTGTTTCACTTCATGGCGCAACATGGGCCTGTAAGATTATTATTTATTGGTTTAGCGAAATCGAGGGGTAAACAGTTGCCACTTCAACTGAACAGTCTCGTGCGCCCCACCTACATCTGCATCATGGCACAACCCACCTCAGTAGCCTACCGTTATCTCTCTGGACTTCATAGCCTTCAATTATAGCCTACTCTTATTCTGTCACCTCTGGCTCTGCTGCTGTGCCACATTAGCGTCGGTATCCATTGGGCTTCAAGTGTCATATCAAGCTCACGCGCACTGATATTAGTCCTCTTGATTTGGTGGCTGCAAATAAAAAAAACCTCACTGGGCTATTAGTCGGAGTCGTTGTAGGCTACACAGAAATCCGTATTACCTGTCAAGGGCGGTCTGCTTACTTTTGTCAATTGCGTAAACCATTTTCACGCCATGGATGGGGACCGTGATTATTCCCGTCGAATAACGGGCTATGCTATCCGCCATTTCTCACAACACCCAGCATAGCTGTATGAGGGCAATGATTAAAAAGACCAGCTACAAACGCCAGTGTTGCAGCTTAACCTACCATACATTTTTTCCATCGTCAATGTGGCCGTGGGGTGTAGCCTATTACAATTTCAACCCTGTTAAGAAAGCGTTCCCACAATGATGCATTGGTGATCAAGACGCATGCCTATATGCCGTCAGGAAAACCGCATGGGTGGCTGTGGACTATTCTTTCACAATATGTCTACGACTACCCAATCTAGAACTATGTACGAGATTAAATGACAAAACAGTTATTGCACCTGCTAAGATTCCACTAGTCTATAAAACAACAGGAACGCGCCACTGAAATTGAGTGCGCGCGCCCACGTCCTCCTAGCGTACCTCTATAGACACTACCGCTATAGAGCTTGCTTTATCGATGCGCAGTATCAATATTTGCCCTTACCTTTCCGCCATGTCGTGTCGTTGTGCCGACAAAGCTAAGGCAGAATAATCCAAAACCCAAGAGCCATGGTATCAATGGCCCGCCATTATATTTACTGTTTTATTTCGGTCAGACTGATGGAGGACGTAGTCCCGACTCAGCTGCCTTTAAAAGGGTGACGTCACGTAGGCGTAAGGGCACGAGCACGTAGGAAGGATGCCCATATGCAGAGCCCTTGATGAAGAGTTGCGACACAGAATGATCTCGCCTCTGTGCCCGGCTATGCGATTTGTGGACACCCTCTTATCTAGGCCTATTTTGGTGTGGCAACTTGTCATGAATCAATCTTTTTACAATTTAGACCAAGGCTGTCATAAGGTTGAGGCTATTTAGAGAGTGGATTTCCTATTGCATTTTCCTGGTGAACCAGTAGCCTGTAAGTAACAGGCTACTGGTACACTGCCCTCTCACGCCTCTCCGCAGGCGTGGTTTAGTCAAAAGATGCTTGCACGTGGTTGGAGCAACCTCATATGAATGACATGGCACTTCGACCACTCACGTTGAAGCTTTGTGACGTAGGACGTGTCGTCACCTAAGCGCCGCCAGGTCGTACAGGTCGGGAATCAAAACAGTTACAGCGTGTTAGAGAAGAGACTAGCAGAGAACATAATGGCTGTAAATGACCGATGTCGTCTTTGCAAGGAAAATCTCAGGATAAAAGGTGTCATTACAAACAGCAGGATTTTCCAGAAGGACACTAATGCAAAATCAATCGAGGAACGGCTGGCAGAAATCGGGTTGACATTAGCAAATGTCCAGGAGCGTTCGTTTCGAATTTGTCAGAAGTGTTTTCGCTTCATTGCTAGGCTAGAAGAGAGTTTGAGTACTTTCAGAGAATGGCAAGACGCAGAAAAAGAACCGAATCACCATACTATCCAGTTTAACATCAGCCACGACGACCGCGAGTGCAGCAGACACCACCACCACCACGGCCTCGGCCTAGGCAATCGCAAGCAAACGGGACAGAGCCCGAACCCCATCGGAGCAACCACCGACCCCTGGCCCCCCAGCTCCGAAATTACCGAGGCCAGCAGCCACTGACAACACCCCAGCTCGACAAAGCGTTACAGAGGTGAGAAAATATATTGGGTTGTTAGACAATAACCAATGATTTGCGCCAGTGCAAATACAATAAGCATTTAGCCAATTTAATGGCTACTCAACCTGCTTATGTTAGCTCCACGCATCAAGCCAAGTCTACTTAGCACCATGCCATGGTAAGATAATGGTAGACAACTGTACCGAGAAAATCTCAACTGTCTTACAACTACTAGCTGTACGCCTGGTTTAAGCAAGTCTTGATTAGACGTGTGTGTGTGTGTGTGTGTGTGTGTGTCAGTGTATTTGAAGAGCTCTTTTCCACAATGCTGTAAATCCATTTTCAAAAATATTCCAAAATGAAGTGTTTTTGTAGTCTATTTATTGCTAATATCACTGAAATGTGTTTTATAATGTTTACATTTGTTCTGAAAATACCACATAACATTAAACCAGTTCCAATTTTCCCAAATGCCATCATAAAGTTGGATTTAAAAAATAAAATAGGAATAAAATGACTTCTCATTTTGGAAAAGAGCTCTTCGTTTGGTGTTGGTGGTGTGTGTGTGTGTGTGTGTGTGTGTGTGTGTGTGTGTGTGTGAGAGAGAGAGAGAGAGAGAGAGAGAGAGAGAGAGAGAGAGAGAGAGAGAGAGAGAGAGAGAGAGAGAGAGAGAGAGAGAGAGAGAGAGAGATCAGTCCACCAAGCTCACCAGTCCACACATTTGCTTGTGGTGCCCATCCCCCATTGTCACCCCTCTCTGCCCCTCTCCCACTTTCACCTTTCATCTTCTGTTCATAGTCCTCTCCTGTCCACAGACAACATTAGTTGTTGTTTACTTTTATTAATTCCCAACAGACCATTCAGGTACTTCCACATTTCCCAAGTAACCCATGTTTTATGTTGGTCTTTTTGATTTAACCGTGAAGTCAATTGAACTACATGTTGTATGAGTTGTGTTATATAAATACATGTTATTATTATCATTACTTTTATTATTGTTATTGGAGTATCTTAAAACACTTTCAGTGTTATGTGCATATACTAATATAGTATGCACTACTAATATAGTAGTATTTAAGTCAATTCACTTGTATTGTATTGTAAAAAAAAAATGTAATCATGTAAAAACTGTCCCTGACCTGACTATATATTTTTTGGGTGTGTGTTACAGGTGGTTGTCTATTACCCCACCAGAAGTAAAGGTGAAAGGATGGTGTGTCCAGATGGCACAGCGGTAGTAGTGGAGGCCCTGGCAAGAAAAAACTGGAACTGGGCAGCCAAACAGATAACGAAACACCAAGAGCTGTTTGGACCACTCACAGAACACATTCAAAACATTCTGGAGGAAGAGTGCATGCAAGAAATTATGCAGCCCTTTCACCCATTTCATGCTGGCCAATACATTGGCTGACAGTTTTAAGGCATTTTCATTTCAGAAATAGCAAGCAGATTTTCAGATTTTTTTTTGTGATACCTCAGCATACTAAGATGGATATGTGTACCATGATGTGCATAATGCAGAAGTCACTTGCCCTACAACCAAGGACACTTCCAGGGCCCAAACACCTTACACTGAGACACAGCTAGAGACTGTTGATGGCCCATTGGTTATGTACCTGTGAATTTAACAGGCTCCCTCTTGATGTCTGTTCAGCTGAGTGGAAACAGATTTTAAAGGGATTGTATGGTGAATGTAATATTCTATCATGCCATTCAATAGTTTTTTTTAGTTTTGTTAATATTTATTATGTTTCTCTGTGCACATTATTTATGTCTTATCATTGTACAGTTAATACAACACCCAGATTGGCACAATAACACTTTTATTTACATATGTCACAATAAAAAATATTTACATTTTCTCCAAAGACTTTTGTACATCATTATTTCCATTCTTGTATTTACATTGCTACAACAGCATGTGATAACATTTTGCTAGTTTGGACCCAGAACTACTGCTGTGTTGCGTCTCAGTTTCAGACTCATCATCAGACTCATCAAAATAGCCAGTGAAATCAATGACTGGCACTAAGAAAGTGTCATCAGGGAGAGTTTTGCTCTGTTTACTCAAAGTCATCAAACACCTCACTTATTATAAGTAGAATTTCCTGAGCATGCCGTAGCCTACACACTGGTAAGTTGTTTGTTATGTAAGTGATATCAAAGATGTAAGGACTATGGTTGACTGCTGCTTCTATTAGCTTTGTTTCCAAACCCGGTGCAGAAAGCCTTGCTTGTGACAAGTGGCATGTTTGGTACAATGTACGCCTGTGTGCCTGCCTTAATCACTTCTCTCACTGTCTTGTCAACCCTAGGTGATCCTTTGATTGCATACAAGACTGCATGTGAGGGTAGAGGGTATTACTAGATACATGTTTCAGGCCAAGCCTGATGTTATGTCTATTTGGGCTCACTGTCACCCGGGTTGCATTGTGCATGTGTAGCAGCTTGATGACCCTCTCTCTGTTGACAACTTCTGCTGAAGCCGTCAAAGCCATGACAGGTGTGCCTGAAAGATAACATATGCATTCTGTTAGTCATCAATAACCAAACAGCTATAGGCCGGCTCAGCGGCCCTTGACGGGCTTTTGCTTCCCATATCTGATTTCTATTAATACTTTATTTATGAAGGCTTTATCATGTACTGGGTTTGCAAAACAATGGGGTAGTTTTATTGCAAGGAGTCATAATTTGTTATGCCATTAACACTAACTGTTAACATTACATTACACTTAGCAGACGCTTTTATCCAAAGCGACTTACAGGAGGTTGAATTACTTACAGAGGGTCAGTGCAATGTACTCTGAAAGTTAATACAATGTGTATTAAGTAGCCTACAGTAAAAACAACAGCAATAAAAAAACTGTAAAGGACCTGTTGATAGACAAGGGTTAAGTAGGTTGGCAGATTTTTTAGAAGGTTTGCTATTAAGCAGTGAGTTTTATTTACAATGTCTGACCTTTCTTTCACAACTGAGCAGAGTTGTCCCAGGCGAGAAAAGCTCTCTCTCTCTCAATGCTGGATTCCCCTTTACACCGTTGCCCCTGAAACATAGAACGATCTCCGTGAGTACATTGAAATTGCTGGACGTTAGCACACCTTTAGCACAACTGGGTGGGGGAAGGGGTTTGTTCACACCGAACTTCACAAGGCTCTGGCGTCAGCACTGGGCATAGCAAACAGCGAAATGGCCTGATTATGAAACGTTTAAACTACGCCCAAACCAAAACAATCCCTTTACTTAATCTGACACTAAAGTTTCACGACCTGGGGGGATGTGCAGCAATGCTTCCTGGTAAACCAGTAGCCTTTAAAAAACCTTGGGCGTCAACAAATAGCTTCTGGTTCAGCAGAAAAGCAGAAATGTGTTGAGTCACAAGTTCAATAAAAACGTTCCAATAAGCCTTATGGGCGTCCAAGGGAAGTGTTTAGTCTGGGTCTCATTCCCATGGGGTATCCGAATCCCGAATCAAAATAGCATGCGTGTTTCTCCAGCACTCACGAGTGTGCTACATGAGCCACAATTTCACATAAAGCACAATAAATAATTGCTAATAACAACCTTGTTTTTTCACTTACCATCTGTAGATTACGTGAACTTCATCCACAACAATTCCCACCAGGTTTTTTTTTGATAGACTTCAGAAGAAAGCATAGCCAGCCACTTCTTCTATAGCCATGACTCGGGACTGCTCCTCCTTTAGAGAATCAACTTGAGGTATTTTGGATAACACTGCTGAAATTGCTGCTTAGATCCCGACGCATGATAACTCCTCGCACGCCGCCATTACTGTTGTGATTCAGTGAGGGGGCGGGCACAGCCGAACTACCCTGGGGGAAGGTGTCGCGTTCGATAAACGTCATACCCACTGAAATCCCTCCCTACGATCCTGATTCGTCGTGCTGCTCCGTTCATTTCGTGAACGGAGGAGGAGAGCGAATCACAGGTGTACCAGAAGGTTTGTGTAGCCCAGCCCCCGCCCTGGGCGTCAACACATAGCTTCTGGTTCACCAGGAAACTATTGCATAACCCTTAGAGAAAAAAGGCTTTATTGTGCTGTTCTCAGATGCTTTCCCCTAGCTTAAATTACTTATTCTTATTATTTTTATTTTTATTTAATTTGTTTTATTTTATTTTATTTTATTATTATTTTTACCTTATGTTTTATCTTAATGTTTTTAAATGCTTTTTGACTCTAATTCATTTCCTTCTTTCTTCCCTGTTTCCTTTCATTTACATTTGTTAACTTTGTGAAGCACATTGAGTTGCACCTGTGTATGAAATGTGCTATATAAATAAACTTGCCTTGCCTTGCCTTGTGCTACTGTATTGTGCATTCGGGTAGTGACTTGGACACAATACTATGGCATTTTGCTAAAACTGCAAAATATCATCATGCAATGATTAGGACACTTCCATACATGTATTGGTCCATGGCAAAAGAGATATAGTTTGCACTTAATACAATGTTTGTAACACAGTACAGGCTTGGTAAGAGGCCTACTGTTGACCAGTAATGCATTACAAAAGTAATTAATTACTGTAATGCATTACTTTTTGCTGTAATGCAGTAATGTAAGGCAGCAGGGCAAAATCTGTAATATTTACTTAGTTACAATGCTAAATAACTTAAATTACAATGGATTACAATGACCTGGATTTTAGTGGTATTCAGTGTGGTGGGTCAGAAAGAAGCTATTCCCGAACCTGGTAGTTTTTAGTCTGCATGCTGCCAAAAACACCTCCTGGATGGGAGGTGAAAAAGTCATGGCTTGATTTACACTGTAATAAATTGGCAGATCCACATTTAGGCTTACAGTTATTTTGGTGAAAGTAACTAATGCAACAGTAGTGTAATGCCTTACATTTAAATATAGTAATATTGTAGTGTACGGGATTGTTTTGAAAAGACAGTAACATGTAATCAGGAATGCATTACAGTTTTTGAGTAACTTGCCCAACACTGGGCCTACATAAGGGTGTCATGTAACGATCATAAGAATGACATGACTCATAACAACACATTATTGATGTTTATGACTGCGTTTTTTGGCATGTCATGACACCCAAACAATTTGACATCCCAAAAACCAAATGATACATTATGACATCAGTCATAAACATCAATAATGTGCCTCACATAGGGCACTCGTCTACTACGCAGCTGATCCGGGTTCGATTCAGGCCCGGGTACTTTTGCACATCCTTCTCTTCCCACTTGCTTCCTGTCATAGTCTTCACTTTCCTATCTCAAAATCAAAGCAAAAAGCAAAAAAAATCAAATGTATCAAAAAAAGAATAATGTGCCATTAATGTTCCTAACACGTATTAAGTCATTTGCATACCATACGGGTTACATGATACCCATATGTAGACTCCTTTAGATAAAGTGTCTTGTCAGATGACACTATATACTGTAGACTACTGTTTTTCCACTCAGCCAGTATTTCTTTGCAACATCCATATGTTTTTTTACGCAAACATTATGGATGTTACGGGAGGGCCACTGCTACCCCTACAAAGCATGCAAGTTGTCTTTCAAAGTGTGTGTGTGTGTGTGTGTGTGTGTGTGTTTGTGGGGAGGGGGGGGTCATTGTCATTGTAAAGTTTAGGAACCCAGGGGTAGGCCTAACACAAGACAGTACTGAACCATAGCCACAGAGCAACACACATGAAAGGCGTAAACCCACACCAACTTGTGGCTTTGCTTGGGCACAATCCCTGGTGCTGAACAAAAAAGTGACATTTAAAAAAATAAAAAAAAGGTTTGCACTGTCCTTTGGATTCTTTTTTCCCCTTTTCAATAATTCATTGCATGTTGACGTTTCGACCTTTTTAAAAAATAAAAATAAATAAATAATAAACCCATACCAAACCTACACATTGGGCCTACGTGACGAAAATACTGTATGTGAAAGTGAGCCCTAATGTGTGTGATTGAAATGAGTGTGTCAATTTGGCAGAGTCACAATGAGAGGTCAACCTGACCAGCACAAGCACCATTTCTGGTGTAAACAATCAGGGTTTTTGTAGGTAATCAAACTAAACTAAAAAAAAAACACAAGCCCTGGAATGCTAGTCACGACATACAAGAGGCTGACATTCAAATGAGGAGAGAGAATCCAGAGCCCTGCTACTCCCTGTGCTCTCCAACCATGTGAGAGCCTGCAACAAGCTGTTCAATCACTTGGGGCTCGAACCCATGACCTCCCATCACAGCAACAGCTCAGCATGGGAGCACAGGTAGGATTCCACTGAGGGGCAGTATAGCTCACCCCCAGCACCATCACATCTGGAAGAGGCTTCATGAGGGAGGTTTGCTAATGTTCTACTGCCAAACTCTGTTAGTTGGCATCCATTACACTCACACCTTAAATTCATTCCCAACCGGGTCATGATGGTCATGATGGCCATGATGGTCCTTGTCTATGCTAGTTTGACAAATTGGGCCCAAATTGGGCTCGAGCTGCGACCTTCCAATCACACCAATATGTCAGCAATGGAGCAGCGCCATTGCACCTGCATGAAGCTTTGGGAGGGAGGTGTACTAAGGTTCTATCACCAAACTCTGCTGGTTGGCATCCATTACTTATGTCGGTATCTACTGTCAGTTAAAAAAAACAGCAATATAGTATTTTTTATTGCTATTTACATGCCCACTAACTGCACTGAAGAGCCTCTAGATCAGGAAAATCTAACTGTGAAACAGCTCTGTCGACCATGCTGTCAGGAGGGCGGCTAAACACACTCGCTGAGCCAAACTGACATTCACAGAGGGCCCAAATGAACATCTGGCACAAAATCGCAGGCTCAATATTTAACTCAATATTTGTTTTAAAAAAATTACACTGGACTGAAATTCCTCTGTACGCACCTAATACATAGCTAGGCAAATTTTGCAAATACTCATTAGTTCAAATGTTCCTGCACGTAATCTGTTAAGTGGGAGATGTCATTACTGAAGCCATGCTGTTACACTGGCCTGCACATTCATAATTCCTGGGACGCACAAGTCATATTATATTAGGGGTGGTATCATCATATTATATTAAGGGTAGTATCAAGTCATATTACAGGGGTGGTAAGTGGGCCAACTCTAATACACATTTGAAATGATCTCCCAGGGAGAATAAAATGACGCCACAGACCAGATTTGCCCCCCAGGCCTGAGATTGACATCTCTGCTCTACAGTATATCACGGAAGTGAGTACACTCCTCACAGTTTTTGCAGATATGTGAATACCGTATATTACCAAATAAACGCCCTTGGGCAAATAACCGCCCATGTCCTAATAGCCGCCCAGGGTCTGACCCCATTTTGTGAATTAACCGCCTCTTCCGAATAACCGCCTATGTCCAAATAGCCGCCCACCGGCTGTTATTTGGATAATTTGAAAAAAACTTGGTACCATAATTTTATTTGCTGCTTTATTTAAAAAGTGTATTTATTTTTAGTATTGCTATTCTATTTGACAATTGTTGCACTACTGCCATGTTGAGGCCTTGTTGATCTCCTGTCTTTTGATAGCCTACCTCATGTTGATTTCTTGTTAATTGATACAATATTGATATGTTTACAATAGCTTTTACATTTAATTTTTTTTGTACAAAAAATACTGGACAGTAACCATTGTAACCAAATAATGGCCTGGTGCAGGCTGGTGCAAAAATAAATAAGAGCCTTGTGCAAATAACCGCCTGCTTCTTTTAAACGCCCGGTCTCCAAATCGATTTTGTGAAATAAACGCCCGGGCTACTATTTGGTAATATACGGGTATGTATTTTCATAGGAAAGCATTACAGAAATGTCACTTTGACACAATGATTAGCGACCTTTTAACAACATATTTAACTGCTTACATATGAAGAGTTCAGATGCAAAACCCCCTAAGAGCCTTTTCAGAAAATAATCTTAATTCATTTTTATTTAATACAAAGGTATCAAAATTGCATATTTTTTTATTTTATTTATGTAATATAACTATTTATATGTATTATCAAGTACATGAATGTAAACCAAGCCAACAACGGGGTTCTCTAAAAATATAGAAGTGCAGGTCTTCAGAAATGGAGTTAGGGGGTTTTGCATCTGAACTCTTCATTTCTTGTTCACTCAGAAAAAAAAAAGACAAACAAATTTACTTTAGATGGTGTCAAGCGTGTGGTGGTTAACAGGTGAGTTTTACAAAAAAGTGTATCCTCTCAATAGCCAAGCATGGTAGTTGGACTGACATGGTTTGGGAATGCATGAATGCCGTCAACATTGGTAATCTGAAATACACCTAAAAGAAACATGCACGTCAACATGCACTGTGACTACTGAGGCAGATCATGATATTCTCCATAGGATTGCATTCAAATCTGACACCAATCTATTTAAGCCAGGTGCACACTCAAAATGTAAAAGTTCAATGCAAAGAAAGGTTGAAACGCACACCGATGACCTCCCTTTTAATCCCTTCTCATTTTGAGATGATTAGAGCCAACACGGCCCATTCACTACCGGATTTTACCGGGTGTACTCACTTTTGTGGGTACATGTTCAAACATTAATGACTGTATTTTGTTCTTTTTCTGAGAGAACTAGACATTTAAGCGGTTAAATATGTTGTTAAAAGGTCACTAATCATTGTGTCAAAGTGAAATTTCTGCAATGCTTTCCTATGAAAAGATATACTCACAAATCTGCAAAAACTGTGAGGGGTGTACTCACTTTCGTGATATACTGTATATGGTACTTCAAAGTATTAAACAGAGGGTGCAGAGACACAGAGCGGTTCGAGCCCCGAGTGGCAGATATCTTACTAACGCGAGTTCCTGGCCATTACTAGGGGCATGGCTTGTTTACATTTTTAAAAACATCTTAACATACTCCAAATGTCATGCCAAAAGTTATTATTGTGTATTAAGTGTTTAGGCCTACCAATGCTGCATAATTTCTGGGATGATTGTTTGTAGTTTTTTTTTATTTTTTTAAGTGTAAACAAACCATGCCCCCATTAGAATGGTCAGGATCTTAGAGAGGGCTGAACAACAAATGCCACATCATGGGGTACTGACAAATAAAGGGTAGCATGAGCACTGAACATTGAATATTGAATACTGAATATTGAAATTGGCCAAAATTCTCCTTTAACTGTTGCTTTGTCTCATGGTGTGGAATGAAGCCATTAGACATATATCAGGGTAGGAGAGCTCATTGGTTGGACTTCAAGTGAACTAGTAGGATGTTGAACTTGAATTAAAAGAATTGCAAGTTGTATATGTAAATGTGATGAGAGCCTTGGGGGCTGGAATTCCTCCTATGTTTGATTGCAGTTTAGGTCTGTAGTTTAGATTTGGTTTTCTGATTAACTCAGTTTACATTGCAATGGTCTCGTCCATTTCCGTCTGAGCAATGAATACCACCACAATTTATTGAATATATAAAATCACTAGGACTATTATAGGCTATTTGTGTGTGTGTGTGTGTGTGTGTGTGTGTGTGTGTGTGTGCGTGTGCGTGCGTGCGTGCGTGCGTGCGTGTGTGTGTGTGTGTG
Source organism: Engraulis encrasicolus (assembly GCF_034702125.1). Taxonomy (NCBI): domain Eukaryota; kingdom Metazoa; phylum Chordata; class Actinopteri; order Clupeiformes; family Engraulidae; genus Engraulis; species Engraulis encrasicolus. The sequence goes on along the minus strand of NC_085862.1, from coordinate 22,190,920 downwards.
TGTGTGTGTGTGTGTGTGTGTGTATGTGTGTGTGTGTGTGCATGTTTATGGACAGTTGGCACCTTCTTGGCAGCCTCCAGAGATGGGGTGTGAAAGCGTATGTGTGTATATAAATTAAATCACTTTGAATTAACCGTATAGTTGTGATATTGTGCTATATACCTGTACAGTGCAAAATAAAGAGTAGGCCTACACCCCTGTTGAAAAGTAACATTTTGAACAATAGGCCTAATTTAATAAACACACAAGATATTCCCAAAATGCCCATATAGTAAGTGTAATACTAATCTTTTGATCTTACGACAGAAAAGTAAGATCAAAAGTATAACTTAAATGACATATTTGTCCATTTTTGAGAAATTGTGCTGGTGCAAAAGTGACACCCATGTGTTAAACTCCTAGAGAGTGTCTGAGAAGGGGTCCTGTTGGCCTAAAAGTCTCAAAATTGAAAGGAGTTAAAGGTAGGTAATCTGTGTGCATTTCATCCTTGCCTTACATTGAACTTTTCTTTGTACAACCCTTGCCTTTATATTTCTTTGTAGGCTACCACCCAATTGTTAGTGATCGCAAATTAATCACGGCCACAGATAGCACACATATTTGTTTTCATTTTGTTCTGACCTTATGGGGGGCCAGAACCTTGCCATCCAAGGGCCGCATCTGGCCCCAGGGCCTCAATTTGAATAGCCCTGATGTAGATTCTCCAACAGAGTATTATTCTCGTAACCAGTTGCCCGACTTTACCAATGTCACATTGAACAGCCCTCATGCTGATTTAATTCCTAACATTTTTCAACCCTACCTGGGTCCCCACCCAGTTAGATATGCAGGCCTATGTTCTGACTATTTCGACAAACCTACTCGAGGCAAGTCGAGTCCACGAAAGGCTGGATTAACCTGTTCTGGGAGACAAAGGAGCGACAAGAATGGCAGAGAGCTGAAGGAAGTGTGAGCACCGCGGGAGAAGGCGAATCGACAGAATTCACCGCAGCAGTTTCGGGAGCGCGTATCAGCCCTCGGCGTTTCTTTGTCAAGCTGGGCGCTGCGCATCTCATTTGTAGCCTACTGTTCTCTTGGTATCAGATACAGACTCTTAACGTGTTTCAATAGTTTACAGTTTGTTGTCATGGTCGTGATAACTTTTAACGAATAAGACGACGCTTGAGCCTGGTGGGTGACAGTATGCTTTGGATTTACGGGAGGTTTCCAACATCAGGTGCATTCCTGGAATAAAGTAGGCCAGTGTCACTCGAAGACGCTGAGGCCGCTCTACAACAGGTGGACTTCAGGTTGATGTCGATTTCAAGGTCTCTGTGTCTGACAAAGAGGAAATGTTGCCTTTCCGAAATGAACTCCAGTTTCATTTTCTCAGAGACAATTAATTGTCATTGATGGACCTTTTGTTCTTTCGCTCTCCGATTTGACTTGCAGTCGCACTTCAAGCGAAGTAAACGCGGTGTTGAGGTGAGAAGTTGCGCACTTTTCACGACAACACTAAGCACTGGCCTTGGCAAACGAACAAACAAAAACAGTAGCGTAAGGAAATGACACCGAGTTTACGCGCAGCAGATTGTCTCTAAAAGTTTGCTTCCCACAGCATCTTTGGCCATGGGGGGTTGCTGGAGATTGTGCCAACGGACCTGTAGGTGTTTTCTCACCGAGGAAGACAGACGGGCCATTGATATTGACATGGAAATTCAGAAAATTCTCAAAGAACAGAAGAAACGAGAACGCAAAGAAATAAAGGTCCTTCTTCTTGGTGAGTTCGGGTTAGTGAGCTATTGCTGTAATATGCGAACTCAGTTGTCGCATGTAGCATGTACCTTTCTGCTTCCGTATTGGGCTAGCTGCGCTGTGATTCACCTGTAGTGTGGACTTGAGTTGTCATGATTCCCAGGGCAGAGGCCTATGAAGTGGCCTATGTTATGATAGCATAATCTCGGGGGATGTAACCAAATAATTGAAAGACTGTGTTTTTTTTATCCCCCTCTAACATCGGAATGAAATTATGTGGGGATTATGCAGGGGTCGTTTGCTTCTAGAATTTAGTGGGTCATGGATGGATAAATAAGTCTTGGTTTTAACAGCTGAGCAGTAGGCCTATTTTTCGTTTTTGGTAATGCTGGTAAGCCTATTGTTTGTCATGCTGCTCCATGGGGTTCTGATCTGTGATCTGTGATCTGCCAAACTTTATGTAGCTTAGCCCATCTTTTTGCCATGTTCAATTCGTAGTAGGCTAATTGTTTTATTAGGCTATAAACAGGCTACTCTTCATCACTCACACTCCCGATGATCAACTAGAACTGTCAACAGTGTTACGGGGTGACCAAGCCACCAAAGCAGGCCTGTCCGCACATTTTCAATTATTAACTTTCAAATCAGAACAAAATCTCATTTTAAATCAAAGCCATCAATTTAACATTGAATAATCTAAAAAAACAAAACCCCAAATAATAATGGCAGAAGTGAGAATTTTGGCCATTTTCAATTTCAACATGCAGTTGTATTGCTCACACTACCCTTGACTTGGCAGTACTCAATAACACAACCTGTTTGCTCAGCGCTAATGAGGCATAATTCTTTAAAATAATATCTGAACATATTCCAAATATCACCCCCACGCCGTCAGATAATGACAAGTGAAGGGCAACGTAAGTGGTACAACTGCATGCGGAAATTGGTTGGAATTCTCTGTTAACTTCATTGACTTTACATTTATGCTGTAATCCTGAAAAATCACAAAATAGAAAGTAAGTGTAAGTAACTGCAACTGTAAGACATCTATCCAACTAAATAATGGTAAGTGGTCATTGTTTAAAAAAAACAAAAAAAAACAAGAGCAATCACAGATATCAATCTAGACCCCCGCTCAATGCTAATGCATTTGTGCCTTTGTGTGTGTGTGTGTGTGTGTGTGTGTGTGTGTGTGTGTGTGTGTGTGTGTGTGTGTGTGTGTGTGTGTGTGTGTGTGTGTGTGTGTGTGTGTGTGTGTGTGTGTGTGTGTGTGTGTGTGTGTGTGTGTCTGGGGGTGTCTGTGTGTGTCTGTGTGTGTGGCCCACAGGCCATCAGCCTGTCACTGTTTTCACAATGTTCATGTTGAATGAACAGACTATGGAAAAAGGGTTTACATCTTACTTGCAACCTGTTTCTCTCAGCATGTCAGCATTAAGATGTCAATGGTTGATTCTCTGAGTTTTGTTAGTTAGCTTACAAAACCCAATAGCCAAGCTCACCAGACTTCCACATTCCTCACATTCCATGTACCTGTAGTACCTGTGAGTTTACCTCATTCAGTCTTCCTTGTTTTTCTAGTCCTGCTCTCCAGCACCAGCACATGTGTGCAATATATCCCAAAATCACAACGTCATTTCCCACTGACAGAAATTCAGCATATCTTTAGAGCCGACTAATTCTTTGGCCACCTGCTCCTTTCACACCACTGTGTGTCTTGGGCCGCCATTACTCCTCCTAATACAAGATAGTCACAGCCAGGACTTTTCCATATCCAATTTGGGTGAAGAGGTTTGTAACATTTTTGGGGGCATTATTAGCCTTTTCTGGCCAGCCTACAGAACAAACAGGTAAGGAGTGGGAGAGAGAAATAGAGTAGGGTTGGGAAATGACCCAGGCCAACCAGGATTCGAACCTGGGTCCCCATGGGCATGGAGCCTGTTTATGGACAGCAGGTGCATTAGCGGTCTGCCCCACATGCTGCATTGTAAAATGTGTATAATGGGGCACTATGAAATGCCGTTACACTCAAGTCCGAAAACATCCCCAGGTAACACTTTACTTGTCGCCGGTGTCATACGTATGACATAACAGTGTCATAACATTGTCATAATGCATGTATGTGTCATAATGCATGTGTCATAAACATTATGTCAATGTCCTAAACATTTTATAACTTTATCATTAAGTAAAATTTGTTTATGTTAAAGACAGGCCTGACAATGTCAATTTTTCATGACCATAAAACATTTATTGACCTTATGTTTATCACTAATGATTGTTTCATGACACTGTTTTGACATTATTATGACACTGTTATGTCATATGTATGGCGCAGACGTCAAGTAAAGTGTAACCCATCACCATGTGCTATGGTTTTTACAAGGAGATGGGGGTGTTGATTTTGTTCAGCCTCTTCTTTTAGCATCATTCTCAAGTCTGTAGCTCAAAAACTGTACAATGTATTTTAACTTCTGGGCTATAATCTGTCACTAAAATCACTAAAATTAAGAAGAAAAAAGGTTCGTAGATAGGCTACACCTCTGTATAAACCGCAGGATTATTAAAAAAAATACCTCTGGAGCAGACTCCCTTCACTTGAGCTTGTCATGTAAGCTACATTGGCCAGTGGCCACATTGTGTTGTAAGCCGCAGGGTTCAAAGTACGAGGACAAAGTAGAGGCTTATAGGCCATACATTATGGGTACACAGCTCATCTTGGTCATGGTGCATAAACAGGATTAATTGTCACGTTTTCTAGATAGTCCTTCATCTTCACAGCATTCCCTCAATGTTTTTGTTTTAATATTTTGTCATGTTATATTCGGGCCTTTAGAAGACATACTGTATTTATGTGTGCCCAACATAGTGTTGGTATTCTTGTTCTTACTGAAGTGAAAGTCCAGTATTGTAATTTATTTTATTGCACTGTTTTTAAATAGTTCGTGATTTTCACTCACAGTTCTGTTCGGAGAATGTACAGATGTACAGGTCTTTGAGCTGTTATTGTAGGATGCAGATGAGATTGCTTGCCAGATTTTTTTCCGAAAAATCTGATATAATATGCAATGTTTTATTCAACCAATGGCTTACGCCTTCATAAGGGTCACTTTAAATACACACACATGGCTAAGTTGCTTTATAGGCTAGACTGATTGGACATGTGTTCAGGTGTGGGACGTCAGCCATTTTTTTTTGCAAGTAAAGGTAAACTCACACAATTTACGTTTACCTCAATTAAAGAAAAAATGCTGATAATATTCCGTTTTTAGGGACCGGAGAAAGCGGGAAAACCACCTTCATCAAGCAGATGAGGATCATCCATGGCAAGGGCTACTCTGATGAGGAGAGGCGAGCGTTTGCAAAGCTGGTTTTCCAGAATATTTTCACAGCGATGAAGGCCATGACGGGGGCCATGACGTCTCTCCGGATTCCTTACGCTAACCCACAGAACGAGGTAGATAGTTAGCCAAGTAGTCAGCCCACTATGCTTTCTTTATGTTCAGTTGTTGTAATAATGATAGTAGTAATAGTAATAATAATAATAATGCACTTTTTCTTTTTAAATGTATTTATTTCTCATTTTCCCCCTTTAATTCCCCTTTATCTTTCATTTTCCCCCTCAGGTTTATGCCAAATGGATCCGAGATGTGGAGATCAGGCAGGTCAGTCAGTTGGACAGAGGTTTTGTGGACGCTATTCAGCACCTCTGGGCCGACGCTGGCCTCAGGATCTGCTATACCCGTCGCCGGGAGTATCAACTGTTGGACTCCACTGAATAGTAAGTGCGACATATCTCTTTATATACTGTATGGCAGGCTCAATGGCTCCATGACTCAGTGGTTAGAGTGCTGGTCTTTTGATCAAAGGGTTGCCGGTTAAAATCCCACCGTTACCAGCATCTTCATCCATGGATGAAGTGCCCTTGTGCAAGGCACCTAACCCCACATTGCTCCAGGGACTGTAACCAATATCCTGTACCTAAGTCGCTTTTGATAAAAGCAGCAGCTGTAATGTAATGTCTGACATATGTATCTACGTACAGTGCATACATCCAGGGCTGCTGACAGGCCGAAGACAAAGTTACCTGAAAGCACCCCCCACCGCAATACATTTTCCGCAGAGCCTATGTTATTACCCTACTGTCACTGACCAAAATTGTAATGGCTGTCTTAATGTGTTACTTAAGACTCTCTGTCATAGCCATGTTGTTATGATGTATTGAGTGTTTTCATCAAGTAGTGAGTAGGCCGGCCATTTGCACAAAGAGGCTACTCACTCCCATCCGGGCCATGGCACCACTGTGACGGAGGTGTTCCTGCACAGTTCGTCCCCCTTCGGGGCTACAAACCTGCCACCTTGTTAACGCATCGGGTTCGGCGATGGGAGGCACAGTACGAGACCGCTGAGAAAAAGGGCTGGTCCGATAGCCCAACGCTACCGCACTGTATTGACGCTTTGGGAGGGAGGTCTACTAACGTTCCACACTACACTCTGCTAGTTGGCCTCCGTTACACTGCCTTTGTGCAAGAGATTTTTTTCATCTGTTGCTGGATTGTTCATGTTCTCCTTTTAAGTCAGTATACATTGTCTGGGCCAACAATTACGGAGTTAAGGATGGGCTTGCTGGTTGGATTTTTGTATTATTCCTGACAATGGTGGGTGATAGTGCTGATGGATGGGGGATTTTAATGACACACTGAGCATAGTACCACCCCACACACCTCCAGCCTGTTGGACTGCAAGCTTTTAGGGAACTTTCACTTTCAATGAAGCACTTCTCTCTGTCACCTTGTAAGTCGTACTGACTTAAATACTTCCCTATATCAGAACGCTCAGACTGGCAAAAAGGTTTCAGTGTTTCAGTTGTTAACCAAGATGGTGGGTCGGTGGCATGTGATTACCATCATTACAAAGGCGATGTTGTGCCTTTTCATGTAAAGTATGAACCCCAAGAATTAAACATGTTTTGGTTGAGCAACTTAAGAAATAACATTCACAGCACAATTTTCTTAGTTTGGAGATCCAGCTTTTATGGTACCAAGAACCCCATCTCCTCTTCAACTGTGATTGACTTGTGTGATTCATCCAGTTGACCAACTGGGCTAAGATACGTAAACCAGATTGTCAGGTTTGACAGAGGTGCTATTAAAGGGTGGGATGACTCTGTCGCAAGACAAGATGACAGCATACTGGGTTTCTGGTATCATGGCAATTATATCATGGATATTACACACACACACACACACACACACACACACACACACACACACACACACACACACACACACACACACACACACACACACACACACACACACACACACACACACAAGGTTATTGCCTTTACTGAGGATAGGACAGTAGAGATTATGACAGCAAGATAGTAGGAGAGAGAGCATGGGGCAGGGCAGGGAAATGACCTAGACTCGAACCTGGGTCCATGTGGGCCTGTCAGCCCATTCATGTTTAGGTGCCTTAGCACCTTACAGCACCCCCATTCACATTATTTTGCTGAAAGAAAAAGTAAGGAGCAAAATATATTTCAAGAAGTGCACATACTGTGTGTGGGAACTGTAACCGAGTTCATCTTGCTTTAGTTCGCCATTAGGGACTGGAACCTGTTACAAACTAGGGGCCGGATTCACAAAGCTTTCTTAAGAACTAAATCGTTCTTAACTGTCACTTTTCTGACTTAAGACAAAAGTTAAGAAGATTCCATATTCACAAACGGAATTCTTAAGTTGTTTCTTAACTTTCTTCCTAAGATTTTCCCCTAAGAAAAAAGTTAAGAATATTGAGATTCTTGAAGACTATTTTCTTGAGATTTGTCTTAGTTTTCTTCTCAAATTTAAGACAACCCTACACCCTGTCTTAACAGTCACATTTTATTTATTTGAACCCAATTTCACAAAACGGAATTCCAAAAAATATTTCATTCAATGTAACTTTTAGTGGCTTTATCTTAAGCCTATTGAATGTAGTCAGTTTGTTCAACTAAAATATTAAGATAGGCCTACATTTTATATAGGCTCTATTATACAAAAGGTATATTGTATTACTGTAAATGCAACAATAATAATATATTAATTAAATGTTATTAATGTATTTGTATTATTATTATTAGCTATTATTATAATAATAATAATAATAATAATAATAATAATAATTATTATTATTATTATTATTATTAGTAGTAGTAGTAGTAGTAGTAGTAGTAGTAGTAGTATCATCACAACAATAATACTTATCATTTTAATTATGTTGTAGTAATAATGATGATAATGTATTAAATTATGTTTAGGAGCAAGCAGTTTTTTTTTCTAGGCCTACATAGTGTTTGGAGTAGGTAGAATCCTGTTGATTGCCATGGCAACTAAGAAGCATTATTCTAAAAAGTTCTTAAGTGAGGAAGAAATTAAGAAGTTCTTAAGAACTGGCATTGTTCTTAAGAAAATATTGAAGAATTTCACTTAAGATAGATCTTAGGAACTTCTTAGTTTTTTTCTTAAGAATCTTCCTAAGATTTATCTTAAGAATAGTTTTGTGAATCCGGCCCCAGTTCACGCTCCAGTGCGGCAGGGGAGGCACAGTACTGTATGATACTACCAGAGATTCTTTAAGTATATAGAGATATGCCAACATAATAGGTTTCTATGGGCACCTAACGTGACCAGGTTCCGGTCTGCCTAAAGGGGCGTGTCATAATGCTCCTAGCATTGAATAGAACAGTCCTCAGGTCTGCCTAGGTCTGCCTAAAGGGGGATTTTCACACACCCCCCCCCTTGCAATAATAGAACCCGGAAACAATGGGCCAATGGAACCTCTCTCTCTCTACTCTCTCTGATACTACTGAGCGAAAGGTCCAGACCGATAGCTCAGAGCTACGATACTGCAGATGTGGGCAAGCAGCCCGCTGAAACATTTCATGTGGCCCGCAGAGCCTTTACAAACAATAAATACACTTATAAATACACTTGTAATATCATACATATAATGTGCAGGAATGAATTAGTCACCAAGTTATACCAGCATACATTTATTGTTATTATTTATATACTGACAAGTTGTCTGTGATATCTGTCCCTTTTGCCAATATTTCTAAACCCAGTGTGGCCCTTGGGCCAAAATCATGGCCCACCCCACTAACAGGTGGCGTAGCATCATATTCTGTGTCCTATGTATAGCCAGCTGACATTGACTGATTCTTATAAAATATTCACAAGGAACAGCAAATCTGACCTCCTGTTGCCTCCCACCACTGCCCTCCCAATACCCTGGGGACCTGCCTGGTCTTTTACTAAAAAGATTGGGGGGGGGGGGTGACATAAAGTACTCGAAAGAGCCTTCTCACTCTTACAAATGGATGAAACACTGGACCATTTTTAAAGTTGAAGAAAATAGTAAAACCCATTAACTGTTGTTTGAAGAGTGAATATTAGCATAGAACAGAATTGGCCAGATATTTTCACAATGAAGGGGACTGAAACATGAAAAACATGTTGTTTGTAATGCGTGATGTTTGTTTGTCTCTTCAAATGCAGCTTCATGACAAACCTTGAACGAATAGCTGGCCACAACTACATCCCCACTGCTCAAGACGTCCTTCGAGTGCGAGTGCCAACCACAGGAATCAACGATTACTCCTTCAGTGTTGAGAGGATAACACTCAGGTGATGAGTGGGCTACATCATTTTGGGGAAAATATGAAACTGTATGGAGCACCCACCCACATCAACTGTGTCTGCAGTGCACATAATCCAAACTGAACAAGAAACTGCAGTGGTGTGCAAAAAGGTTTCAGCACCTCTTTGAGATCACATGATCATTTGTTTTGCTGTCATGAGAGATGGTATCAGCAAAGCCATTTGTATTCCTACATACATGATGGCGTGTCAGCGTTTTCCAGACGAAAAATCTTAAGTGCAGTACAATTATATATGGATGTACTGAAGATTAACAGAAGTTTGGACTGATAATTGCATTTATTATCAAATCAATCTATAGCTTTCAAAGGGGCGTCACAAAATTATTTACATTTTGTTAATTTCAGCAGACTTTTGACAAATAGACTAATTTTCATGCAGAGTAGCCAGCTCAGTCTTCAAACCTTATCTGCACAAAAAACCCTATCTGCATTGATGCATGTCATGGCATTGTTTAATTATAGATTTATTAATTATTAATAGTACTTATTAGAAATTTGGTGCTTTGGCCCTACCATGGCCTAACGGCAGGGCATTCGTCTGCTATGCGGCCGACCCGGGTTCGATTCTGGGCCTGGGTCCTTTGCTGTCCCTTCCCCGTCTCTGTCCCCCCGCTCGCTTCCACCATCTTCACTATACTATCATAAAAAAGTAAAAAAGACTTCCAAAAAAAAAGAAATTTCGTGTTTTATCTAATTCATTCTTGGGTTGAACTATACAAAGGAGGTGGCAATAGCACATTTTCAATATCTTTTCAATAATCTCCTAAAAACATGATTGCATTATAGCATTATCTACACTAAGTTATAATGTGTTAAAAATGTGCTAATTGGCAGTAAAAGCATCACAAAAGACACAATGATGCAATGATTGTTGTGGGTGCCCGAACTTCGTATACTACTCTGACTGATCCATAGGGCTGTAGTCAAGTCCACCTTTGTAGAGTCCAAGACCAGAATAGTCAAGTCCGAGACAAGTCCGAGTCCAAAGAGGTTCGAGTCCGAGACAAGACCGAGTCCAAAAAGATTCGAGTCCAAGTCAAGTCCGAGTCACATGTCGGTCAGTGTTAAACAATGAAAAGGATGAATATCAATAAAGCGGATGTTTGAAGGTAACCCATATGCCATGGATGTGAAGACAAACTTGTATGTTGTTGGATTTCAAGCTCCACTCTAGAATTTATGGTAGCCAATATTCTAAACAAAATAAAGACAGACCTGGTCGAGTCCAAAAGCTTAATTTGGCAAGACCAGTGTCCGAGTCCAAGACAAGTCCGAGTCCAATTGATAGCGAGTTCAAGACAAGTCGAAGTCCATAAAAAAAACGGGCTTGAGTCCGGACTCGGGCTGAGTCCGGTCTCGAGTACTACAGCCCTGTCTGACCCATAGGGTGTCTCACTGATGCAACAGATCAAAAGAGACAGAAATTGCATTCACAGTGTACAATATACTGTATGTGTACTGTATATCTGTACATCACCCTTGCATTTTAGCCAGGACAATGTAGAATGGCTTGTATGTTAAAGTGTGTTCAATAATATTGGCCATTTCTTTTATTTTGAAGTAGTTTAAGAAACACAGAGCACTGCTAACATGCCTCCTGTTTGTGGAATAGAATTGTGGATGTGGGTGGCCAAAAGTCGGAGCGGCGGAAGTGGATCCACTGCTTTGAGAATGTCACCTCCCTCATCTTCCTGGCTTCCCTCAGCGAGTATGACCAGCGGCTGGAAGAAAATGACATGGATGTAAGATACAATTCCATTGCACATTTCAAAAGGCCTATTGTTAATGCCCTCCCTTTTCCCTTTTCCCTTATGTTTATGTATGTGTATGTATGTATGTATGTATGTATGTATGTATGTATGTATGTATGTATGTATGTATGTATGTATGTATGTATGTATGTATGTATGTATGTATGTATGTATGTATGTATGTATGTATGTATGTATGTATGTGTGTGTGTATGTATCTAATATGTTATTAAAATGTTTGTTTAATGCTTCTATTAGAACCGGATGGAGGAGAGCATGACTCTGTTCTACACCACCATCCACTCGCCCTGGTTCATCAGCTCATCCATCATTCTCTTTCTCAACAAGAAGGACATCCTGGCTGAAAAGATCCAAACCTCTGATCTACAAACATATTTTCCAAAATTTACAGGTACAAAAACACTACTACTACTACTACTACTACTACTGATAATAATAATAATAATAATAATAATAATAATAATAATAATAATAATAATAATAATAATAATAATAAGTGAAAGTGAAAGTGAAAGCGAAAGAAAAAGTGAAAGCCCACCTGGGAAATTCCAACTCCCATTGCCATCGTGACACAGCACTCCACAGCGCACAAGTCTTCACTGTACACTGCACACAACGAAATTTCATTTTAGTCAATTTTATTTTTCAATACGATGGCAGGCTTATGATGAAGTCAGGGGGCGTTAAAACAATTATGAAGAAGTCCAAGGGGCGTTTATTCAAAAAAGGTTGAGAACCATTGATTTAGATAGATGTTTTGGCCCTTTTGTATTAGCTAGGCTGGCGCCACCTTGTGCCTCTGCTGAATTTGGTCTCACAGTAACTAGGTCAGATACAGGTACCGCAGCTAGAGAGATAACCACTCTCCTGGAACAGGAAGTAAGGGCCGGGGCCAACTAAGGTGACAAGCATAAGTGATGAAACCATGCCAACCACGACCAGAAATTGCACAACTCACGATCAAACACCAGTGATTGATTGAATAAAAAAAACCTTGCTTGGTGTGTGTGTGTGTGTGTGTGTGTGTGTGTGTGTGTGTGTGTGTGTGTGTGTGTGTGTGTGTGTGTGTGTGTGTGTGTGTGTGTGTGTGTGTGTGTGTGTGTGCGTGTGTCATATACTGTATATTTACATAACTCAGACTGTTTGTGGGCCTACATACATGGGGCCCTGGTGACTCAGTCACACTTTACCCCCCTGTACGACACCTGTGTGTGTGTGTGTGTGTGTGTGTGTGTGTGTGTGTGTGTGTGTGTGTGTGTGTGTGTGTGTGTGTGTGTGTGTGTGTGTGTGTGTGTGTGTGTGTGCGTGCCTGTGTGTGTGTGAGAGAGCGAGCGTGAGAGAGAGAGAGAGAGAGAGAGAGAGAGAGAGAGAGAGAGAGAGAGAGAGAGAGAGAGAGAGAGACGGAGAGACAGAGGCACAGACACATAGAAACAGAGTAGAACAGAAAATCAGATAGAAACAGCAGAAGACAACACATACAGAGACACACACACACACACACACACACACACACACACACACACACACACACACACACACACACACACACACACACACACACACACACACACACACACAGAGACTATATTCTCATTTGTTATCTCAAAGTTAAATCTGTAAATCAAGTACATCATTTGATCACTCTTGCCAGGCAGCCAGTCTATGACTATGTGCTTTAACTAGCAACACAGAAGACTATCCATGTGCCTGAGACTCTATTGTATCATTCTTGTGTGTACTGGGAACATAAAAAATGCAATTCATTTTATTTGAAGACTGGAGAGACAGCTGAGGTATCAGGAGTCTCTGAGTCGTGGCTGATATCACGTGAAGTTAACCTGGCATAATGCATCTTAGGGTAGACTAGGGTTTATGTAGATGGGCAGTCATTGTTAAGCGGTTAAGGTGTCAGACTTGTATCCCAAAGGTTGTCGGTTTAACTCCTGACCCGCCAGGTTGGTGTGGGGAGTAATTAACCAATGCTCTCCCCCATCCTCCCCCATGACACAGACATGCCCTGAGCATGGTACTGTCCCGCTGCACAGCTCCCTTTTGGGCACCATTGGGGGCTGCCTCCTTGCACGGCTGAGGCATAAATGCAATTTTGTTGTGTGGCGTGTGTATTTGTGTGCTGTGGAGTGCTGTGTCACAATGACAATGGGAGTTGGAGTTTCGCAGTTGGGCTTTTGCGTTCATGTTTTTGTATGGGTCTTTCTTTATTATTAAACTTGAAAAAGAATGGTCGTCGCACACTCAGAACTTCATGCAGTTACATTTAATTAATTAATAAGACCAACGTTTCGGCTTACGCTTTCATCAGGGTCATCTTACACACAAACAGCTGAGTGTTCTTTAACAATATCACATTGATTAGACAGGTGTTCATTGGGGGGGTGTCCCGGGAATCCCCAGTGCGTCATCCCAATTGCAGTCAATCAGCTGGTGGTAGGCCTACTCCTATGGGGCACCTAAGTCACGCCCTCTACTTCCTGGTTCATGGGGCAGAGGGAGTCAAAAAATGATTACTGGGCTTGAAAATGAGTGATTTTTGGATTGTGGTGCATAGGTGGAGGTCCAAAGATGGATTGGTGTAAATCCAAGCCCAGTAATTATTTTTTGACTTCCCCTGCCCCATGAACCAGGAGGTAGAGGGCGTGACTCAGGTGCCCCATATCACAGGAAACGTTGCGACAAACGTTGAAACCCAAAGAAAGTCTTTCTTTATTATTCTCCTGAAATCTCCCTGCAGGGCGGAGACGTGACGCCACCGCTGCCATGAACTTCATCAACGACATGTATAAGCACCAGGGCCTCAGCAGAGAAGACAAGAGGGAACGCAAGACCATCTATTCCCACTTTACCTGTGCCACAGACACTAACAACATCCGGACAGTGTTCAATGACGTCAAGGACACTGTGTTGATCAAATCACTGGCCGAATATGGTGTCATTTGAGAACAAGGACAACCTCCAGAAATTACGATGGCCTTCCTTCCTTGTCTTTTAAAATGTCACTGTATGTTTTTTTTTTTTTTAAATATACACTGGAAATAGTTTTATCAGGTAATGTACAGTATCAATATAATATTCAGTGACGGTATGTATTCTATTACTATGTTTCATTTAATTTTGAAGTGGCATAGCCAAATCTGCTACATAATAATTCCTTCACTAAATGTCCTCATTTGGCATGGGTTCAGCAGTATGGTTCTGCATTTTTTGTATGTATGAATAAGGTTTATTTTCACACATTTTTCATATTTTCATGTTTCATGGGAAATATTGACGTCCATTACAGCAAATACTGACTGTTTTATTGATATCATAAAATAACTTGTTAATAGCCTATCAAAACATGTGTTTAATATGTGTTTAATATCAAAACATGTGTTACAGCTTTATGTCTTCAATTCTTTTTGCTCAAAGGCGTTCACAGGGTCCTGGTTGACCCTTTTACAGTTAGCTAGTGATATAATGGGTTGATGTTATGATGGTACAGTTTGTAGATGGTAAATTGTAGCCCTAGAAATGATCTTGTTTGATGTCCTCAGTTCCGACTGACATGCATTGCTCCAGTCATCTTTTCAAAATTTGCCAGCATATCCTGCGGGTGACTTTTGGTAGGTATTATTTTTATTATTATTTTTTTAGATATTTTTATGGGCTTTTTGGGCCTTTATTTTGGACAGGACAGTGAAGGTGCGACAGGAAGTGAGTGCAGAGAGAGATGGGGTAGGGTTGGGAAATGACCCCGTCCGGACTCGAATCTGGGTCCCCGTGGGCATGCAAGCCCAAGTGTGGGCTTAGCGCTCTGCGCCACAGCACTCCCCCGGTATCATTTTTAATATCAGGAAGGCTGATCAACTTCAAGGCTTCCATCAGATCTGTTAGCAGTGATGGGCAACCTGGATTCAATAGTTACAATCCTGTGCTGCAAATTCAACCTGTCAAACTCAAAGTATAGTAGAGGTGTATAAAGATTAAGAACAGTGAGGCAAAGCAGTAGTAGTCACCCTGCAATTGTACAAGTTCTCCACTTAAAAAGGTGAGAGACCTGTAATTTCATCATCGCTGCTGCACATCTAGGAGAGACAATATGAGAAGAACAAATCCAGAAAATCGCATTGATTTTTCAGGAATTTATTTGCAAATCATGGTTGAAATAAGTATTTCTATTTGGCCAATTACACAAGTTCATCTCACATTTTGTTATACCTTTTCTGTCTTGACAACGTTTTCACACCTTGTTGTTGGTATTTCGGCCCATTCCTCTATGCCAGGGATGGGCAACTGGAGGCCCGGGGGCCACATGAGGCCCGCGTCCTCACTCAATGCAGCCCGTAGATAAAACAGTAGGCCTAATTAAGGACTGTTTTCTTTCAAAACGAATACTGAATCAATCTGTTATAATTATACCGTTTGCCAATAGAATATTGAGTATAAAGTGTTCTATTCATACCAAACAATATGGGCAGTCAGTGAGCAACCAACTGCACCTCCCAACTCTGTGAATTGGAGTCAGATACTGTATGTAGTCATGTGGCCCTCTGATGGTGGTAATGAAAAAACATGGCCCTCCTCATCATGAAAGTTGCCCATCCCTGCTCTATGCAGATCATATCAAGAGCAGTGATGTATTATGGCTGTCATCTTGTACAGTAAGTAGACTACAGTAGAGTAACTCTATTGATCTCGAAGGAAGTGAAGGAGCAGCATACACAAATAGAGCTTAGCTCCTGATCGCAAACCTAGTGATGCTCATGATCAGAAGTTGCAAATAGCCTACGCACAACTATTTTGTTTACTTTTCTATCATAATTTAGATCAACACATACATGTATCAAAACACATGTATCAAAAAGAGGGAGGTGCTTCACTCATCCAAAAGTTGTCCAAAAGCCTCAAAAGTTGTTTTTCACCTTTACTTAGGCTACTCTAATTTCATGTAGCATTACATTTCCCAGACATCAATGCCCTCTCTTGCTGACCCGAATGTTAAACTGAAAACGCCTCCAGAGATTCTAGGAGTCCCTCTGACTGGAAGTTTTGTATCTTTCATTTTTGCACAATCGCTAGGCCTAATAATCCGAATTCAACAATCCCACTATTACAGTAATCCCACTATTACAGTAAAGTGTGCAAAATATCTGACTTGTAGTAATACTGTGAATACTTGAGTAGGCCTATTACTTTCTTGAACACCTAGGCCTACTTCCATTTTTACCTAGCCTATAGGCCTATCCTATTACAATTATACAATGATGATATTTAAAGAAGAACTCCAACAACGAAAAACACGTTTTATAATAGGATCCTTGTAGCCTACTTCTATTAGTGGGATCGTAGGCATGTGCAATTTTTCAGAGTCATTTCAAATTGGTGTTAAAGTTTGGTTTTCACTTCCAAGTTGAAGTTTAGGGTCTATAGAACAATTTGGGTTCGAGTGTCAAACACACAGATAACAAAATGGCCTGCAGGGGGCGCTCTAAAATATATAAACTGCTATAACTTTTTATTAGTGCAGCCAAATTTAACATATGAGGTATGCATGGATTCAGCATTAAGATGAGGAGCTGGTGAGCGAAGTATTTGGTGACAGGATTAAACACACACTATGTCATAAACACCACTTTTAGCTCATGGACAGCAAAATTCTGGGTTTTTTTTAAGATAAAGGGTGGAAATGCCCTCCAAGTTGCAATGAAACATCATTTATTGTTACAAGTTATTGTAAATAAAGCCTGGGATATATCATTCAACTTGATTTGTTCAGAATATCCCTGAAGCACAAAGATACCTAGGATACCTATACCCAAATGTGGTTGCATAAAGCCTATGTGATATTTAGGACCCAACTTGCAACTTTGAGTTTATGAATTTAGGATCATGAGTATCAACTTTTTGAGAGAGAGAGAGAGAGAGAGAGAGAGAGAGAGAGAGAGAGAGAGAGAGGTGTGTGTGTGCATGTATGGTGATGCTTTAGGTGCCTTTCAGCAATGGGTGGGTAGGGAGAGGTAAGGGTGGGATTCGAACCTGCAACCCTCTGACAGACCAACACCCTACCCAGCAGGCCACAGCAGCATATTAGGCCACGGTGGCCCAGGTGACAGCAGTGGTCTAAAGTTCTTCAAGGCTGCATGTGTGTGTGTGTGTGTGTGTGTGTGTGTGTGTGTGTGTGTGTGTGTGTGTGTGTGTGTGTGTGTGTGTGTGTGTGTATGAATGAAGATTCTAAAGGTGACAGTTTGGCAGTCAATAGCTGAGTAATATGTGCAGCCTTATGTTTACGCTGTCATATCTCCAAAAGGTTTCAAGTTGTCAGATGATATTGGCACACAAATGGCACAACCCTGCTCTTCATGTCAAAGCTGAGATCACTTTTCTAGGCCAAATGGTTCAGTCAAAAAATGGACATATTCAGGCCTATGCGCTGAGCTGTTCATACATTTTTTTTGTAAGTGAATGGGGTCACATCATAGGGATTTTAAAACTGCTCTCTCTGTAACATTTTTAAGAGTTGGCTTATGATCTTCACACAGTTTGTATTCAGAGCCAATACCTCTCTGACAATACCTTTACCTAGTTGATACCTAGTTAATGACTCCAGGACAGGTCACCTCTCACTCTAACTGCCGCAGTTTGTGACATCATCATCTTGACCATTCTACCTTTCATTTCAATGAGGGGGAAAACTGATAGAAAACTGAGGAAAAACAAGTCTGGTGAACGAATGAAAGGGGGTATAGTAGGCCAGCGAAAAATACAGCACCCTGAGCCCTTTTCGAGTCGTTCGTTTTGGCACTCGAACCGTGTCTCTATCTCGAACGCTGCAACGATTCAAAGCCGCCGTACTAATGAATGGCGATTTCCATAGGCCGAAGTGAATGGAAAAATGTAGAATAATAATAAACTGTTGATGAACAATTAGTATGC
This sequence comes from Engraulis encrasicolus, assembly GCF_034702125.1. NCBI lineage: Eukaryota > Metazoa > Chordata > Actinopteri > Clupeiformes > Engraulidae > Engraulis > Engraulis encrasicolus. Next base: position 22,172,779 of record NC_085862.1, on the reverse strand, counting down.
TTTCCCGCAAGCATACTAAATAAACTGTTGGAGAACAATTAGTATGCTTGCTGGGGGCAAGCAGAGGCCTTTGGCAAGCATACTAAATATCACTATAGGATTATTTCATACATGGTAGACACAATCATCCACAGTTATGAGGACATCTCTGTAATCTGGGAACTGTCCATTTGTTACCAGCGTACTTTATAGGAATGAAAACCATTCTTATTATCTGCATTTGCCAGAAATGCCTGCCAATCTGGTAACAAATTAACAGTTCCCAGATTTGGACTACACTACCAAAGATGCAGTTGCCAAAGATGTATTCCAACTAGAGGTGAAGTGCAGCTGTACTAGTACTTGTACAAATAGACCTGCCAGATCTCGGTGCAAATGCATGAAGGCAGAGTTAAAGTGCACACGTCTGTGCAAGTGCACATGCCATTTCTAAGACTGACCACTGACTGTCTTTGCATCTGTTCTCTGTCATAGTTATTGTAGAGTGGAGTATTGGAATAAATGTTAGCCCTATGGTCTTCTGTTTACTTTGTGAATGCAGGAAAAAATGATGTTCCCCATAGTAGGCTATTTATCGTCATCATCATTATCATTATTATTATTATTATTATTATTATTATTATTATTATTATTATTGATTTACTTTCTTCCAGATATAAAGTTTTTAAGTTGTGAATAAAATGATGGCTTGATTGAAAAAAAGCTGGTACTCATGATCCTAAATTCATAAACTCAAAGTTGCAAGATTGGTGCTAAATATCACATAGGCCTAGGCTTTATGCAGCCATATTCGTGTATAGGTATCCTAAGTATCTGTGTGCTTCAGGGATATTCTGAACAAATCATGTTAAGTGATAACCCAGGCTTTATGTACAATAACATGATGTTTCATTGCAACTTTGAGGGCATTTCCACCCTTTATCTTAAAAAAGCTCGGATTTAGCTGTCCATTGGCTAAAAGTGTGTTTATTACTTAGTGTGTCTTTTTAATCTGGTAACCAAATACTTAGCTCACCGGTTTCTCCTCCTCATGCCGAATCCATGCGTACCTCATATGTTAAATTTGGTTTAACTAATCAAAAGTTATAGCAGTTTATATATTTTAGAGCGCCCCCCGCAGGCCATTTTGTTATCTGTGTGTTTGACACTCGAACTCAAATTGTTTTATAGACCCTAAACTTCAACTTGGAAGTGAAAACCAAACTTTAACACCAATTTGAAATGACTGAGCCTACGATCCCACTATATAGTCAGGTTCATTACGTTTGGATCTGAACCTTTCGCTGGATTTTTATGGGGATTTGGAAAACTATACATTTTTGAAAAGTATATTGTATAAGCAATCAGAAAAACCATGTTTCCATTTGCACAAATGTCTGCATGGCGGCCATCTTGGATTTTTCAAAATGGCTTCCGAAAAACCATAATTTTGCAATATCTCAGCTTCTGAATGAGCTAAAACATTGATTCAAACTGCTAAACCTACATTTTCAGGGTCACTGAATCTACTGGTGGTAGTTTTAATGTTCTCAGACAGTTTGTTACCATGCTAATTTATTTGAACTGGTGATTTATATATATAGTATCTACAAGTAGATGCATGTCTGTCAAGCCCACCATACAAAACATCCCAGCTAGAATGTGCAGAACAGTTTACGTGTCCAGCATTGTGCTGTATATATCCAGGCTTGCTTGTGCAAAGCTCATACCAGCTACATTGTATCCAGTAAACAGGAGCAGTGCCAAGTAGTGAAAAAAAAATGAATGTCAACAGGCCTTAAAATTTTTGCCTTTTGCCTTCCTTCAGCATGCATGTATTTTCTGTATGATGATCCTGGAATCTGACTGCAAGACACAGTTACAAATCAAGTAATAAATTGTTGTTATTAATATTGTTAATGCACATACTGTCATTAACTGGTGTTGGTGATGGTGGTTGAGTGTAACGGTGAGGGTTCTGTTTGCTGTTTTGTTCTGGTTACAATCATGGGTGAAGAGCATTGAGGTGAACAAGAGGCATTATCAAGCATTATGAGCTCATTAACTGGAAGCTGTGTGTTTTTATGCCAGTCTGACGATGCCAAAAGGTGGTTCTGGTCCAGAATCCAAGATTAGATGCCGATGGACATGTACTGGAAGTAGTTCAAGAGGGGGCCAGTCTGAGTGATGGGGGCTATGTTAAAATCAAAAGACGACTGCAGAACTGCACTAGACAGGCCACAGCCTCCCAGTGATGCAGCACCTTCTGCACTGCTTCTAGGCAGGCCAAGAGAAATGTAAATATTGTTTCTGATCTAAAAAAAATCGGGAACTCCACTCACTTGGTCGGACAACAGTCAACCAGTAGCAAACCTAAGGAGGCAGATCAACCATGCCGTTTGGGAAATGTTAATTGTTAATAGTCTCGAAAAATGACTGAAAAATGACTGACCCAGGCACCTCAGCATCTGATTCTTCTCCACTATCCACAAGATTTCGTACGAGTCCACTCGATAAGAAACCATGCTTCTTCTACCAAAAGGACGATAGTGAACTGCTTTATCAGGTCAAAACTGCAAATGGCAGTAAAACTCTAAAGGCTGCTGTAAAGTCCTACCCTGAAAACAAGAATGACCACCAGCATCTCAGCAGATGATGCACATTCAATTGCTGTCCAATATCACAAAGATTGCATTCAGTAGAAAGTGGCTGAAAAAGAGAATCCTCACAGTCTTGCCATAACTGAAATCTGTCTGTTCTAAATGACCTAAAGAAGTCAAAAGTCTCTACTATCCAGAAGCATGTGAAGAAGACATGGTTCATGCTGCAATGACAACTGATGAATATGATAACATGAAAGCAATTTACAAAGCAGCACAGGTGACAAGGACAAACATTGCAACCTTCACCAAGACAGGCCAGGGAACAGATGCCATACAAGTATCCAGCAACATCAATGATGTCCCAGCTGAATTGTACAGACTAGCAAGGGTGTGTCTCTCTTTCGGCCACTTTCTACTGAATGCAAGTTCATGATTCTCCAAGGCTTCTGAATCAAGCATGTTGACATAAATTTTTTCAATGATGTCCATGCTTTTTTTGTGTTTCCACATCAATACGGTTGATCAGCTCAAGCAGACATGTTAACGTCAAGGCTTCTTTGAGAGTTGTATTTCTGTCAGGCCTGAGTCTCGCCGTACATGACACATGTTTTGTCCCACAATCTTTGTGATATCATACATCAATTGCATGTGCATCATCTGCTGAGATGCGGGTGTTCAGTCTAGTTTTGAGTGTGAGATTCTGGGACTGTTCCAAAGCAGCCTTTGGAGATTTTTCCGGCATTTGCAAGTTCTGACCAGAAAAAGTAGTTCACCATCGGGTCATCCATTTCTGTTCATCCTCTCTTCTTGCCACGCTTCTTGGCTGTGCACCGTCCTGTAGAAATGATGTGCATGTTGGTTGCTTGCATGCTGTATTTGAACCTTGTTGGTTGCACCTGAGTGACAGGAGAGATGCTAGACTGCTTTCTGTGTCCCTGGTGTCTCAGCTGTGCAGTTCTGCAGTCGTCTTTGGATTTAACATGGTCCCAATCACTCAGACTGACCCTCTCTTGAACTACTTCTCGTACATGTCCATTAGTGTCTAATCTTGGATTCTGGACCAGAACCACCGTCTTGGCATCATCAGACTGGCATAGAATACACAGCTTCCAGTTAAGGAGCTCATGGGCTTGACATGTCTCTTGTTCACCTCGATGTTCTTCTTCACCCATGAATATAACCAGAACAAACAGCAAACAGAACCCTCACTGTTACACTAAAGCACACTCACCAACACCAGTTAATGACATGCTCGTATGTGCATTAATAATATTAATAACACCAATTGATTTATCACTCTGTCTTGCAGTCAGTTTCCAGTATTATCATACAGAAAATGCATGCATGCTGAAGGATTCCCCCAAATGAAAAAATTGAACACCTGCTGACACTCAAAACATTCACTATGTGGCGCTGCTCCTGTATACTGGATACAATGTAGCTGTGAGATTTGCACAGGCAAGCCTGTAAATGTACAGCAAAATGGTGGACATGTAAACTGTACCAGTTTTGCACATTCAAGCAGGGATGTTTTAAATGGTGGGCCATCTACTCATAAATACTATAAATCAATAGTTCAAATAAATTGGTGTGGTAACAAAATGTCTGACAACAATAAAACTAACACCATTAGATTCAGTGACCCTGAAAATGTTGGTTAAGCAGTTAAAATCAATGTTCTAACTTATTCAGAAGCTGAGAAATGACAAAATATAGGTTTTTCGGACGCCATTTTGAAAAATCCAAGATGGCCGCCACCTGTGCAGATGGAAACATTGTTTTTCTGATTGCTTATACTATCTACTTTTCAAAAATGTATAGTTTTCCAAATCCCCATAAAAATCCAGCAAAAATACATAATGAACTTGACTAATATGGGCTGTGGTGATATTTCTACTACACCAATAGGGGGAGCCAATGCTTTACAACAAAACCACTTCTGTTCCCATGTGGAATTATGTTCGCAGGTACTGTGCTCTCCATCCGCGCCTCTACTGGTCAATGCAGGTTGCTGGTGGAACACGGAACATGTAATCCAGTGCAGGCGAACAAGTTGGTCGGCTCTCATTTTGCTCCAGTGTGTGTTGTTGCCTATTCGGTTCAGTTGAGAAATTGGGATTTACCTTTACGTGAAACGAGGAATGAAGTTTTCCTGGACCGACAGAGCCGCTTTTAAAAGAACGGATTGATTGAAACACTGAAGCCAAGGTTTTCTCTCACGTTTTGGAGGATGAGTTTTCTTTCTATTATTAGTGCGCTTGGGGGAATGTGTTAAGTTAGACCTCTGTGCTTCAAGCTATGAACGTATGAACGTATTGGGTAACGTACTGGGTACATTGTTTCAGTGTATTGAAGCTGAGTATACAATGTATCCGTTGATGGTATCAGTTTAACATCATTGATAACATTTAACATTGTGTCGGACCTTATCCAGCGACAATAACTTTGCAAAGTAGCCTGTTAGCCACGCGCTAATCAACTAGCTGGAAGATGCGCTTAGCTGGAGGTGAGGCTTCCATATATTTAAAACGGTATAGAAACTGTGTTAAGGATTTAAAGTAGTTCTGAAGAGGATAAACTGTTTTGTGAGAGAACAAGTCAAATCAATTGATTCATACTTTCCTTAAAAACTGATATCTGCAGATGGTGTAACTTATAGAGTTAAACATGGCTCCTGATGGATTTAAGGGGGAGTAAAGGGTGGATGAAACAGCTTGATTCGGCACTCAGTTGGCAGCCATTCAATTGAAGAGATGGGGGTCTCCTACCTCTTCAAATCGACAACATGTTGCCTTTAACTCTGTCCTACGACATAATTAGATATGGGATTTGAGTGCAAACAGGTGTCAAGACAACAAATAGCCTAGTATAGCGCGCATCACAACAGATCTCAAGTTTCACGTTAAATTCTGAGGTGGATAGCTTTTCTTCTGCCATTTTATTTATAGTTGTGAATATCTTCTCTTGATAAAAAAAATAAATTGCGTGTTGCCACAAAACAATGGCAGCGATAGACCATAGGATAGAGACTCCGTTTGTAGACAGGGACCCCAAACACTTGCTGGACCCCGAAAGATCCTACACTTTGGACCAACGAAACGTGGATGGAGAGGGATGGAGACTGGTGGATGTGCTGCTTACGGGAGGCGCTCCGTGGGGCTTTACTCTCCGGGGAGGACGGGAGCACCACGAACCACTTCTCATAACAAAGGTAGGTATATGAATTAAAAGCAGCATAGTGTGTGCACGTGCGAGCGTGTGTGCGTAAATGCGCGATGGTACTTTAGGCTCGCGCATTTAATGTGTGTGTGTGTGTGTGTGTGTGTGTGTGTGTGTGTGTGTGTGTGTGTGTGTGTGTGTTTGTGTGTGTGTTTTTGTGTGTGTGGGACAGACAGACAGACAGACAGATAGATAGACAGACAGACAGACAGACAGATAGATAGATAGATAGACAGACAGACAGACAGACAGACAGACAGACAGACAGACAGACAGACAGACAGACAGAGAAAGAGTGTGTTCGTGAGTGTGCTCCTCTTAGAGAGTGTGAGGGTAAGGGAGGGAAGGAATGATGTTTCTGTAGAAGGATGTTTCATCAGTTGAAAAGCAGCACATTTCTAAACTCTGCTTTGACTGTTGTGTCTGATGGGCTATAAATCTCTCCGTGTTTTCTTCTAAGGCCTCTAACCATCTTGCACGACTGGCTGGATTTAATGTCACATCTTACCCACTCACAACAAGGCATGCCTCACAGAGACCACAGCAATCTCTGCCTTTCCTGTTTCAGTATACAACGTGACGATTTTGCTTTGCAATCCTGGAAATGACAAGCCTTTGTTTCTGTTGTGCTGTTGTGTAGCCTACTGTGACATTGATATTCAGTGAGTCAGCGCAACAGATGGAGTCTCCATTTGTTGGTTTCTTTTTTTACCTTTCAGATAAATATGAAGAGTGATAAGGCCTGGAAGACAGAGCTTAATGTAAACAAATGTGGGTGCTTCACAACCCTAATTAAAGGTCACTTCTTAACGTCAGCAAACACACCTCAACAGTCATAGCACCTAACTCAGTCTTCAGGTAGCCTGTGTTTCGATGGGCTATGTTTGTGGAAACATTGCGCAATATTGACAATCCCTTGAGTCAATGTGAAAATCCATTCAATTTTGCCGTTGTAATAAGTTTCAAAATCAAGTAAGGTACAAAAGCAGAGAAATGGTTGAATACCAATACTGTATTAATCCTGAAGTTAAGTAATTGGACGTTGTAATCCTGAACATAACAATAGTGATCTCACACAATGATTAGGAATATAGTATGTAGAGATTAAGCTTAAGCAATGGTGCTACAGACAAGTTCTGTTAAAGAAAAATTGTGATTCCATTTACAATTTGACGAGACAATGATTGAATTTTAAAACTTGAGAAGGTCCTTTTCTGATTTGCATGTCGGCCTGCACATCTGTTAATTAGCTGGACTCAACTTCACTGTTGTAAAACCCAAATTGGCATTCACATCTGAAGACTTGTCCATAAAGTCCACAGGGGGCAAAGAAATAGCCATCCTTACCTGACACGGCAAGAGCTTCCTTGAGCTTCACACAGTCATTTTGGTGAAAGGATGAAAGCGTTAAACGGCACTTAAAGTTTGTGAACATAGTCTAAAAAACAATAGGTGCATTTTATGTTTAACAAAAACTGTTGAAGCTTTGCCTCCCTGAAGACAAAACAAAATCAAAGCACAGGCATTATTTGTGAAATCATCAAATTCAAACTGTCTTTCTGCTTGGCAGTTGTTTATGAAACAAAATCTGTTCTCTCTAAAAGTAGCTTGCCTAAGAATCTAGATGTACACTAGCAGTATTAAATATTTTGTAATTTATGAAAGTATAGTAATACATTATCTCCAGATGATTGAATAAATTTGAATCAAATGCCTTCAAGTTGGAAAACTGAGCATTGGTTTCACCCAAAGGGTTTCAGTTGTTACATGCAGGTTTTTTCAGACTGGTAAGTACCTATTTAGTTTACTGTGTGTAATTTACTTTATAGCTGACTCTTCATTGTGGCCTCAGGAGTTTGGCGTCATTTCTCAGCTACTCGAGTACAGGTGAAGGAGAGTGAAGCTGAACCTCATACCAAGAATGCTTTTCCAAAAGGAACGCTGTAAAGAACACACTTTCACGCTAACCATTGGGGTGTAAAACAGAAACAGTTCTGGCTCCCCCACCTCCCTTTTAACCCTTTGAGGTGTACCTATTTATTTATTTATTTATTTATTTACTTATTTATTTATATTTATTTATTTATTTATTTATTATTAATGTAGCAACATTTTGAATCAAAGATTGTAAGATTCTCTTCCTATAGTCTTTTCTCTCTGACTCACTACATTGTCACAGATAGTGCAGGATTTGTACGCAGAGCTCTATGGGAGCTGTAGAACATTCTTGGAATGGGGAAAAATCCTTCTTCCTCACACCCTCTAGTCCTCCCCTTCATCCCCCTGAAGGAGATGAAGTTTACAAGCTCTCCGCCCCTCATCAAAACCCTGTCCCACTGCAGCAGCCCAAGGGCCGCCACTCCTCTCACATCATTAGCCTACTACGCTGTAAAACTTAAGTCAGAGGATCAAACACGACCTCACGCAGATCACTTTGGCCCTTATACACGCAAGCACACACACACACACGCACACACGCACACTCACACACACGCACATGTACACCACCAGAGCGTCTATGCACTGCCCTGGGGACTCTGAGGAATCAGGCTGAGATCCCACGCTGAAGCCCTGCTGTCACATCCATGTCGCTGCCAAATGGATAACATTACAACCAGGCTCACTACAGTCACATTACATTCCAGATGTGCATGTTCAGACTAGCCTGAGTGTTTCATTTACTTACATAATACACACGCCTACTTAAATAACTTATCCTGACACCTCTTTTAATTAACACGCGCATGCGCGCGCACACACTCACACACACACAATGGACATGGGTGTATATGGCCCTTTGAAAGAAATATGTAACCTTTTCTTCTGCTTTTTTTCTCGGTGTGATTCCACCAACGACATGTTTATAAAAAACCAAGGTGTGTGACGATAATCCACCATGATGAATGGAAGCTTGTTCCCAAGTAGAGATTTGTGCTAAAGCAGGATGTGCACACAAAAAATCAGTTACCGCTTTTTGCCATTGTTCCAGCAGTGCAGGGAAAATAAGAATAATACATTTTAGATTAGGCACTTAAATGCCAATGGACACTGTATTTTATCACCAACAATATAAAAAGACGAAAATTGCAATAATGTGGCCCTACCGTGGTCTAACGGTGGGGCACTCGTCTACTGGGTGGCTGACCCGGGTTCGATTCCCGGCCGGGGTCCTTTGCCCGCCCTTCCCCATCTCTCTCCCCTACTCGCTTCCTGTCACCATCTTCACTGTACTATCAAAAATAAAGTCAAAAAGACCGAAAAATATCTTTAAAAATAAAATAAAAAAATGCTGTAATGGAAAAGGTATGGGACCACAACAGTTGACAAATATATAGAACGTAGTAACCTATTGCATGGCAAAATTATGGGGATTGATGTTCAGCAACAGGTCAAGGTATGGGGCAAGTAGTCTTGTATCTACTATCTAATACAATTGCACAATGCCTGTTGGGTTAAACACTCATGTGCACAAAGTTTTGCTTCTCAGCTAGTCTGACCAGGCGAATATACAAAACATCTAAGATCATTTAAGACCAATTTTCAGCAGTTCTTTGGGGCATATTTCGGGGCAATGGTGCATTGGATCTGTTGGGAGGTGAGCGGAATAAAGAATGGTCAGGTTGATTGCAGCTGAAACCAGTAGTATCCAGAAGCATTTTGACACATCCCTTGGACCTCCCTCTGAGAAGTGGTTTGACGAGGAAGAAATTTGACAAAAACAATCAGAGAGTTGCTGTCCCTTAAGTCAGGCGCGTTGTGATATTTGTGTCTCGGCCTGCTACCTGTTTTGTGAAGTGCACAGGTTCTGAAAGGCAGACAAGAGATCAAGAGTGACTGCCCACCACTGAACGCACATCAGTTTATTCCGGTCTCTTGGCTGGTTATACTCTGAGCTATTGGATACATTGCACTTCACAAAAATTCTACAAAAAAACATGACATGCTCTACAATGTACTATTATAATGTTCAAATCCGTTTCTTAACTGGAAGTGTACTCCATCTTTGTGATGCATATCTAAACCCGGCATATCTTCCATAAGTAATATTAACAATAAAGAAAGCCAAGTGTACATTTCGAACCAATGCGCTATTAAGTCCAGCCCGGTGTTTTATACAAAGGTTGGCCATCTTAACTTCTTCTCCAGGTTGAAGCCAAACACAGTTTGATTGCAGTGGTCCGCGATTCAGTGGATTTAAAAAAATTAAGCCTATTTGTAACTCAAATCCTCTTGTACCCCTTTGGCTGCTTCCTCTTCTCCTCCCATGGGTTTAACACAGCCCTGCTCAATTCAATGATTAACAGAAAAAACATCAAACATGCAAATGACCACCAATGTCAGTGGTAAAATGTCCTGAAACTTAAAACGGCTGTTCTTTTCATCGTCATAGTGGCTGAATGGGAGTTTGATGTAACAACAATGTGAGCAGAGAAGTACATGAACACGAGAACATGATTAAGGAGACGTGGTGAAGTGGAGATTATGCTTGGACTTGACGTAGGTCGTGGGGCAGATCCGTGTGCGTGTGCGTGTGCGTGTGCGTGTGCGTGTGTGTGTGTGTGTGTGTGTGTGTGTGTGTGTGTGTTTTGACTGCAGGACTAGTGGCCAGGAAGGGGTCGGCGAGGATGAACGTTGCCTCAGACGTGTGTGTGTGTGTGTGTGTGTGTTTGTGCTTGTGTGTATCTATGTTGTGTGCATGTACTGTATGTGTTGTGCGTGTCGCCTCTCCTCACTGCTGTGTGGCTTCTGGTAGCCTGTCCAAGCGAAACTCTGCTGTGTGTGCTCTGTGGGTTAATGATAAACCACCAAAGACCTTGCAGGGGAGATTTGGTGGGTCACACACACCAGCAACCAGCACCTCTCACACAGCCTGGAATTTGCGGGTCTTATTTGCAGGTGGCCACGCTCAGTCCAAGGTCCACCCTCCCACCCGGGCATGTGCAAAAGGGACTTGCATTGGTCAGTTTGCTTGAGCCACAGAGTGACAAAACACTCGGCCGCCTTAAGGATTGATGTATTGAACGCCCTCATAACTGTTGTTTGGTGGGACGGAGGGTGGGCATGTGACACGAATGAGTCGGCATTCCTGCCTGGCCTGCCATCCGTGATATCCCTTAAGGAGCTCTGGTCCGGGGTCACGCTGTGTGGTTGTGCTGTGCAGTTTTCCGTGTTCTTCTGAGCAAGTTAATGTGAAAAGCTTGGCGGGAGTCGACCTCGAGTGCCGTCGGGCTCGCATGCGTGTTTTTCTCGTTGGTGAGGTGAGGAGGGGAAACTTGGCGTGCAGACAGACCTCCAGGGGGGCATCGCATCTGCACACCTCAGTGGTTGGTGAGACGGTTAATGTTGCACTTTTTATAGTCATCTGTAGGCAAGCTCTCATGTGGTCCTCAGAGTTATGTTAATGTTAGACTTTGACCAAGTTTTGCTGTGTTCTGACTGAGGGGGAAAGGCACATTTATAACTAAGAAGGCAGGCTATACAGTAACAGTGCTGCTTTCTTGTGGCTAGTTTGTCATACCTCTCATTTTATATTGGCCTGCGACGTCACAGTAAAGTCCAGCTCAGAGAATCCCTCAGCAATGCACAGGAATGAATTAGGGTTGGGATATCGGTATCGGTGTATCGGTATCGAGTTCAGATATCAACATTATTCAGAGATCGGATCGGATTGGATCAGAATTTTCCTAAAGTATCGGAATTTTCCCGATAGCCAGGTGTAATGTTAATTTGAAATCATAACACTTGCATATTAGTTTTCAGGATGGGATAGTTAGCTTTTTACTTGTTACTTTTTACTTATTAATTGGTTTCTTGTTCTTCTGACTTCCTTTTCTGACCAAATAGTCTACTTGGGCCCACCTCAAGTTGAAACCCATGCATATGTGTGGTTTTGGGATTGGATCGGAGTAGTATCGGTATCGGCAGATATCCAAATTTAGATATCGGGATCGGATCGGAAGGGACAAATTGTGTATCGGTGCATCCCTAGAATGAATAGGACAACCAGTCACATCTGTGTGTAACAGGATGTCACAGCATGGCATCAAAGTCCATCATTATTAGATCAACCTCATGTTAAAAAAACACAAGTCGTGAATGCGTTGAAACATTGACGTGATTATTGTGATGGGTCGCTTTTTGTTACTCACTTAAATGCAACAAATAATGTGATGCATGAACTTGCCCTACGTTTGTCCTATTAAGCAACTAAGGGAAGGGGGGCATTGATAATACGGTAAGGCCCTTTCTTCAGTGGTGAATTTTTTGTCTTCAATTTGTAGATGGAATTATACCTCCGTTTCATGTCATGTCATGTCATGTCAGCCTTATGTCACAGCCTGAAAGAAGAGGATAAGTAAGTATTCGGCCACAAAACGTGTCTGAAGATTCAAGTAGGATAGAACTTGACAAAAATAGGTGCTGCTGGGTCAAGCAGTTGTTTTTGACTTTTAAAAACTCTTTTCCTTATATAACTGGTGAAATGTTTCAAATTTCTAAGCATAGCCACAGCTGAGATCTCCAAATCTGCTCAAGCAGGACTAAGACCCCCTTCCTCTTGTTCGCTCGCTAGCTGGCTTGTTGCTTCTCCGTTCCTCCCTATCCTTCTCTCCCTCCCTCCCTCCCTGCTCTGGATGCTGTCTGTCTGGGCTCTCTAAAGGTGGCAGGCGGTGCCAGGAGCAGGGGAGGAATGCTGCCGGAGTCTCCCCGGATTCTCCAAATGTACTGAGTTATTCTTGACAACCTCAGAGAGCCTACAGCCGCAATGGTCTGATGCAGCATCTGGCTGAGAGAGAGAGAGAGAGAGAGAGAGAGAGAGAGAGAGAGAGAGAGAGAGCGAGAGCGAGAGCGAGAGAGAGAGAGAGAGAGAGAGAGAGAGAGAGAGAGAGAGAGAGAGAGAGAGAGAGAGATCAGGCTTTATAGTGGGACCAACCAAAGACAAGCAGACAATATGAAATTGGATTTGGGCTCTGTCCTGGAACTTGTTTGTTTAGAAAGAAAGGAAAGGGTGACTGCTACAGGAAACAGAATAAGGATGCCCTGCCATTGTCATCCAGCCGCACAACAATATATAACATTGACAATGCGGCCCCGTAAATGACTTCCACCTGCACCAAACTAACAGGAAGTTGGTGAGTCATAAATGTGTCCACATTAATGTGACCTGGTGCTGGCTTATCTCCTGGCTGGCCGAGGACATTGCAGTGTTGTTGAGTGGACTGAAGCCGAGACCAAGGGTGCAAGCCTCTTTCCCAAACTCCTTCCCTCTGACCATGCTGTCGACTTGGGTAGAACAAGTTTTTGCTTTGGACATTCATCTAACTACATTTAAAAAACGAATGTGATCTGTATCTGAAAAGGAAACACTTGCTGTCAAACCAACTTTGAAACACCGACAAATTTCCTCATGTGCCACTAGGCTTCATTTCTTTTGTAGATAAGCTTACATCACTTTAGTGGTTTGAATGTTAAATGAATGCACCCGAATTGACACCAAGAACAGAGGAAAGGATGGAAGTCTGTAGAAATGTCTCACACGCCAATTAGTGTTTTCACGAATTTAAGTAGCCCAACACTTCAAAAATGGGCTTCATCATTTTTGAAGCTGGGTGAAGAGCAGCACTGAATCTGCTTTACAGGCAACAAGGTGGCCGACGACAAACTACAAACTTCTTTTTTCAGTTATTTTTTATGCTTCGGTTTCATGTGCATGGTTGGACCCCATTTTGTTTTATTTGTTTACACTCTTAATTTGATCCCTGTTTGGGCGTAGCGCCAAAAGTCCCTGTGGTGGGTCTCACAGACGTGAGCGTGCTCCACTAGTTTGCAAGTGCTCTGTGTTTCCTGTGTTTTGTCTGCTGTGTGGGAGGTTGCATGTGTCGTGATGCCTCTGGTGTGGCACAGTGCTAATGTACTGTATGGCCTCCTTTGTCTCTCTGGGTCTCATTGCCATTGTGCTGTGTGCTTGATCAACACTGCTGTGGAGCAGTAGAAGCACAGAGAGGACCAGTTCATACAGCACATAACTTACCTGTCATTTAAGCAGCGCAATGCTAGCAGATGTAACATCATGGTTATGTAGCAGACGTATAGGTCAGAAATTGCAAGAGAGAATAGTCTAAACAAAATCGCAACAACACAGTAAGAAGCTCCGCAACTTTTATCGCGATTTTCTGGAAATCCTCGTGCACCATCTGGCAATTCCGACCGCGATTTTTTGAGAAAATGCCCGCGATTTCCTGGTGGGACTGGTCTATATAGACTGGCGGGTAGACCATTGGTAGAGTGTTGGTAGCTATGGTGTATAGAGCTCGAAAGTCCCGCCCCTTAGTTCCGCGTTTCACGGGACCTCAGTTGACCATCTAACAACATGGTAGCGAGTAAATATCTTCTGATCTCAGTCATGATATGCGCTGGGCTCCAAATATGCTGTTTAAGAGGATAGATAAAGATTATTCAAGCAGAAGTATCAATGTTTTGTTCCGAGGCCGTCGGCATGAAAAATGTGAAGAAACACAGCTTTCTAAAAAGTTTAGGGGTTCATACGAAAAATTAGGCAAAAATATCAGAAACAACATATATGGAGCTCGTGGCACAACTCGAAGGGGATCGAAATGCCATTTTAATACCGCCATTGGATTACATGCTACGATTTTCGGCTAAAAACGCCGTTGAGGTCCCATGAAATCGGGGGAAGTGACGTCACTTTCTAGCTCTATACTATATAGGCCTAGCTCACAGTGCACAGACCCGGCAACTCGCCCCCACCCCCGATTCCCAAGCGGTGCCAAACTCATAGCCTTTGTTTGTTATTGGCTCTTTTTTTACAGGGCCCTCTGAAACACAAGCGAAAGAAAAATAAATGTTCTCTTAGATAGCTGAGACCACCGAACGGCTGTGTTTAAAGCACGGAAAATTGGAGTGCGCTTTATAACAGTGAAAATTCCAGAGTATGAACCTGGAACTAATTAAAATTCCCAGAATTCCCTGCATTCCGGTAGGTTTTGCCAGGGGTCTTCATCGACTTTATTTAAATCCCCCCCAGTTTCAATAAACCCAAATAATCCTGTTTTTCGCAGCATGCATGCACCTTGTTTGCTGGCTTTTTGTTTTCTCAGAAATGGCCTGTTCGTTGAATTGTAGTGCATATTCACGTTGATTCATCACAAAAAGTGAGCGTGTCTCCTGGCTTCCATATCTGTTCTGTGAAAGAAAGTGTCCATAGGATAGCATAGGATTGACATGGGGAGAAAGATAACTTTCAGAAAGTTGAATATGACTGGGCTGAAGGATTTCAGACAACATCCTATCATGCAGCAGCATCTGAAATCATGCAGTGCTGTAGTCTGTGTTTTAATATTAAACTATTCTACAAGCCCAATATTAAAACACAGACTACAGCATTGCATGATAGACTCTAGTCGGATAACTTAGAGCATTTTCTTATACATTTAATTTTTTCTTGCTTTTTGCCCAGCAATACTGAAACATGATGAGAGAAAAGTATCGTTCTTCTTGGAGGGGAGCTCTGTTCACAGAGAGGGGCAGTACAGTAGTCATTATGGGATGCGTCTGCCAGAAGGTCGGTTACAAGCTCCACCTGCTATGTATGTATCGCATGTGGTCCGTCTCTGGCAAAACCCCACTTTACTTATATGGTTACATGTTCTGTGTGGATGAGATGGAAAACTTTTGTTTTGAAGGAAATTTTAGTCTCTTAAATTCTCGCTCCATCTCTCTCTCTCTTTCACTCACTCTCTCTCACACACACACACACACCCACCCACACACACTCTTACACACACTGTCCCATTCTCAACACTTGTTCTACTCATCCAACACTTCTAATGTTTAGACTTCCCCAACGCTCTGAACTAAACAGGCCAGTACGAGCAGTAATCTGTAGGCATTGGTTGGGGTGAGTGAATAGTTCAAGGTCTCCAATTTTTCGTGTTTTTGGGGGAAACAACAAAAAAATGTCCAGTGGAGTAGAGGACTGTTGAGGCTTTTTCTAATTTCAGTTCATTTTGAAAACTAGTCCGGGCTCAATGTTTTTTTTCCCCCCCAGACTAGGGCCATCGATAGGCAGACAGAAAAGGCGGTTGCCTGGGGCGACAAATGTCTTGGAGATGCCAGTAACACCTAAAAGTCCCACAAAATTAGAACGTCAAGCAAAATATAACATAAAAACTGAATATGGGCAATTATTATTCAGGTATATAGTATGTAGATACTAGATTAGATGTGCATGATCAGATGTACGATCTTATGTTTACAGTTGCCAATTTCTAAAATCACAAAAAGGAAAGGGGGTGCTCGCCTAGGGCTCCAACTTCACTAGAACCGACCCAATCCCAGAAAAGTCGAGGCTTCGCTTTGCAGAGGGCTCGAGTGACTCCCAGGTCCTGTCTTGATGGGATTCGCAGAGGAAGACTGTGATGCGTAACGTGTGGTTAAAGGAGTGGCCGCGGCTACTGAATTTATGGAGGCATCTGTCAAACCCATTCAGGGCCCCGCCATTCATTTTGAGGTTAAGCTCATGCTTTAATGCCAGGCAGTCTGGAGTGTGATAACTGATTCAGCTGTTTTGTAGGTGGTTGGCCTACTTTTGAACACTGATAGGCTAGTCAAGCCACCCAGCCTTATTAGGGGCCAAGCAGCGAAGCTGGCGAAGGCCCCTAGTGTTTTAGTTCCCTCATTGACTCCAGTCAAAATTCTTCTCCCTCTGCAAGTCTATGGCAGCCCATAGAACCGTACATAGGAAAGTTGTGAAAATTCGCACACATATTCGAGGCAGCATCAACATTACCCGCAGCGATTTATAGGTCCCCAGCCCCAACGCTCTAGCGTCACCAGCAGGTCAAAGTTGCAGGTACATTTCTGCTTGTAACTTTTGAACCGCTGGTCCAATTTTCAAAAATTTGGTATCCCTGGAATCCTTGGCCCAGGACAAATCCGAGAACTAGTGATGATATTGTACCCTGCGTGTATAGTTTTCCTGCAATTTAGAATTTTGTAAAATTCAATAAAAATGCTATTTTTCCCGCACTTTTTGATCAATTCGCCCGAAACTTGGTACATAGTATCTCTGGACTGAGCTACACATGGGGTCTCAAGGAATATTGGAAATCTTTTATCGTTTAGCCGTGACAGCCAATCAAAATTGTCGTAAAAGTGGCGAAACAGGAAGTGAGGTCATATCTCAGCAACTGTTTGTTGAATTGGGCTGGGATTTTGTACACACATAGTAGTCCATCCCATGACCTACCACAAAAAAAATCGAATCCCCAGCTCAAACTCTGTAGCGCCACCAGCAGGTCAAAATTTTAGCTACATTTTTGCCTGTATCTTTTGAACCGTATCCCAATTTTCAAAATATTGGTACACAGGTCATCCTCCCACCATGTTGCACCCAGGTATGGATTTTCGTAACGATTGAAAAAACTATCAGCTCACAGCAGCCATTCAAAATTGTGGAAAGAATGGAGGGATTTTTTCTCATCTCTCTGTCTCCTCTGCTCCCCTTGCGCACGTTCACTGACACCATTCTCGGCAGGGGGTCAAGCCCCACTGCCCCAGCCCCTGCACCCCACCTCCCACCCCCTCCTCACATACACACAGACAGACAGAGGGAGAGGGAGAGGGAGAGGGAGAGGGAGGGGGGAGAGGGAGAGGGAGAGGGAGAGGGAGAGGGAGAGAAGAAGGGAGGGAGGGAGGGAGAGGGAGGGGGGAGAGGAAAGAATTTTGAACACCTCTTGTCGTTTGCCGGTGACAGCCAATCAAAATTGTCATAGAGGTGGCAAAACAGGAAGTGAGGTCATATCTCAGCAACCGTTAGTCAATTTCTGTTAGGATTTTTTGCACACATTCTAGTCCATCCCATGACCTCCCACAAAAAAATCCAGACCCCAAGCTCTCTAGCGCCACCAACAGGTAACAGGAAGTGAGCTCATATCTCGGCAGCTCTTCAACGGATTCAAACTAAACTTGGTTTACGTGATCACACTCTCGTCCAAGGAATGCACACCAACATTGGCGAGATTTGGACCAAAGGGGGCGCTGCAGTTCCTTCTGTTGCCGTGGCGGCTCTGGCAAGTTTACTGCTTGGCCCCGCATTGCTGCTTGCAGCTATATTTGTACTCTTGTACCAGCCATAGCCAAACGCGCGCACACACACACACACACACACACACACACACACACACACACACACACACACACACACACACACACACACACACACACACACACACACACACACTGTTAGTCTGGTTTCTGTTTGTTTTGTAAGTTCAAGGCTGGTCCCATGGGTATGTGTTGCCCCATAGGGCTGGGGTTTTCATGTGTGTTTTGGTTGTCCCACAGAATAATTCCACAAGACTCTCTTTGGCACACAGGGGATGGTCTGGCAACACATCTTTGCAATAGTAGTGTTGATAACAATCAAGTGGGATCTACTGGTGTTTTGTTTTGGGGAGACTCTAGTTTGTTTTTTTATGTCTTTGCCTTTGAGGTATGATTGAGGCAGATAGCCGTAGCAAGATTCATTTTCTAGATGGGTGTGAGTCATTGCAATTACATGCCCATGATATTTTCTAACGCAGTAGGGTTTGTTATCTGTCGGTGTGGCCTTGTAGTCGTATTAAGTGCGAAGAATGCATCTTCTTGCTTCTGGTTCTCTGGTGAAGATCTTTGATGGTAAGAAGGTCCTCTAATAGACTTGGAGAGTTGAAGTGAAGTGATGGTGAATATGTTTGTTTTACAATGTAGGTGGCAAGGATTTAGATTGTGTGTGTGTGATGGGCTTTCTCATGGATTGAGATAACCAATTCAGTTCCCACAATCAACCCATGGACAAGTCCCATCTTTTCGGAAAGGTGTTCAGCTGCAGTGGTGGCAGCTGAATGCATGGATGAATGTATACACGGGGAGGCTCTTCCGGCAGCAGGGTGAAGACTGTCCTGTCAGCAGAAATGAGAATAGAGAGGATACAAGCAATTCTTCTACCATTCCTCCCCCAAACCACTTACATCCTTCCTGGGCTGCCCACCACCACCAGCTGTATGGGCCTCTGCCTCTGCACAGCCCACAAACACCACTACCCCCATAGACCCAACCACTACCCCCATAGACCCAACCACCAAGCATGGGCCCCGATAGCTTTGGAGTGGTCCCCGGCAGACGGTGTTCATTTTTTTCAAAGAGGAAGAAGAGAGTAAGGCTGTGTGGGAGTAGGTTTTGTGCCTTTGGTAGGAACTTGAGGATGTGTGTGTGCCTCTGTGTGTGTGTGAGAGAGGTTGTGTGTTTGTGGAGGGGAGCTATCGGGGGAGTGAAGACATTTGAGCCCTCTTGAGGCCAGGCTGTGGGGAGGAAGGTGGAGTGAACTAACCCAAAACCCCCTGACCGCGGACCCCCAGTGGACTGAGGAGGTATTTGTGCTCCTGCCAAAAAACGTGTTCTTGCGTACAGCTGACTCTTGGCCTGGGCCCCCTCTCTACATACGATTCTGCAAATCATCATTCTTCTTCCAGCCTTAAACCCACAAAACACCCCCACATAGCTCTCAACACTTTATCCCATTGCTCGTTGTGCATCTCTTGCTCAGTTGCCTCCTAAGAAAATTTCCATTGTTCTGAGCCATTCCTTTCTTCACCACGAAGAGAGAGAGAGAAAGGGATGAAGAGAGAGATGGAGCGATGGAGAGAGCGGTTTGCCAGAGGGGGGCATCCGTGGCCGAGGCTTGTTCTCTTCGTCTGT
This sequence comes from Engraulis encrasicolus, assembly GCF_034702125.1. NCBI lineage: Eukaryota > Metazoa > Chordata > Actinopteri > Clupeiformes > Engraulidae > Engraulis > Engraulis encrasicolus. Next base: position 22,153,223 of record NC_085862.1, on the reverse strand, counting down.
TTTGAATTACCATCCCAGGTTATTTTAAGTGTGGCTTGTTTAGGCATTTCTGAAGAGTCTGCCGTTTTCTTCTTTTCTCGGAGTGGCTGTTATGGAACCGCAACTCCGGATGTCATGGAGCCCTGCTGATCTGAAATAATAAACGAGGAGGAGGAGGAGGGAGAGCGCGAATGCAAGCAAGCAAGAAGTCAACAACACTAACATAAAGGATCTTGCTGTCCAGCATCAGCCTTCTTTTCCTTCTCTTCAGAGCATGTTTTAGTTGAGAGAAAGAGACGAACGCAAGCAAGCTAGAACACAAAAGTCTCGTGGTCAAGCATTTCTTGTTTTATTTGCCTTTTAAAGGGGCTCTGTTGGCCTGTATACTGGGTGTTTTTAATTATCTATTTGCCGAAGAACCAGCTTCCCTGTTGGAACTGTGCATTCCAGACTCTACATGAGGGCCGAAGCAAATAAAGATTCAAAGGAAAATATTACAAAAAAAAACGTCCAGTTAAACACTTGGTTGCTTGGTAGGGACAGATAAAGCTTGGTTTATTAGGAGCCGGGAGTCTTGTGTTAAAAGTGTGAACGTGACTCTTGATTTAGTGCTGTTTCCAACATCACCACACCTCTGGTCCGTGTACTGTGGTAATCCATTGTTCTCCTCCTTGTGTTTTTCCCCTCAGAATTCCAGTGGCCAGCCGGCCTCTTGACAGCCTCTGGCCCGGGCCTGTAAGCACCTCATTTGTCATTAGCCCACGGCTCCCATAGCCACTGTAAAACACCCAGATAGCATGTGAAAACAACAGCATTGTGCATTAGCCTGTTGGTCGTCAGAGGAATTTACTGAACTCCTAATACCCCCAACACCACAGTAACCACCACCACCACATGTTTCCCCCCTCAGCTCAAATTCCTCTTACATCTACCCTCCCCTCCCCAATCCCACATCCGGGGGCAGCAACGAAAATCCACTCTTCATGAGGGAATAATGAAGACGGGATACGATTAAGCCGCTGCTAACAGGGCACTCTAAACGCTAATCTGTTGGATGAGGTGCATCGGAGTGGGGTAATGTAGGGTGGGAAGCTGAACACCAGACTCCAAGAGACCACAAGAATCAAAGTGACCATACCAGAGATGGAGAGACGAGACGGTTCACAAGGAGTTTCTTCCGGAATTGATATGATACAAGCTTCTAATCTGTCGTGCCTCTTTAGGAGACGAGGGGAGATTCAGAATGAGGGTTCAACAGGGAGATTTTTAAAAGTCCTGCCCATTTAGGAGATTGGAATTGATCCCACTTTGTTGCATTGGCAAGGTGTCGGGCAAATGTTATCTTGGTTACCATATTTAGAATCTATGACCCTACCTCTGGACTTGAGTCATCGAGAGTAATCCCACCCATTACCTCACCATCACCTCCACCTCCCCAGAGTTCCAACGCGTTAATCCTTAGATACCCTGCAGAGGTTGAAGGTCAAGCCCTTAGCGTTTTTTCAATCTCCACTTTAGTTGTAGGGTGTTTGTTGCCAATGAAACAATGTGTTAAGGCCAAGGTAATACTGCCATATTTACAAGGCAGTGAAAAACAGAGACGAACGGTCTCAGTTACTTTCCATGTCTGTGCCACCGAACATTACTCGCCTTGTATCTTTTACTGCTACTTACTTCTGTTTTGTGTAAAAATTACTCTGCCACTTACATCCTCGTGTTTTCTTTCGAATGGCTACCACAGTGGCATATTGACAACCTTTGAACTGGTATTCCCTTTTGTAGCCCGGCCTGCCCACCCCTCCCCGTCTTGTTTATTCAGACGCAGTGAGCCATGGGATTATGGTATATTTTGGAAAGGGGGTCCAATACTTCACAGCAGTCAGCGACTATGGAGTTATGACCTTTGACCCCGGAGCTTGCACGGTTGACCTCTTGGGGTCAGCCAGCTCTCCGGAGACCGTCTGGGTCTTCTTGCCCTGCCTGCCTGGCTGGCGTGGAAACTCTGTGACGTCATGGGCATGGCATAGCTCTGCCTTTGGAGTTCTCCTTTGGAGTTCTGCTCAAGTGCCTCTGCCTCAACAAATTGCCAGGTTGAAGACGGAGGGAGGGAGGGAGGGATGGAAAGCTGTTGTCATGGTCCTTCACACACACACACACACACACACACACACACACACACACACACACACACACACACACACACACACCGCAGTAGGCGATCCTGTTTTCTCAGGTATTTTTCCCCAGTGTGTAGCCGTGCTGTGTGCATCCCCTCTCTCTGTAGCCAAGTAAAGTTAGTGAATGGTTTTGTTTAGCATCCTCTATCAATGCCAGCGTTAGGAATTCTAGACTGTAGCAGCATGTTTAGAGCCTTCTACAGGCTCTATCAACAATACTTTGCTTCCAATGTGGGTATTTTATTCGCCAAAGAAACGAAGATCTTGTGATGCCATTTATGAGCCAATGAATGAATGAAGGAAGGATGAAGAAAGAAGGAAGGAAATATTGCATTATTTTCGCTTATGTGGTGGAGCAATTGGTCTGAGAAACAATCTGAGTATGTAGAGCTTACTGTGAACGAATGAATGAATGGATGAATGAATCATGGAATCACCTCAGGCTGGTTGCCAGAAAGTTCAGTCCTTTGTTTACCAAGTGTCGAGCAACACTGCAGCTGCATTAAGTAGCCCAGTGTGTTTGTCAGCCAGGGGATTAAGGTGGTTACACTATAACCCATATGCCTACTCCTCTCCTTAGGAGATGGATTAGTGCACTGGGCCGCCTCTGCAGACTTGGGTTAGGGCCCTCGCCTGCCCAGTGCATAGCGTGGTATTTTGTTTTGATATGTGAACAGCACCATTCTATAACCTTTTTTTTTAGAAGGTTATTGACGTAGATGTGAACGGGTCATCAGGGCCCTTCCCTGGCTATTGGTGTGCGTGTGCGCGTGCGTGCGCAATGTGAGGAGAGTGAAATATGTGTTCTTTAGACCATATCCAAATAAGTGTGTGTGAAACCAGCCTGTGTGAGGTATGTTTGGGCTATGTGTGTGAAACAAGCTTGTATGGTATGTTCTCCCTAGGGAATGTGTAATATGTGTTCAGACCACCTGTGCGTTTGTGAGTTTTGAATAACGTGTGTGTGTGTGTGTGTGTGTGTGTGTGTGTGTGTGTGTGTGTGTGTCCCAGGTTGAGGAGGGCAGCAAGGCGGCAGGTGTGCGTCTGCAGGCGGGAGACGAGCTGGTGAACATTAACACCGTGCCCCTCAGCGGATACAGACAGGAGGCCATCTGCCTGGTCAAGGGCTCCCACAAGACACTCACACTGGTGGTCAAAAGGTAACTTAATACACACACACACACACACACACACACACACACACACACACACACACACACACACACACACACACACACACACACACACACACACACACAATGGCATACTAAACATGTGATTCACTGTGTCAAAGTCTGCATGTACACACACTCGCACACGTTGGTGCTCTGTGTTTCCAGTTCCCTCCCCATTGCCCCTCGCCAGCCACCAATCAGCTCCCACCTTGTCTCCTTGGTACCCTGGTTGAAACCATGGTGACGGACAGGGAAGCTTTTAACCCGAGCTGCTTTATTGTGGAACAGCTGAGGCCAGAGCATCTCATATCTCCTCCCAGCCCACCCCAACACACACACGCACGCACACGCACACACGCGCACACACGCACACGCACACGCACACGCACACGCACACACACACACACACACACACACACACACGGCTGTTTTCTGCTTTCGATGATGCTCTCCACTACTATAAATCTCTTCCTTTTATGTCCTGTGGAGCCATGGTAATTATATGAGCGCCATTCCCAGGTGCCCAGTTTTTCCATTGGGCACTCTGTAGCCCACTATCTGGAATACCAACGCTGCTCAGTACTGAGGGGAGGGGGTTCCGCTGAGAGGCAAAGCTAGTTTATTGGTGCATTGGCACCGTTTCCATGTGGACTGCTTAACAATAAAAAAAAACAAAGGCTCATATCGAAAATCGCAAACTTAAGTGTAAAAGGATAGAAGTGGAACCAATGTTGGGTAAATAGGATGTGTACAGACATTAGACACGGATAAAACAAATGTCTTCAATGGCAAAAAAGTTTAATGTGTGAAAGTGAACTGATTAAATGCAGACTATTTGTACTTTTGTGAGTACTTAGGAGCAAGTGGATGCGGCTTTGTATACTTTCACTGTTCAGAGTCAGTGAAATCAGGCGAATCTTCTAAATGAATGGTGGACTGGCCTATTTGGCACACTCAAGGCTTAGTCAGTAACTGTCATCGCCTGAAACCACACACACACACACACACACACACACACACACACACACACACACACACACACACACACACACACACACACACACACACTACAGCCGGCTGAGCCTGTTTGGCGAGATGGCTCTATGGCGATGACTGTCTGTCTGTGGTCATGTGACTGAGTGATTTAAGATGCAGGAAAAGGTGCAGAGATGGAAAGGCAAGGGCCTGAGATTTACCTCACAGACAGCCACGAGTCAGTCACATATTTCAGGAATGCGGCATGGCCAAAATTTGTGTTTGCTTATATTGGCTTGTGTTTGCTTGTAGTTTGCTTGTTTTTTTTTCAAGGTGATCTCTTCTGAAATAAATGCAGCTATTGAAGGTGTGAGAAATCACTGGGCAAATTTCTTTCTGCAACTTCTGGCCACAACAGCCATTTGGTGTTGGCCTGTGATTGAATATATTTTTTCACTAGTAGAGTAATAGCTGCAGGTGTTTATTTGGAAGTAACTGTTGCCAACACAGTTAAGCCCATTGTTTTAAGAAGGGGTTCAATTCAGTTTGAATAGAAATTGATGTTCCCCTGTGATTCAGTCCCATAATGCAGTACTAAGCTAGTAGTTAGTAGCTACTGATTTTACACTCTGCATACAGGAAACATAAACGTCTCGGGTGTAAATGTACTTATTGCGATGTGCTCTTGCCTAAGGTTGAGTTGGGTAGAAATTTGACTACTGCTATTCCCTTATCGTTTTGATTGTTCCCAGTTGAGGTAAATCTTCTGTCGTGTTTCATTTTGTGTTCACGCCTCAGTGGGCTGACGAGAACACAGGAGCTTTGCATTGCTCCCTGGCCAACAGCACTATTCAAATGTGCCCATCATCTCTTCCTAGTTGAACACAGTGGCGCGCCTTTCATCTGGTTGCACTGTGCTGTAGTGTTGTTCTGTATACTGTAACACTCACCATCACAGAATCAACCCAGTGACGGACACAGTGACACAGGCACATATGCCACACACCACACATGAGGTATTACATACACGTACACAGCAGGGCTTGACGTTAGAGTTTTGTTGTCATTTTTTTTTCTTTAGAATATTCTTGAATTTAAATACAAACAATAGATGCAACTAATGTGATTTGTCCACCCAAAAAATAAGTTACTTGTCAAAGTGGCTAGTGTGACTGAAACTGTTACTAGCTGCAGCCAAGTTATACCAACATTTGGCTGGTTTGCAGGGGCCAGTGTCAAGCCCTGGTACTCAGACACAGACACAGATACAGAAAAAGACACTGATCCAGCAACATTGACACACATACAGACATGCGCTCACACAGACCCCCCCCCCCAGTTTTCTCAGTTTGATGGATGTCACTTAAATGGCCTGAGTACATCTCCTCAATGAAACAAGCCCCCACCACCACCAGCCACCATGCAGGACCACCTCCCCCCGCCTCCCCATCCCTCTCCCCCAAGTCATTGCGGTGCAGTTGGCCATATAGGCCGGCCCATTGTGCGCTCCACACACTGCCCTCTTTGTCTGGGACTCGGCCCTGTCTGGACCACTCCAGAGAGACTGTGTTAGATCACATTATATTGTAACGACTAAACAAATACTGCTGTCCAGGGAAATCCGAAAACAGACTTTTTTTTCCCTTCATTTCTCGTGTGCAGTTCAATGACATTGAAATGAGGACTTGATTTAGGAATGGTCTCCCCATTCTTCGACCACAGTCAGAGCAACAGCTTGGTTGAAACCGAATTTTGATTGTTGCAACAAGAGAAAAAGTGAAATGTCAGCATGCCAGCGCCAATTCCCGTAATTCTGGCTGAAACTGCCCCAAGGTTATATTTGAATGCCATCCATTAATCCATTTATTGTATAAAGTGATCATGTTTGTGGTATTTGATGACTTGGAGCGTTAGTATGCTGGTGAACTGACTGCATGAATCACGGTTTCACACGAATGCGTTTCGCCAGCTGAAAAATGAAACGGGTAAAAGTGTGTGTGTGTGTGTGTGTGTGTGTGTGTGTGTGTTTTTCCGGATTTTTCCGGTGCTTACATGAAACCTCCTCCGCACTTCATCCGTATCCTAGATGAACGTATGGCTTCGTAAACAGTGCAGGATCGGCAGCTGGAATGTTCCTCGCACACGTACATTTATTTTGTTGGGGGGGGGGGGGCTCTTTGGACTCTGGCCTGAACCTTCATAGTATCTCGGCTTCCCTCCACTGGCAAGGAAAGATGCCTCAGATTGTTTTACTTATTTTTTTTTTAAATCCAATAAAGCAGAGTGGAGTAAAAATGCCAGTGTGTTGAGATTGTTGTGATTGTTGGATCATCTCTTCAGATGGGAATGGACTTTTGGAAGGCAAGCTATAAGTGAAATGCTGGAATTATTTTGTAAAACTATTACTTTAAGGTCAAAGCAATGGCATTCACCTTCTTGTGTATCTCAGAGGGAGAGAGAGATGGCTTGAATTGTTCAGCTTTGCTAAAGCAAATCAGAACAAGGCGGAACAACAGTCAGAAGAGACACGCTCTTGTCTCCAAGACAATCACAGACAAAGAAAAAGCACAAAAGACAAGAGGTCATAACCAACTGTGATTATAACTGTGTACACAAACAATATCTGCAACTGATAATTTCCCCCCCACCGCAAACGACTAGGCCCTGGAGTCAGAATTAGAATGCTGGGCACAGATAAGCTCTTATTACGGAACCGCAGGGAAGAGCAGGGCTCCTACACCGCCTCTCTCCTCTTTGTCTGCCGTCAGTCAGTGGCCTTACAACCCGAGGTGTGAACTCAGCAGTCTAAAAAGACACTGGTGGTGGTGGTGGTGAGACATGGCTTGTTTTGTAGTCTCTGCTGGGGGTCATAATGTTTTTTTTGGGGCTTTTTTTGTTTTGTTTGGCCTTGCCTTGCCACTGCTGGAGGAAGGATGGTTTTGCCCTTGCTTTATTTGTGTCCCGAGTTTGCCCCCCCCAAGCCAAGTGATTAACTCTTAGAACTGTTTTTAAAAAATCTTTTCCACCTCAACATTTTTTTTGTGTTGACTCCAGATAAAATATCTAAGCTTGGTTTTTGAAAGTATAATCTTGGTTTCCTTTTGAGTGAGAATTTTGGAATATTTTGGAGAGGCCACGGCTCGCTTGGTGGAAAACTCCCCGACTCTCGATTGTCGTTAGAGATAACAATGACTCAGTAATGTCTCTTTGTTCCTCTCGTGTCACATATTACATTACGTTTCACTTAGCAGACACTTTTATTCAAAACAACTTAGAAATGAAGCCATAATCAGTAGCATACAATACATAGAAAAATACATGGTACTACCAGCCCAAACAAGCTTGGTGTGTAACAGCAGTTTTTTCCCTCTCCCTCTCTCTCGTTGTGTCATTGTGCTCTGCTTGTGTACGTTGGGCTGGTTAGGTGCAGCGTTTCCCTGTCGTGTGTCACCACCTGTGTCACTGGCAGGTCTGTCAGTTGACAAATGAGGAAAAGGGAAGCTGTCAGGACCTGCTGTTATCTGTTAGTAGGTGTGGCCTTTACAATGCTCTCAAATGAGGAAAGAGTGGCATTTTTTGCATGCAGTGACTTCATATGAAACTGTGAGGTCATGGTTTGTTTTCTGTACTTGTGAAGTGTGTGTGTGTGTGCGCGCGTGTGTGTGTTTAAGGGAGAGTGTTAGTAGGAGTGCCCCCTCCCTCTGTCTCAGGTAGTTTTAGTATAAATATGTCAGTGGGGTGTGGCGGTGTGTGGGAAAAGAAACACGCCTCACCAGCTCTGCATATCCTCCAGAAACCACTGTGCCCTGTGGAGCAACACAAGGCAGTTTTGCTCAAGGAAGAATGTTATTCACATGCCAGTCTTGAACTTGCCCTATATTAACCTCCAAAAAATGAGATCCTCCCCAATCAGAGATGATATTAATAACATAAGGGAGAGGAAAAATGCGCTATTACACTTGTTAGTAAGTGTGAGCCACAGCATAATACCCCTCCCTAAAACAAGCATTACCTGGCTATTATGAAGGGGTGGTTCACTCCGTCTGAACTTGTTGACCAAACGGGAGCAATTAGGCCATCACAGGCATGAGCCAAGTGCCCTGTATGTGCTGAAGGAGGCAGAATCATAATCTGGCATTCAGGGTTGCTGGGATTATGCCCTGTGTGATTACAATGGGATTGGGAGTCTGCTGCCTGCAGCGGAGCTTTGCATGGGCCGCCTCTTCCCCCTTTAAAGACCATATCAACAGGGAACAAAGTGTACTACGCGATGAGTCACAGAAGTAAACATTCAAGTTGTTGTAAACGATTAACTTTTCTGCTCCCAAAATTAGTAATTTTTCAGTAGTCATAGTCATTGGTCATTTTTCTTTGCTTGTCAAGATTTTAAATTCCTTTTTTTTCCTTTAGCAGGGATGCATCTGTCTTTGACGTGCTAACAGTTTATTGTCAGGGAAGATGTGTTATTTGAATGTGCATTAATTTTCCTTGGTCCTTAAACGTGATGCGTGCCCTGATCTTCCTACACTAACAAGACCAGGCAAACCTTTGACCAAAACAGTCAGTCATTGAAGCTGCAGTCAGAGCTGTTAAAGGCTAACCCCTCCACTCTAGCATGGCCTCCCAGCCCTCGTGTGGCTAGTCACAAGCAGGCTCTACAGTGCCCTTTTTCTCCCCTTTTCAGGACCACATCACACCAGGAAACAAACTATACATGTACAGGTCTGAGAAGTGGGCTGTGGTGGTACCTTTATCAAAGAAACATACACTAAAGTACTTTTATGTTATTAAATAATAATATTAAATAATATTAAACTATTTTAGTGTGTATAAGATGGAGACATATTGGCTATCTGTTTACTAAAACATGAGAAATGTTACTTGAGTTTCGATTTTTTTATTTTCAGTTTGATTTAGAAACATACCTAGCCAGGTGTTCACGGACACCTCGGGCCTGTCCTAGCCATCTCAACAAGTGATGACAAGATGAAGTGGGTTAAGTTGTGATCAAGACAGTCTGCCAGGCTGTGTAAATGTTAAATGTGTCCAGCTCTTTACATAGATTTAAACGATTTACAATGTGTCTCAGGTGCACAGTTCCCACATCAATGTCAATGTTCTCAACTCAACAAGATGGCCGGGCAAATTCTGTTCAAAACAGACAGACAGTGGGATGTGGGCCTCATAGTGTAGTAATGTTCTCATGCTACAGGTTTAAACATTTTAGGACGTCGTGGAGGACCACGTGTAACCAAACTGTTGGCTGAGACAGACCGTGGGTGAGGCTGTGGAACTACGTACAGAGTAACTTCCTCCATAGTGGCTTGTCCCCCATGTCCTCGTGTGGCCAGACATTTCTTCCCTCATAACATGTCCTTGTGAACTCTCAAACCGATGGCGAACTTGTGACCGAGACCGTCAGGCAGTCAGTGGGGCTGAGGAGCTGTTAAAGGGTAACCCCCTCCTCCACCTCACTCCGCCCCGCCCCACCGTGTCCTCATGTAGCCAGGGGCTGGTTACTGTGCCCCTGTCATCTCCACGACTTTTATGTGTTGGCACTAAGCCACTTTACCCAGTCAAGCAGATATAAACCTCAACATAGGTCTCTCTCTCGCTTGCTCTCTCTCTCTCTCTGTCTTTAAAATCGCTCACCCCTAACTTGCCACAATCATAAAGTTTGCGCAAAAAAGCACCAGCTTTGTGCTAACACAAAAAAGAACACGAGCTCAGCCTACCAAAACACTCAAATGGTTTTTACAACCTTTGCCTTTGCTTTCTTTTCAGGTTTTTTGTTGTTGTAACTGTTTCTGTACAATTGATATACAGTACAGGTCGTTTCCAGCCACGTATTGTATTGGACCTCGACGAAATTCCTTTCTCACACAATGAAGGATGTTTACATTAAGTCTGCTAAGGTATATAAAGAACATTAAGTAAACCGGCCCTCAGGATGTGTTTTGACTGCCCAACCATTGTTGTTCTCACACCAATGACACAATTGCCTTTGATAGCATTTAATGGCAATGGTGGATTTATATTTTTCCATCCTCTGCTCCGTCAGCCTAACTCTCACAAAGGTTGCCCAGCTGGTCTTTGCTACTATCTGATGTTAATCAAATGCCTCATGGACCTAGCTCCAACTTAAACAAATAATGATTTCCGGTGATGAATGCTTTGCGTTTTGTTATACGCTGGTTTTCCAGATCATTCTAGACATGCTGAGAGAAACTTGAAGCATGTATTTGCCAGACTCACCTGAATACCAACTTCTATTTAGAATAGAGTATAATTTTTTGATAGTAAAGGAAATGACGGTGTATAGCAACACACATAAAACAGCGTAATGTCACAGGCCATATACAGTCAATCCGGAAAGTATTCACAGCGCTTCACTTTTTTCACATTTTATTATCTTACAGCCTTATTCCAAATGCTACAAATGAATATCTGTTGTCAAAATCCTACACAAATTATTCCACCATGACCATGTGAAAAACAAGTTGTCTTGACAGTTTTCAAAATTTATAAAAAAATAAAAAACAAAGAAATCATATTTACAAAAGTATTCACAGCCTTTGCTTAATACTTTGTAGAACCACCTTTGGCAGCAACTACATTCATTTTTTCATTTAGAAATGAAAAGGGATTAAAAGGGAGGTCATCGGTGTGTCGTGTGTGTTTCAACCTTTCAGTACATTGAAATTGTACATTTTGAGTCTGCACCTGGCTAAAATAGATGGGTGTGAGTTTTTAATGAAATCCTATGGAGAGTATCATGATCTGCTTCTGTAGTCACAGTGCATGTTGACATGCATGCTTCTTTAGGTGTAATTCAGATTTCCAATGTTGGCGGCATTCATACGGTACATCCCCAAAAGATGTCAATCCCACTACCATGCTTGACTAGCCAGATGATGCACTTTTTTGGTAAAATTCACTTGTTTACCACCACACATGCTTAACACCATCTAAAGCTAATTTGTTTATCTTGGTCTCATCAGACCACACGACATGGTTCCAGTGATCCATATCCTTGGTCTGTTCATCTCTCTTGAGACCAAGATGAACAAATTTGCTTTAGATGTAGCCGGCCCCAGGTTATTCTCAACCCAATCTCACAAAGGCTGCCCATGCACTGAATGGCCTTTGTGGCCACATGGGTCATACACAGCATTGCAGCACAATATGTTTTGGATTCCTGAGGTCTCGTAAAGTATTCTTTTTAACACACTTCTCTCTCTCTGACTGAATCACAGCTACAGTAGCTTGTAAGTACACTACTTTAAGTGTTTTCTCTTTGGCTGGACAAAAAAAAATCTATGATTTATCAAGGTCACAGTAGCCCCAAAAAACCTAAGGTTTAAGCTACAACACTCAGGAGAACATTTTCTGTACTAATGCTCTACCGCCAGGGTTTTTAATGGCAAAAATGTATGTGCCTTGCCACCATTACCAGTTGCCTCTCTAACTACAAACATTACCCACACTCAAAAACTACCTACTGGGCTTTAAGTATAAGGGGATGATGAATGATCCGTACAGGTTGATATTATCTTGTATAGGGTCTTTTTTGGTTAGTGTTTTGTTTGTTAAAGTGTGTGTCAAACATTTTTATTGCCCCAAATTCAGCTGTGTCTAAGCATTGTTGCTGAGCTACTCCTCTGCTTGTTTCAACCGATTCCCCCCGACATTGATGGCTGTTGTGTTGTTGTGTCTTTTGTTAACTGGATCATTGTTCTAGTTCTGCTTTGGTCATTGTGTCAGTGGCTAACTGACCCTAGGTCACCAGGACTGCTAAACAGTGCATATCAAGTCAACAGAGCCGCTTCTCAGAAGCTACTCTACTCCTCTCTGCTCCTGCCCCCCAGTGGTCAAGACGTGCAAGTCAAAGAGGAACAATGTGGAGCACTCAGCCAAGGTTAGAGCGGTGTTGCCAAAGATGTGGCCTCTTGTCATGTTTAATAAATCTCTGTAGAGCCCACAGAGGGGTTTGGATTGCACATTTACATAGTGCCTCTGGGTGTTGAGAGAGGCTAGAGTGTGCAAAGTCTGTCCTTCTAAATGTGCGCTCAGTCAGTGTGTGCTTTACTTCATTTCAGATGCGGCTGATGTGAATGTTCTGGCTTTGAAAGCATCTACTCCTTGTGGGTCAGCTGAAGTGTACAGCACTGGTGTTCTTTACCAGGGGATTTTGATGCTTTTTAGGTTGCCGTGTTGCATTGCACAAGAGCAGTTGGTTTGTTGTGATGTTCCAGCACGTGGTGCTTATCCAGAATCTTGTGTACAAGCGTGGTGTATACTGATGGGTCCACCATGAAGTACAGTTTTGTGTGAGCTCAATTTTTAAATTGTGTCTCTTACTTCTTACTTTAGATGATATGTATGCATGATCCAGCAAGGAATTTACTGAGCTATACCTACTGTACCCATGCCTGGTATGACTATGGTCTATCAGTAACAGGGACGAGACTTTTTACACTATGAGGCACAGACTGTACTGCTGTTCAGACAGTGGTACAGAGTAGACATGTACTGCACAACTCTTCCAGTCAGATACTTTATGTCTATAATGTTACAGAGGTCAAGCCAGCAAAGCAGCAGCAGCACCTTCCACACTGCAGATGGAGCCTGCTAGTTGTTTGTGCACTCCATAGATTTTAAACAGGTTTTTTTTCCTTTTCTTTTTTTCCCTTCCAAATTCTCCATAATGGCTAATCTTGGATCACCTTATTTCCCTGACCCACTTTCAATTGACTTGACTTTATTCCCACTGTTTACAACCATTTCTATTGTGCAGTGCCAAGACTCTGATTTCCATACTTAAAAAAAATGCTGCCCTCTTTTGTGCCTTTTAGACTACATATCTATTGACGAAAGGTAATGACCGTCTAGCTGACTAAAACTTGATAAGAGATGCAGGATCCAGTTTGACCAGCCATCTGCAAAATATCTGTTGTATATCATTTGGAAATCATCACTTTTAAGTATCTTAAAATGTAACAATAGGGACATGTGTGTGTGGTGTCCACTACTCCAAGCTGTCTAGGAAGAGCACAAATGGGAAAGAGGAAATCCAATTACGAGCTGCAAAGCTCCTACCTGTACTAGGCTGGAACACAACCAGTAAACGTAAGACAGGGAGTACAATCATCCCTCTAGACTGGAAGCTGTACTGATGCAATGTAAGAAGAAAGAAAGAATGAAAGAAAAACTAACCTAATTTTCGTCATAGTGAGAAGACTTTTCATGGTTTGGTCTCTAGAGAGGGTGAGATGATTTTGATACTTCTTTGTCTGGGTGAAAATGTGTTTATGAAATGTATGCATTGTGAGACGTTTGCAAAAGGGTTTAAGCATATTCACTCAGCAGGTCAACGTTTAATTTTTCACATCCATGAATTTTACAGTGTCTTATTGAGCTTGCTTTAGGAGGGCTACACTTGTAAGAAATATTCTCCCCTTTTTCCTAGTTCTACACAAAGCAGGGATGGCTAAATAAAAGCACATATGATGCTTTATCCTGAGTGCATGGCTGTGATCACGCCATGATGTGCTGCCCTTTGTTTACCGTTTGCTGCTGCCTGTTGTCATGGTACCCATCGCATCACCAGTCAGAGAGGGCATCCATGAGGAAAAGGAAGCCAGGGGATTTGTAGGATGCACCAGGTGGCCGGGATCATTGTCTGCTATTGGCCTCGCAAAAGGAGAAAAAAAACATCCATGAAGGGACTGGCAATATTGTCTTTGTGATGCCTTAGGTCTCTTGGATTTTGTGGTCAGTGGTGTCTGGTGTTTTGTTATTTCTAGCTAGGGGCATGGATATGTTCAGTCAGTCAGTATAGTAGTAGTGGATTAGCCAGCAGTGTTAACAGGGCATGGTAATTGGCCCAGAGCATTTTGGACAAGGCTTGGCAAGTGCTAAAGGCAGGTAGTGGTACTGTCTATATTCCTGGCTGCTCCCACAAGATGACCCATCTCTGCAGACAGCACCTGTCTGGAACACATTTATGAATGCAGAACTAATTAATAACTATCAATAACGATAAATATAACCACCAGTGACACAGTCAATATTACACTAGTGATACATTTCTCACTACTTGTTCAGTCCACTTATCTCTTCACTTCCTCTAATGTCCATCATGGCGCCGTCGTCCCATTGGGATCACTTATCTAAGGGTCTACGCCACAGTCTTGTCTCTGTACCCTTCGTGGCTCCCGCCTGTCCCTATAGTACCAGTGATGGCTTCCCCCCTGAGTGCTGGAACTGGCCTCAGACGGGAGCAGAGGGACCGTGGCCCTGCCACCTGTTGGACTGGATAAAGATCACACTTGGACGCTTTCCTTATTGTGTCACCAGCTCAGTTCCTGACAAGAGTGTGACAGCAGGCACACATCACCCTATTCTTTCCAGCCTGCCGGTCGCCGGTTGGACCAGTGGATCTCTTAACCGAGCACTAGCTGTCTTCTGATAGTACGTTTGTAATTTTTTATTAGCAGGATGGTATAGATTATTTTTAGATCATTGGATTATTGTTATATTGTTTTTGAAAAAATGCTGTCCATATTTAAGCTCTGTGATTGGATTGAAGATTTTGTTCAAAATATCCATGGTGATTTTGTTTAAAAATAAGGTTATTTTTCACACACCGCGCTCTTCCGTCTTGTTGGTGCGTCTCTGAAGTAATCTAGTAGTAAGGAAATGGATCGCACTCAGTTTTTCTTCTTTTCTTGTTGTTTTCTTTTTATTTTAGCATTGCAGAGACTGACATGACAGACGTTTCGGCTGCACAGAGCCTTCTTCAGTGTCTTCAGTGTGTTTAAAAATAAGCCCTAAAATTTTCAGTGGACCATAAATACGTTCACTAGCATTATCATGGCCTTCCTCTCCTATTTGTATTTTCAAACAAAGTGGACGTGACATGGGGGAGATGGGACAAAACACACAGTAGTAACAGATAGCACATGTTTGGACGGACAAGCACTGGATTTGTCTATCTGATTTTCCTCAGCCCTTCAGTCCTGAATAAAGGGGGCCCAGGTGTGAGACAAGGGTTTTTTTTGTGTGGGGAGTACAGACAACAACGGTAGCCCCACTCCACCACCACCTCCAAAAGAAGCAGCCGCGGCCGGTGAGTCTCTGCGGTCGGTATGTCACTTAGCTCTGGAATGCGCCAGTCATTACACCGGGCTCATGCTTCACCTCATTTACCCAACCGCCCCTCTCCCTTAACTCCTCCAGCCCCACCGCCCCTCTCCCTAAACTCCTCCAGCCCCACCGCCCCTCTCCCTAAACTCCCCAGTCAACCACCCACCACCACCACACCCCTCCTCTCCCCCTCATCCCTGCCCCTACCCATGACTGGCCTAATTGTGAAGGCAGCTGAAGAAGGGCCTTTGTGAGCCCTTGAACAGCAGTCAGACCTCTTGCGCTCCCGCAGTGCCGCAGGGAGCTACGCACCGCCGCCACATGGGCCCGCTCAACAGGCTCCCTGGCTATAGGGTTGCACTCTCTCTCTCTCTTTCCTCTCGAACTAGATCTTCACCTATATTGTCTCCTACTAGTTGTTGTGATGGATGGAATAGTCATTTTTCTAATGTGTAAAATAGATGCAAAACTAGATTCTACATGCTGCTGTAAAAAAAAAAAAAAAAAAGCAGGTATTCGTTTGTTACAAAACACGCTTGTGTCTGATCCCATTGACCTGCAAGGCTACTGGTTACAACAGTGTGTACGTGGGGCCAAGAATACACCTTGGCTTTGCCCATTTTTCTTAGAAGGAAAAAAATGCAGATCATTGTTTATCTAAAGGTAAATGTCTGGACACGGCCGCAAGTCTGGAATGTACTGGCAAAAGCGAGTGGCCTCACAATAGATTGTTTTACAAACCCCACTCATCAACCGTACCGTAGGTCTAACCAGTTCCGTAATCTCCTTGCCTGTCACCAGACGACTTGAACAAGTGCCAGGACGGGTTTTAATCAGACCTTTGTGGGTCAAGTCCAGATTTTTCTCGTCTGTTTAAACTGGCTTTCTTCAGGTTTCCCCCTTACCCTATGAATGAGCAGTAAACACTCCCATCTGTTTATTTACTTAAAGGTGAGCCAGTAGTCAGTCTGGTGGTGTGTGCTGGTATGAGGGGGTCTCCGTCCGTGTTGCGGTGCGAGTCCAGATGGCTCTCGTCAGATGCCGAAAGACCCAGTCTGTCGGTGTCCGTCACATGATCAGTCCGGGGGCAAGCAAGGGTCAGGGGTCACTTCTGTGACCGGCTGTCCGTATCAGTTTAAATGAGGGAGATGGGCTACCATTGTCTTTAACATCATTATTGAAATAAAGAAGGAGTGCAACACTGCAGCTACACATAGTCCTCGCTTCACTGGCTGGCATTTTGCCGTTTCTTGATCAGCGCCTCTGTCGTAAAAAGCTGCACCTGACAATTTAGGCTTGTTTGCAGACCTTCTCTGAATTGGTATTTATCTAGAAGTATTCTTTAAATGATTGTCAATATTCCTGAACTGATTATCATTTAACCTTGATGATCAAAAACCCGAAACACCCCGTGACCTCGGGTTTATCACTGATGATGTGTCCAATTAGCACCCCATGGTGTATTGAAGAACCTTCATCTTGCCATGAAGGGTCAAATTGAGACTAACCACCTCTTCCTGACCAATAAGTTCATATGAACACGATATAACGCCCACAATACAGTCCTGGTTTTGTTGTTTTTGAGGCAAGCCATTAACACATCATTGTATGACTGATCATGCACATGTTGACCGACTTTGTTTATTCGGTTGTGACATTGAGGACCCTTCAGCACTCCCTTGGTTTCGGTAGCTGCTGTGCTCTTGGGGGGGCTAAAGCACTCCACAGAATCAACCTGTTGCCATAGAAATGGAAGAAACGCAGGTCTGCTGCACAACAGAAGTAGGGGGAAGAGGAGTTGGGGGAGGGGATGTGTAAGGAGCAAGAGAGCGAGAGTCCGGCATTCTCAATTGCTTATTAGCATAGCGGAAGGTAAGCCAATGAGAGGCAAGGAGCTGCCAGATTACTTAAAGGGGACTGGCTACGACCCCCTTACCTCATTTCAAGGGGGTAAAACCACTCTAATCTCCTGGCAGGGCTGCCCCAATTGGAACGCGCAGACCCACAACTTTAAGTTGGTCCTGAGTCTATGTGTGTGCAGTTTGACTTGACTTGTCTTGCTTTGCCTTGACAATCAGGGCGACCAGGGACCCCTGTGCTTGGACATGGACTGAAAATCATTTCTCCTCATCTGTGTTGGAAGTTGGCTGTTGGGCAGCGGAAGAGAGGTGGCCCCTTTGGTGGCTGTAGCAGCCTGCCGCACGTAGAGCTTGGCTTGCCTTTGTCTCGGCCCGTCTTTTGAAGTGTCTGTGGAATGCACTGCCTGAGGAGGGCTGCACTGGGGCAGAGCCGGGAGCTGTCTGCAGTCTCCCCTCATGCCGAGGGGCTAGGGTCCGCACTGACCACGCTCACAGCCCCCGGCACCTGTTGAAGGAGATTTTTTTTTTGGCCTGGGGGTTTCTTGTCCCCCACACTCTCCTCCACAGTTTCTTTTGGAGATTGGTGAGTTTTATTATACTTTATTATGTCGTCTGTGTTGTGTTTTCCCCGTCATCAGCCTTTGTTTCTCGCCACGTTGTTGTGTCTTTGTTGAGCCTAGACGTCTGTTTTTTGTTTCAAGCCCTGTCTGATTGCCTCGGATTTTATGGCTCAGAGAGCAAGGTGTGGGGAATGTGTTGGTGCAATGACTTGTCCTTGGGTCCTTGTAAATCTGCAGTGTTTTGAGCTACTGTGAGTTAGAATCTGTGGAACTTGAGGTATGTACATATTGACCCAAATCGGGTTGATTTGTTTTCCGTTTACGACTTGCCAATGCTTTTCGGAATGCTCCTAAGCCATCACAAGCAATGCTGGACTACTGTTGAGGGTCCCTGTTACAGTTCTTAAGCCCACAGTGTGAAAACTTGCCAGGCCTCTGCTGTAATTGATTTAGTGCATCCCTTCCTTTCCCCTTTTTTCCCCATCTCCAAAAGGGAAGTGTATGGTGTTTTTGGTGTGTATGCATGCGTGTCTGTGTGTCCGTGGGTGTTCTCTGCTCGGGTGTTCTGAATGGATTGTACCAGGGAGAGCAGCTCGGCTCTGGTCTTTTCAGTGGTGATTTGTTTGTTTTTGAACGTGCCTCCCTTTGGAAACGGCAAAGGGGGACTTTCCCCAACTATTCTCCCCATCCCATCCCCTCCCCTCCTCTCCCCTCTCCACTACCCTTTTCCATGCTCTCCACATCTCTGCGGCTCCACTGATTCACCGCGCTGGCATATCTGTGCCGGGCCAGCTGTAGCCCTGACAATACGTCTAATAAAAACAAGCCCATTTGCATCTCAATGGGGAGCGCCATGTGTGGCTTGCACAGAGATCTCTTGGAAGATATTTTACGCAGCGAAAGCAGGCTTAGCCCTCCTCTATGAACTGAAGCAAAGCGAAGCGAAGGGAAGGAGCCGGTGTCCAGTCCAGTTAAACAGGAGCCTCACTGGAGTTTACCGACACAGCATATTGTTTAATGTTTTCTATTTTTGGAGAAATGGTGGGGCCAAATGAAGAATAAGCCTCAGTGGGCTGCTGCTTTGAAATTTGTTATGATTTTGAGATTGGGTAAGGAAGTCTGCAATTGAGGAATGCTTAATGTTGAGATTCTGCTTTAAAAATGTAGGGCAGGTTGTCTTTAGGGTGCAAGACCCCTTGACCTCTTGGTCGAAAGGGGCATTGTGAGGCCCTACCCGGCCTCAATGAGGGAGAGTGGGGTGAGACCTAGACCCAGCGGATAAACCTCTGACAGACCCCACTGTGACCCCACCAACCAAGGGGGCAAAACGACACCAAACTACCCTGTGGGGGTTGATTCATACCCCTGATGAAGTTTGACTACTGCAACACTTCAGGGATTGTCAGGCATGTAGTGTTTTTGCAGTTGCTGTTATGATAGTTTTTCCTGGGTTTCCAGAATAGGCAGTTCTGTTGGGAAAGAGAGAACTCTGAGGGTAGAGGTCAAGTGTAGGGGTGTTTGTCACGTGGGGGATGAGGGAGGTAACATACGAGGAAAGGAATGTCTTGAGCCACGGGCTTAGAAGCCCATAAAAGCCAATTGGCTGTATATAACATCTTGAACTTCACGTTTGTAGGTTCCGTTGGAGGATGACGTTTTTGGTTATCAGTGTCAGTCAAAATACCTTACAACTATTTTTAAGAGGTCAATTCGGAACTTTTAATTACTTTGCCCTGACTTTGTTTAATAAATCTTCTCCAGATGCACCATTGTGAGACACACAATTGTATGCATCAGTCATTGATTACAAAACAAATAACACCCCTTCATCAGGTCTTTCGTGGATTTTGCATTATTGCTGATCCTTATTTTCTCTGCAGAGCAGCACGCAGAAGCTAGTAGTCTTTCAGGCAGACAACAGATTGCAGAGGGCAGGGAGGCAGCTGATCTGGTTTTTGTGAGACATTCCAAGGCCTTTAAGCCCCCCGGAGTCCCACGCAGGGGTCCTGTAGTCACTGTGGCCCATATGGCGGCCTCTCAGTGCTAGAGCGAGAAGGGGTTCACCTCCGCTCCTCTTATCGGCTATGTTTGGGCTGCTGGTGGGCGGTGACGTGCATTGTGGACAAACTGTGGCTGGTCTAGTCTGATTCCTGCCTTCCCAGGTTAACGCGGCCACTGGGATAGTTGTTTAAGCTGATGGGGCTTCAGTGATCCGCAGATCCCGGAGTCTCACCATGTCACCAAGTTGTTGTACAGTGTTTGTAATTCTTTTGCTTTAGAAACAAATCTAAACACTCTGTATTGCAAGAAGTCACACTTGTTGCTAACTTAATGTTACACTTTATGGCCAGGAGAGGGTGTTGGAGTCCTATGGCATCAGCATAGCTTGCTGAGACGTTGTGGGGTAGTGCAGTAGGTTTAAATCATGTACATTCCCTTCTCTCGGAAGAATAAAGACCTTTGTGTTGGATGTAGACTATGGACTGCTATTGTGTGCCATTTTGTTTGTTTTCGTCCCTGGTTGTGTTATTGGTGTGTGCATGTATCTTTTGTCTGTCTGTGTAATGTAGTTGCCTTTCTAGTATTGTTGTGTTCTCTTGTATGTATGTTTTATTTAAAGTATTTCGTTTTTTGAGAGACTAGCCCTATGATTCATGCACACACACATGCATGCAAATGTATGTAGGCTTTTCTTGTTTCGTCTCCTCTTGGTGTAGGGGCAGTGTCCCATTTTCCCATACTGTCAGTGAATTCAGAACTTCAGACTTTGTGTTCCTCCCCTCCTCTAACCCAGGAAAATGAAAATGGTGGATATTGTAGCACAGAAAATGCCATCAGAGAGTGACGTGCATGTGGCGAGGAGCTTTCTCACGAAGATTTTGCGAAGTTCCATGAGGTAATGTCACCGTAGAAACCAACACCAAAACCCTGTATCTTCCCAACTTTCTCATCATCCAATCAGATCTGCTTGTTCATCCTCCCATCTGTATCATCGTCTTGTGTGATGTCACTCCCCTTGGTCCAGTTCTGTGCCCCAGTTTTTCTGTCTCCAGTTCCATCCTCCTACCCGCCAACTTTCCATCTTAGAATCCTATAATAAATGGCTTTAATGTACTTTATGTCTGATTTGAATTTAATCGTTACTTTGCAAAGCATGCAGTACTTTTCTGTTGGTGTGATCCAGTAATATTGTGCGAAGTTAAAATGTGAAGGACAGATTTGTACCTGTGCTCTGATACTGGGGTGTGTAGGGTCATGAGCCACACCACGTACCTGTTTTTGCTGGTTCCCTTGACAACACTTGAGATCACAGTGTTGTTTCTGTTGTCTCTCCCAACATGCATTGCAGAAAGAACCGCTTCAAAGGGTATGTTTTTAAAACGCAAGACTTAAGTGATTGCAATGTGATGAAACCTCCTCTGTGACCTTTGTGTTCTGGTCTGTGCATGAAAGTCTCTCTCTCTCTCTCTCTCTCTCTCTCTCTCTCTCTCTCTCTCTCTCTCTCTCTCTCTCTCTCTCTCTCTCTCTCTCTCTCTCTCTCTCTCTCTCTCTCTCTCTCTCTCTCTCTCTGTGACTTGTGAGTAATATGTGTCCACAACATTGGCAGCCCCTTGGGCAGGCCTTTGTCAAGTCCTTTCTTTTAGCCATAATTATCCTCTGCTCACTCTGGCATGTGGCGTTTTGCTGTGGTTGACCTGCTGTGATGTCCATGTGTGTGTTCTACCAAGGGGACAAGCAACAAGCAAGCCAGCAAGGGACTGAGTGAAGAGAGATTCATTTCCAACAATGAGCCATTCCCTGAACCTAACACCTCTCTTTCTTTTTCATTTTACCCCCACCCCCATCCTCTCCTCTCTCTTCTTTCATTATTCTACTCTCTCTACCCTCTTCTCTTCCTTGTCTTTTCTCCTAATCCTGCAGGAGGAATGAACCTGTAAGTAGGCCTCACTCCTGGCACTCTACCAAGTTCAACGAGAGCCAATCAGAGACGACCAAGACCCAGTCCACACCCTCGCCAGTCTGGCAAACAAGATATGATGCAAGGTGACTCATGGCTTAGTGGTGTAAACCTATGTTTTAATTTTAAGCTGTACAATTGGATCATGTGAACTGTGAAAAAAGTAATTCCATCAGAGGGGGAAGTTAGAATATCTGCATTAACAATTATAAAATGTTTACATGTCAACCTGTAAACAACTTTTGCCCTGAATGTGATTCGGAGCAGGTTTTTATTTAATGAAGTTTGTGGGGAAACCTTTTACTCCAGACAAAAAAAATGTGCCTCATTTGATTTGAATTCTTTTTATGTGGGAACATATTATGTACTAGTGTTGTGATCTCTCGAACGAAGATGTAAATTCAAATGATCATATTTTCCTAAAGCAGTCCCAAGAATGTTTTGTTTTTTTCCCCCATTTGCTTTTTAGCTGTACATCTTCAACTGATCTCTCAGCTGGCTGGGACCAGACCAACCTGCGCAGAGTGTCCGACCAGTTCAGTTCCCTGGGGAGCATGGACAGCTTAGAGCACGCTCCACACCCTTACCCGCCAGGTCGACTATCTCCAGGAAAGTCCAACAACAACAGTGTCGAGCATCTGGGAGGCGGCAAGCGTGACTCAGCCTATAGCTCCTTCTCCACCAGCTCTGGCACACCAGATTATACCTTGGCTAACAGCAACGCGGCCTCCACGGAAAACATGCTGTACAAAGTGAGCCAGTGGGAATCGAGCGGGAGGCACAGCAATGGGAGACACAGTGCTGGTGGTGGGGAGGCAGGGCGACAGGAAGATCGCCCTGCTTACCTGCAGTTGCCTTCTGTCCCAGTAGCAGCAGGAGGTGGTGGTGGCGAGCCTGCCAGAACTGACGAGCAAGCTGGCTCGCGACATTCAAGCTCCAGTCGGATCAACTTCGGACCTGTGTGGCACGTGCC
This sequence comes from Engraulis encrasicolus, assembly GCF_034702125.1. Taxonomy (NCBI): domain Eukaryota; kingdom Metazoa; phylum Chordata; class Actinopteri; order Clupeiformes; family Engraulidae; genus Engraulis; species Engraulis encrasicolus. The sequence goes on along the minus strand of NC_085862.1, from coordinate 22,130,419 downwards.
AGACAAGAAGAAGGCATCTGCCCCTTCCCCTCCTCCGCCACCACCTCCAACGCGCAGTGACAGCTTCGCCATAACCAAGGTCCATGAAAAGGGGCTGGTGATAGCTTACCCAGAGGCTCCAGGGCCTCATGCCCAGCTCAAGTCTCAGGGCAAAGCTCAGGACTTTCAAGGTAATGAGAGGGGTTCTGAGACTCGTCGGAGTTTTAATCTAAATAAAAATGATGTTGCTAGTCCCCACATTTCAGGAGAGGGCCACACCCATCCCCAGTCAAACCCCAGTAAGACACATTCTTTCTCCAGCACAGATGTCAGAGCGGGTCTCCCACCTTACTCTCACACACCCTATCACCAACGGCAGTACAGTGATGAGAGCACTTTCCACACCAAGGCCAGGGCCATAGCAGCTCCCAGAGCCCAGAACATCAGTAATTACTATTGCAGCAGCATGCAGGAGCTGCCTACCCACAACCAGTCTCACTTCTACGGCCAGAACCAGGGAAAGACACAAAGCACTTCTTTATCCACAAATGCTATCGACCAGAATGCAGGAGATGGTGGAGGTCACACTAGGTACTACTGTGTCACCTCAAGACAGCCGCCTCAGACAGTCTCTCAAGCCGCCATAACGAAGGTGGAGGACTGGAAGGCTCGTTCCAGTCCAGAGGTGCCACAGACTGGAGGGGAGAGGAATTCTTTCAGTGCTCAAGGAGTTAGCAAAGCCAAGTATATGCCACCTCAGCCACTAGCATACAATCCAAATAATAGGGATGGCAATGTACAAAACAGGCAAGGGGAGAACCAGTACTCTTCCAGCAACCCAACCAATGCACCAGAGGTATCAAAAGCAACACTAAGCGTTGAACAGAGGCCCAGTCAGCGGAGGACTACTGGACCACCCTCAGAGCCACATTACATGAGCTATCCTCCTAGTAAGCAAGCAGAACAGAGGAGGATCTCCTCCCCTCCACCTCCTACAAAGGAGCCATCCCAGGATGTTTGGCTGCCCCAGGGCCAGGGTAAGATATGTCCACAGAAAACCCCCATGCTGCACTCCCTTGCCAAAGAAAACCCAGAGCAAGATGATGGACTCGAAACCAAGGGAGGTGAAGAAGTCATTGAATATGTGAACGGCAAACAAGTGCGACGCAACGATCGATATGCCACCACGCTGCGCAACGAGATTCAGAATAAGAGGGCCCAGCTGCAGAAGAGCAAAAGTGCTGCCACCCTGGGCTCCACCGAGGAGGCGGAAGAGATGCTGGACAACTCCCCGACCTCGGGTAACGGGACCTTCACAATATCGTACAAGGACCATCTGAAAGAGGCCCAGGCCCGTGTGCTGAAGGCCACCTCTTTCAGGAGGAGGGACTTGGAGCCCGTCTTACTGGAGCATCCAGAACCACAGCTGCTGAGCGGCCCTTCTGTGGGAGCCATCAGTCGTAAAGATGGCGGATCCCTTCCCAGTGTGTCTGAGGTTCCGCAGACCAAGCCTGCGTCTGCTGGCAGCCAGGTGTCCCGCATTGGCAGTCGTAAGCGCATTCCTGCAGATAAGAAGGTGCGCTCATTCTCTGAGCCTGACAAGATCCACGAGGTTGGAGTGGACGAGGAACCCTGTCCCCCAGACAGCGCAACATCCCTCGTGGACCGACGCAAGTTCTTGGTGGCCACAGGGAAGCCGGCCTTTTCCAAACCACTTCCTAAGCAGGCACAGCAGCATGCTGCCGACGACCGCAGGGTGACCAGGCCTGGAGGAATGCCACAGCCTGGGCAGGCCGAGGACGTCTCAGAGAGGAAGAGTTCGGGAACTCCTTCTGAGGGCAGCCAGACGGAGGGCCAAGATGACCTCAGTTCTGCACAGGGGCCAGAGAACCAGAGACTAGGCACATTTGCAGAGTACGAAGCCACGTGGAATGTTCAGAGGAAGCCCCCAGAGTCAAAGCCCTCAGGGAGGTATCACTCCGCAGACAACATCCTAGACCCGGCTGTAGAGGAGAGAAGCAAACCAGCCTGTGTTCACGAGAGGTCCAGATCATCCCCGTCTGCAGACTTCTATGGACAGGTAAGACAATGTTTTTGTTTGTCATGGGTTAGCGGGGTTTGAAAACCCCACTGTTTGTCTTTATGTGATTATAGCTTAATACCTAAAAAAAAAAAACGTTTTGCTGTCGGTTGGGATTTACTCTACACTTCTGAAGGGCTCCCAGTGAAAGAAGTAGCCATGCCTTGTTTAGACAGGTTGAGCAAGTGAGCAATGGGAAAATAAGAGAAGACGCTAAGTCAAACATTAATCCAGGTCTGTCTATAAAGACACACCCGCAGACACAACCAAGCATACAGAAGGAACACTCAGCTGACAGAGCAGCACTAAACTCTCTTGAGGGCCAAGGCAGCAGAAAACAGTAGTTGCACCGTACAAACAAGGTTATGGAACTTGAGTCACGGCACAGGACTGTTGTTTTTGTCTTGTCTAAAGACTCTAAAACAAGTTCACTCCTTGGTCTTGACTGCTGAACTTCTCAAGTGGGTTTCTGAAGGACTGTATGCATGTGTGTGTGTGACTTCCATATTCACAGAACATTCCAGCAAGAGGAAGGAAATCTGTGGAGTACACCCAGACAGAGAGCAAGCTCGCAGAGCTACACAGGTCCGGCTTGAGGTAAGAAATTGGAGTCTGACTCATTCAATGCTTCCACCTTTATTTGCATCCTAGAACCCTATATTTTGCTCCAGAGTTTCTGGTTTGTCTGAGTCAGTTCCCAACTCACCCTCACTCTCTCCCTTTTACTTCCTATCAAATCAAGGCAAATAAGCCCCAAAATATATGTTTAAAATCCATTCTGTTGTCAAAGTTATTGGTGCAGAACAGACAGCCGCACCTCACTCAAGTAGATGGTGGAGGTGCACATACTGTAGTCTGCATACTGCCCATAAATTACCGGTCACGCTACAGCCAGGTAGGCTAGGGGTTGTGCAGTGTATTAGAACACAGAGAGGTAACTCGTCATACTAGCTTCACTCCCTGTTGTTAAGCGGTTTATGGAACGTAGGTGGTGACTTAATCAATGGTAAAATATTATTTGAATGAAGTGATATAAACCACTTCGTAGTATACATTTTAACATTTACTGGAGACTGTGAGGACCTTACGCATCTAAGAATCCCGGTCCTAACCTACGTTAACCCTATGACTCTATGATCTCTTTCTATCTCTTCTTCCTCTGCCTTCCTGCTATCTCTGCCTCTCCTCTCTTCGTCTCCTTTTAAATCCACCTCTAACAATTATGTTCTTTTTTTCTCATTTGTGAAGCACTTTGAGTTGCATCCCTTGTATGATACAGTGCTATACAAATACAATTATTATTATTATAAAATTATTAAGCTTATTACTTTCACCAGATAAGGACTGCAACAAGGACAATGTTGACCAACTACATAATGCACACAGAGCCGCCTCAGGGGTAGGCTTTATACAGTGTATAGGGACTACAAGTCAGTAACACCCGGAGACCCTTAGGAGCACTACTTGTATGGAAATGTTGGAAATATGGGAAGTTTTCTATGAATAACAAATCTTATAACTTGGCATGTAAACCCAGAAGTAGGACGTCTGACAAAAAATGGAAGTAATGAAATAAAACTAGAAGCAATTTAACCAGAATGGCTGAAATGTCTTTTCCACAAGTTATTCGCAAGGTGAACAACAACAATAATAGTAACAATATTATTGTGAATTATAAAGATTTAATCTAATTCCAACCATAACAAAAATCAACATCATCATCACATAAAATGCCAAATTTTATGTCATTGTTGTGGTATCTGTGTGGGTAACCAGGAATGAGATTTGCCAGGGTCCAAGTAAAACCTGACTCCCGCCAACAGATCCCCCATTATAAGCCCCTCTTGATTTGCCAGAGAGGGATACAAGAATCCACTCCCACCGGCTTCCTCGCATAACTCCCGGTTGCGGAGACACAGGCGGCCTTTTATTGGCCCGGCTCGGCAGACGATCGGCATGCCCACATGGACATGCTGCCGCGCCACAGCTGTGACAACACGGGGCCCATCCGCACAGCACACTGAGTGGGCGTTGTGTAGCGGCTAGCTCTGTGTTGCTCTGAAGTGTCTGCTGGAGTGTGCCCAGAGATTCTTTAAGTATATAGAGATATGCCAATGTAATAGGTTGCTATGGGCACCTAACATGACCAGGCTCCGGTCTGCCTAAAGGGGCGTGTCATAATACTCCTAGCATTGAATAGAACAGTCCTTAGGTCTGCCTAGGTCTGCCTAAAGGGGGACCCCCCCCCCCCTTGCAATAATAGAACCCGGAAACAATGGGCCAGTGGAACCTCTCTCTCTACTCTCTGGTGTGCCTCTCCTGACAGGAAGAGTCTGTATGACTGGCTCAGAGAAGGGCAGTGCAACACGTCACCTCAACACATGCATGTAGGCAAAAATCTACAGGCCTTGTCCAGGATTTTCTCACTCTTCTGACCTTGTGGTGTTGACCTACTTTTTGGAAGTATTTGTTTCGTCTACTGTTTTTGCAATCACCTGTACATTTAATATGGGATTGATTCATATAGGTTTATGCATAAAGGAATGTGTTAAATCTCTTTGACAAAACTGAAGACATTTATCCACGTAGAGCAAACATGTTGGTCTTTCCTCTCTCATCCCAGAAAGAATTGAGCGAATTATCTTGTATCAAAAAAGAAACTCCAGTCCAGTTGTATTACATTTTTATGGTCCTATGAGAGGCCTTTTTCTTTGTCCCCCTGGCATCTGAAGAAAACAGCCCAGAGCAAGTCTGCAATATGGCCCCCACCACTGAGCAAATGCCAATCACACAGAAGAGCCATTTGATGCCAGCCGAGTGTGACCTAAATGCTTAATGTGATGAGGGTGCAGAGCCACAAAAAGCAGAGCTCTTTCAGCCCCTCCCTGTGCCCCTCACTAGAAAACCGCCTTTGTGTCGCAGGCCTGCAGTTGAATAATGCATCGACATGGTACCAGGCAAGCAGCTGGATTGCAGTGCCAGCTTGCTCTCAAGCTGCTGCAACCCCAGTCATTGGCCACCTTGCTCTGGCCACATAAAACTAGTATGCACTTCAAAGTCTGGAGCACCACTGGCGATCAAAAGTCATACTGTAAGCTTACTTGTATGTGGGACCTTCGTACAACAACCGTTTCTTTACAACTAAGAAACATCCATTTCAATTCTAAGCAGCATCCTGCAGACGAACTGTAGTATTGGTTTGCTGCAATACTGCTGCAACTCCAGTCTTTACACAGCAACACCCTGATTTTATCAAGCACCACCCTGACGGCTCAGAACCATTACTTCAAACTGCATAGTGCAAACAGGGGTCAGATATTATTAATGGTTTTACACCTGTATGTCATACTGAAACTTGGTATGTGGACCTTTGGATCCCTCTGTAACCCTTTGAAGCAGTCTACATAATGGTGTCATGTGACTGGCATAAAGTTGGCATGATACCTGTCAGGAATATTAAGGACACATTACTGATGTTGTTGACTGTTGTCATAATGTGTCATTCGGTTTTTGGGGTTGTCAAGTTGACATTGTTTCGGTGTCATAACATTCCAAAATAACAAAATTGTGACAAACATCATCAACATCAATATGTCATTAATGTTCCAGACATGGGTCATGTCACTTTTATAACGGTTACTTCATGCTAGCCTTTTCTGGCCACGATGGATCCTATATGTAACTTATATTGCAGAGATTTTAGTTTTGCATGCTGCACTCATGGCTTGCTGCAGCCTCAGCCGTTGCTCGGCAACCGTGAACACACCCATACCTTCCCTTACTCCTCCCAGACTGGCGCTGTTTATGGCAATTACTCTCTTGGCTGCTCTAGTCCAGTGGTGCTCAAACTGTGGTACGTGTACCACTGGTGGTACTTGAGACATCTCTGGTGGTACTTGGTAGAATTTTTTTTGTCATTTTTTGTGCATTGATTTGAAGGCTGATCAAGCTGTTGCAGTCAAATGTCTCTTTGGTCTCACATTTTGTAATATTGAACTGTATGAATCTGAAAGCATAATTCAGAATAATAATAGGCAAGCACAAAATTTAAAAACAAACTTGCACTGAATGTGACCGTAGCTCTTGATGCCATTATGAACCTCTCCTGTATTGACTGGCAAAAGTGAATATGGAAGGCCTTTGCTGCGATATTCTAATGTTGGTTGTCAAGGTGGTACTCGGAGAGCTCAATATATTCTCGGGTGGTACTTTGCACAAAAAGTTTGAGAACCACTGCTCTAGTCCATTTAGCCGACAGTGAGCGTGCATATATGCTCTTGGAGCATTTCTGACAGACATGGGAGTTATGCCACTATCTCCCGGCTCCAAAATTCCATTTAAGATAGCCAGCGTAGATTATCTGTGTGACTTGAAGAAAACTTAATGAGCCTTTATCTTGACATTATTTATGCAAATTCCTATGGTAATATTTTTAAACTGAATTATTAAACTGAATTCAGTTGTTTATTGCCTTGTTACAGGGTGGAACTCATTTTTAATTAATTCTGCAGGAGCCGAGTCTCTCTAGCGATAACTTCCGGCATCAACCTGTAGGGCAGCGGAATGCCGTTTTAGACCTAGGGTGTACAATTCGTCAACTGCGCATTGAGCACTGAAGGTGTGAACAGGTTTGTCACTGTCACTGACTGTGTGCTCTCAGGGTGGAGGTTTTGTGTCGGGTGGGGTCGGGTAGAGCTGTTTGCTCTCACCCGTCATGTGAGCAGAGGTAGCCAATGAGCGTAATCCCTCAACAAACAAATGACATCATGCTACTGATGACCAGGACACACACACACACACACACACACACACACACACACACACACACACACACACACACACACACACACACAAATCAGGTGCCGTTGTTCTCAGTGGCTTATCGCTCCACTTCAACCTCTCACCTAATGACCCAAGGGGGCAACAATTAGTGCCAGGCCTGCAGCAGGGTGTTGTGTAGTAGTAATCACTTTGTGTATGTGTTCATTCATCCACACGTTAGTCTTTAATCGTCTTTGGCCGTTAAACAAACTGCGGCGTCAGCTCTCGAAGGGATCTCTTGTCCTGACTTATATAATGACAGAAACAGGTGGACAGTCTTAGCATTGGCTTTGGGCTAACTTTTTTTTTCTTCAGGAAATAAAGGGTGCTGGGGTGAAAGATCTCGGGCATGAGGAGACTATACAACCTCTACAGTAGTACTAAACCTTTGAGCACAATTGTCTTCTCATGATGCTCAACAAACCTTGTCAAACACTAACAAAAAAGATGGCGCCCACACTTAAATTAAAACACAAATTGCAAAAAAAAAGGCAGAACCAAGGTTGAGAAGTAGTTTTGAGACTTCTGAAATGGCCTGTAGCATTTTTCCTCAAGGCCCTTTCTGTTTGTTCTTCTGTGCTGTGACTGCAATGGGCCGGCTCAGTTTAATAAGCACGTTGTGTGCAAATCCCCCGCTGCCATCATGCTAAGCTAGTAAATTGCACCCTATCAAACGATCAACTCTCCCGACTACTGCCTGTGCGAACGTGGATCCTGCAGTAAATGCCACTTTACAGCTGAAATTACCCCTGCAGTACACGCATGTCCCCTTCTTGCTTTTCTTGCTTGTCGACTTGCCTAGTCGCTCTGCTGTAGGTCGCTCGGAGGAAAGGAGAGAAGATAAATGAGGTGTTCTGTGCTAGGTGTAACCACTTCAATTGTTGCACACTGTCAAGTGCATTGTAGAAAACTTGAGGATCAACAAGTTTTTCCAGTATCTTTTCAGGAAAACTATCTCGTGTCTAACACCCCCCACCTCCAACACACAGACACAGACACAGACACAGACACAGACACAGACACAGACACAGACACAGACACAGACACAGACACACAGACACACAGACACACAGACACACAGACACACAGACACACAGACACACAGACACACAGACACACAGACACACAGACACACAGACACACAGACACAGAGACACACAGACACACAGACACACAGACACACAGACACACAGACACACAGACACACAGACACACAGACACACACACACAGACACACACACACAGACACACACACACAGACACAGACACAGACACACAGACACACACACACAGACACACACACACAGACACGCACACACAGACACGCACACACAGACACGCACACACAGACACACACACACAGACACACACACACAGACACACACACACAGACACACACAGACACACACAGACACAGACACACAGAAATCCACACACTGGCATCGTCTCATATCATACACTTTTGTGAGCGACACCAATCCTCAGGTGTAGAGTATCCAGTGTGAAGTATTGACCAAAGTAATCCAGTATGAGTAAGGCTCATTTGCATCACTAAGGTGTGTGTGTGCTGCTACCAGTTCCTGAGGGCCTCTGCTGAGCTTGCTTGTGCCCCACCCAGTTGCTTTGCTCCATGGTCTATCTATGAAAAGAGGTGGTCAGGAAGCACCTGTCACTTGTCCTCCCAACATCCAGGAGACGACAGGCTCTCTTCCTCCCCCAGCTCACTGTCACAACATGAGACTACTCCGACATAATCCTGGTCAGCGGTGAGTCCAAATATTAAACCACCAAGAATTGCCATGGCTTGTTAAAAAGTCATTTGTTTTTTTGCCGTTTTTTCAGCTCTTCTCGAGATCCAGATAGCTGGGATGTCTTCTTGAGCTTTTTGGTTTGTCATTTGATGTGGTTGTTGTGAGTGACTTAGGAGATGTTTATTTGCCATTTATTTTGACGTTATGTGGAGCATGAAGGATGATTGCTAACTCTTTGCTCTAATGGTTAATGTTAATATTCCCTTGGCTAACATCTACATGACTTATTCGCTTCAAATGCCAGCATGAAGCGGCCTCGGTCCCTGGCCTTCTCTGTAATTAGGGTCGTCCTCCATGCAATAAATCTCTTGGAGATGACAGAATTAGGAGGTGATGAGTGACGGCACAATGGAACAGTCGTCTTTTCACAGTCTGCTGTCATCACGATGGGAAAGCTCCATGATCCTTACAAGGATGTATCCTTTGTGTTTGTCATGGTTTCATTTTGCAGTGCCATTTTCTGTGTTCACTGAAAGCACGTAGTCAGTGTTGTGAATGTGACATGGGTTAATGTCTATAAGTGTAGGTGTTTGGTTCCTTGATATTGTTGACTGATGTTGCCTGAAGGGCAGGTTATTATACCGTAGCGTGCTCCGTGGAAAACTTGAATTTGGGGCATGACGTGCCGTAGTCTCATACTGTAGTTGCTGATGAAGTGATCTGCATGTCAACACTGTAATAAGAAAAAAAGATGAGTTTTCCATTTTTATAGGGCATGGAGTGCTTTGGCCTCTGTGTTGCTTTGCGAACATGAACACAATTTGCAGATAATATTTGGCCTTCAGAGTGCCATTGTCTGGTCCCAGTGAACTGATTTTGTTGATATGCAATATGTTGAGTTATTTTACAACTACCGTATGTTGCTGTAATAATTTTTTTGGGAAACTATTTCACCGTTATGACTTCCTTGACATCTCCTGTTGAAAAAGGGCAATGCAGAGATGGTGTTTTCTCCCTCTTTTGGTACATACACACACAACCCAAAAGTATGATTTGGATGACAGAGCCCAGACTTGAACCGCTGTGGTATTGAATCAAAGCTTACCTCAATGGAAGTATATCCACAATCCACATCAATAAACAGTAGCACCACCAGGTCTTGGCACATTGTGGTTGGGATTTGAAAGGTTTATATAGACAACACCTCAGATCTTGGTACAGCAAAGAGACCACCAAAGAGTTCTATCGGGTACTTTAACTTGAGAAAAATGGAGATTGATGGGTGTGACTGTTTTTTATATTTAACAGGCAAAGACTGGAGGAGAAGTACATTGAAAATGTTTAATATTTGCATTATGTAGACAAGGACAAATTGGAGCTGGCAAAGGCATTCTAATGGGTTGATGTATTCATGCATTCATGCAAATCATAGCATGTGCAGTTAGCCTTAACCACTTAACTTAATCTTAGTTAGCATTAGTTATAATGGGTCATTTCCTGTGCACTGTTGAAAGTTCAGAGGTACTGTATTTGGGATTGATCTTGGATGTAGAGGTGAAATGGAGGACAGATGTCATAACAAGTCATACATGAAGAACACATTCCTCCGTGTATCCCAGAACTGACTCCACATTGTTCCTTATGTTGTACTTTTCTAGAAAACCTACCATAGTCAATATCCGTTTGGCTGTAGCTAGGATCTTAAAGGGACACTGTGTGAGTTTTTAGTTTTTTATTTCCAGAATTCATGCTTCCCATTCATTAATGTTACCTTTTTTATGAATACTTACCACCACCATTAAATTCTAAGTATTCATTATGACTGAAAAAAAAAACTTTTCTTAGATGAAAAGGGGGATCTTCTCCATGGTCCGCCATTTTGAATTTCCAGAAATAGCCATTTTTACCTGCAAAAATGACTGTACTTGGACCATACTAGAAAATATTAGTTTATTACTTCGGAAACTTTCATGAAAAGATGAAATTTGGCAATAGGCAGCCCATTTTCAATTCGCAGCATAGATGCAGTACCCTTTTTGACCATTTTCTGCACAGTGTCCCTTTAAATTCGGCTCTCCTGCTGGAGGATGGGGCTGCTGCCTGGCGCAGACGGGTAATGATGATGATGATGTGGCAGGGCACCACTGGGGGCGCCACCACATGCAGTCCTGATTACAGGCTACCGGCTACCACAGGCACACGCCTCAGCATGCTCACAGACACACCACGCGGGGTTCACACGGCCACCAAACACACACATACACAACCACACACCTAACTTGCCTCATCTCCATGTAGTGGACATTAAATCATGTTGTTAAGCTGTGTTCTGGCTATCCAAATAAACACTGTGTGTTCCCTGACAACTACCATGTCATTGTTGACTTGATTGGTCTTTTACTTAACTGAGAACTTAAGACAAACAAGACAAAACTGTGTGAGCATTCTTGTTTTTAAAATTGCTTAGTCCTAGACCAGACGTCCTCTTTAGAGACAGCAAAGGATTTCATACGGTCGAAGACTCCTACCCACTGCTGTCCTCAAGCTACCAAATGGCAAAGACTTTTTAATGAGCTCTTACCGTCAGGCACCACCCCTCCTCATCCTCCCCTAAAACTTCCACACCCAAAAAACTTCCACCTACTTTAACGGTCATGACCTCCACACCCAAAAAACTTCCTATATTTAACGGTCATGGCCTCCCTCCCTCCTCAGGGACCAAATCATCATTCCTCCATCCATAAGTAATAATTCCATGTAATAATTCCATAAGTCATGTTGGTATTATTTTTATTTCACAAACTCTGGGACAGAAGGGGGCAATACCTTGCTGTCATTGAAATGAAAGTGCATACGTGGGTGCTTTACGGTGCTCCATTGTTCACTTTTACTCTCTTTCTTTCTCACGTCTACAATGTGCAGTTAAAACAAACATATAAATAAGACATAGACAGTCTCACATCACACACACACACACACACACACACACACACACACACACACACACACACACACACACACACTGTGCAGTAAAAACTAACACACTGATGCATGAATTAACATTCTTTCTGTGACACATGCACGCACACGCACACGCGCACACACACACACACACACACACTCACAAATGTGTTGTAAAAAAACACTAACATACTGATAGATTCAGATTCAGATTCAGATTAAGATTACTTTATTAGTCCCATCAGAAGGGCAATTCAGTTTGCGGTCCCAGTCTCCATCAGTCAATGAATAGATAGTTATACTTTTACTTTTGATCCCGCAACCGTAGTTGGAAAATGTATTTAAAATGTACGCCCGCCTTGGGTGTAAGTAATACTTCTGGAGTGAATGTGTAATTTTTGTGAGCAGAAGTGGAGACCATCTTAAATTTTTCCATTGTTCCTATTTCCCCTCTGTCTGCCCTGGCTTATGTCTGATGTTTGCTTTACATCACAGACATGGCCATGGTTGGACTGGGGTGGCCCTTTGGCCCCACTCACTTGACAATCTCCTACACCCAAACAGAAGGTGCTATACATTTAATTGATTGATTTAGTAAAAAAAAAAAATAATCATCATCACACACACACACACAATCTATGAGTCGGAATGTTGGGCTTGATTGACCTGATTTATGTTGTTGGCTCAACAATTTAATGATTTCTGGCTATGGCTCTGCTAAACAAAACACTGGCCTTTTTGCTAAATTCTTCAGTCTACACAGTTTGGGGTAAAGCCAGCGGTGCTCTGAGCTTGACCGGTACTTTTCACTCTAATACTCAAAGCCATGGCTTTCTTCATGCGGAAAACACCAGTAATGCCGTCTGTTTTTCCTCGTGCTACTGTCTGTCTATTTCTTTTTATTGCAGCTATCCACTTTGACATGTGGCTCTGCACTCATTGCTCTTTAGCCTTTGCCATCCTCACAAAACATGCCCTTTAGTTTAGAGCCTCATCCACTCGTTGGCACATCTGCAAGTCTTGGGCAGGATTCCCCCCGGAAATATTCCCCCTTCCTCTTCTTCTTCTTTTCTGTCGTTTTTTTTTTTTTTTAAATGAGACTGTCGAACAAGGACCCCTTTTGTCCACCACGATACATACATTTGCAAAGTCATTGAAAGTCCGGAGTAGAAATACGTAAGGATAACAATTGAGCAGCCTTGTTAAAATACACACAGACACACACAGACACACACAGACACACACAGACACACACAGACACACACAGACACACACAGACACACACAGACACACACAGACACAGACAGACACACAGACAGGCACACACAGACACACAGACAGACACACACACACACACACACACACACACACACACAGACACACACAGACACAGAGAAACACACAGAAACACACAGACACACACAGACACACACAGAAACACACAGACACACACAGACACACACAGACACACACAGACACACACAGACACACACAGACACAGACAGACACACACAGACACACACAGACACACACAGACACAGACACACACAGACACAGACACACACAGACACAGACACACACAGACACACACACACAGACACACACAGACACACACAGACACACACAGACACACACAGACACACACACAGACACACACACAGACACACACACAGACACACACACAGACACACACACAGACACACACACAGACACACACACAGACACACACACAGACACAGACACAGACACAGACACAGACACAGAGTGGGGCTGTGGGAACACAAATACAGTGTGCTACAGCAGAACAACCTCCAGACTGGACGTCAGAGGCCCAGTCTCCGGCTCAGAAACCGAAAATCGTAATGGGAGTCTCTCTCGCTCTCTCTCTTGCTCTTTCTCTCTCTCTCTCTCTCTCTCTCTCGCACTCTCGCACTCTCTCACTCTCGCACTCTCGCACTCTCTCACTCTCACTCTCTCTTGCTCTCTCTCTCTCTCTCTCTCTCTCTGCTATCGATGTACCCTAGACACAGTGGAGCTTTGTGTGCCTCATGGAGCTGAGGAGTTGTACTATAGGGTATTGGGGGGGCAGAGAAAAGCTTGGCTTGTTCTGGATTGCCTTTACAGTTAGCATTCACTGTAGTTAATATTGTTGAGAAAGCACAATGTTAAGGAAAAAGTACAAAAAAAAGTCTGCAGAAGTGCCAGCTCTTTGGGAAGAAAAGCTGGGTGCATGCGTGCCTGTGCGAGCGAGAGAGGGGGTTCGGGGGTGGTGTCGGGTGTAGAATGTGTAAAAAGGGCGGTAAATGCTAAAAGGGTTGTCATATGTGCATTCCTATATCTGTAGTATAGTGCATTCCTACAAGACATCCCATCAGTAACTTGTCCTCTCTCCTCAGGTTGTCTGACAGAGGCCGTAGTGATCTCCGAGTGAAGGACAAGCCCCTAGAATCCAAACAGCAACTCCCCGACCTCCCCCCTCCACCTCCACCACCTCCTCTCCTCCTTCCACCTCCTCCTCCTCCACCACCTCCCCCCGCACCTCTGGAGAACCCCGACTCCCCAGGCTGGGACGCCCCTCTCCCTCCTCCGCCCAGCCCTCCTCCGCCCACGCTCCTCCCTGACCCAGACGAGTCCTCGCCTCCTCACCTCTACCTGCCTCCCCTGCCCAACCTCACCCACTGGAGCTCTAGACACCACCATCTACCACCACCACCACCACCCTACCCAGACAGGTACCAGCCTCTAGCAGCACCTCTCAACACCACACTGCCCGCAACCCCAACCCCACACCCACCACCACCACCATCCTATCCTGTCTCCCACCACAACTGTCTCCCACCACCGACCACCGTTTTGGGTGGAGCTCTGCATAATCTCCCCCTTTCTCCCAGCCTTGACACAGGCACTAACCCGGACCCCACCCTCACCCTCTGTCTTCCTCCTAGGGACCTGGAAGTGGTCGAGAAGAAGAGGAGCGAAAAAGAGGAGGAGGAGGAGGAGAAGGAGGAAGGGAGAGGGCAGGAGGAGGAGGAGGAGGAGTCCAAGTCTCCACCCCAGCAGCAACCCAAGCTAGAGTGTGCCGTACCCCTGCCCCAGCCCCCGCCCTCTCAGCCGTCCCCCAGTGGTGCCCCGCCACTGGCCAAGCCCACCATGGAAGCCCAGCGCCCGCCCTCCACCTCGGCCTCGGCCTCTCCCTCACCCCACTTCTCTCCCCAGAGGCTCACCGACAAGCCCCCCGTCTCCCTGCAGGATGACGCCCCTGAGAGGTAAGGCAAACAGGCCACAGCTGGGCCACGCCTGGCCCCGCACTGCCAGCTTTTGATGTTGTCTGTGACTGCGTCTGTTATTGTCTTGTACCATGCCTTTTTGTTTCCCTACTCTTCTCTTGGGTTGTTCTCGCTCTTGGGCTTTGCTGGTTTCCCTTTTCTAGCTACTCCCCAGTCTGTGCATTTTCATCTCCCACTCCCACTGCTTTCTCTTGCTTCTCTCTCTTTCTTTTCTTCTCTTTCTCTTTCTCTCTCCCCTTCTTCCTCCCTCTTGCATTCTCTCCACATACTCTGCAGAAGTGCTGCAGCAGCAGTGGAGTTTTCCACTTCCTAAAACCACACAGCTGGCTAGATGCTCTCTCTCTCTCTCTCTATCTCTCTCTCTCTCTCTCTCTCTCTCTCTCTCTCTCTCTCTCTCTCTCGCGCGCACGCGCGCTGGAGTCTTAAATTTATCACTGGAAACAGTCCGTCTCTGCAGCCCAGTAATTTAATGACAGCTCTCCGCCATGTCTGCTCCTTGTTGTATTCATACCATACAAGAGCCTTATTGATGGTCCTCTGTACTGTGAGCACCACGCTTGTGTGTGTGTGCGCGTGTGTGCGTTCATGTTATTCATGAAGCAAGTTTGCCACTGACAGTGCACCAGAAGAAATCATTGAATATCGCTTTGTGGATTTAGATTGTATTTTTCCTTCCGTCTTCTTCTGGGAAGGGCTGTATTTTACTTTGGGGGGAGTTTTCTGTACAGTGCAGCAGCAGCATTCCAGTGCTGAGGAGCCAACTCACTGGGAGGAGCTGGGCAGCCCCGGCATGCCAGGATATTGGGCATGAGAGAGAAGGGGAGAGAGGGAGAGAGACTGAAAGAGAGAGAGAGAGAGAGACTGAGAGAGAGAGCCTGAGAGAGAGAGAGAGCCTGAGAGAGACTGAGAGAAGAAAAGGGCAAAAAAGAGAAAGAAGAGAAGCAAAAGAGTGCCCTAATGTCATCATGTCATATGACTCTTAATTACTGCCGGAGTATGGATGGTCTCTCTGGTCTCCTCTCCTGCTCGACTGTAAAGGTGCCTCTTGCTTTGCTTTGTGGAATTCACTGAGACATTAACTCCCTCAGTCATTCCTCATTGATCTAATGTATTTAATGCTGCGGTTTGCTCTGAGCTGTGCTGTGCTGTGACGCGTCCCGTCCCGGGATGACCTTTGTAAAGGAATTATTTTATTTCACATAGTCATTAGTTCATGCGGTCATGTTCCTTTTTCTTCCTTTTTTCCCCTTTCTGTCTTACACCCCCCCCCTCTTTTCTTTCTTGTGTTCTGCTCCCAGGATGCAGAGGCTGAGTGAGAGTAACGGTGTGGTGAGGAAAGTGCCCATCAAGATTGTCCACGCCGAGAGCGACACGGAGAAGGAGCACGGAGAGAGTCGGCAGTACCTCCACCCTCGGCCTGGCAGCAGCAGCAGCGGCGGTGGTGGTGGGGCCCCAGGTGGAGTCGTTGAGGGCCCCACGCCGTCGGGCCCCAGGGCCACCACCCACCTCATGAGCCTGGCCAGTGGGCAGCCTGAGGCATCGTACTCCGTCTTCTCTGCCTACTCCAGACAACCACCACAGCAGCAGAGGGACCAGGGCTCTCCAGAGACACACAAAACCAACTCAGACCTCACAGGGGCCCCGGGAGCATCTGAGCCAAAAAGGGAGGCAGCAGCAGCAGCAGCAGCAGCAGCAGCAGCCACCCACCCCCACAACGGACCTCACCCCAGCAGCAACGGCATCTCATCCACCTCGGAGGACGAGAAGAGAGAGGAGCTGGCCCGGGACATTATCGGCAAGGACAAGTCCCTGGCTGACATCCTGGACCAGAGCAAGATGCGCACGGCCATGGACCTGATGGAGGGCCTGTTCCCCCAGGGCAGTCGGGAGCAGCTGCTGGAGGGGGCTCACCAGCGCAGGAAGGCAGCCGGTGGGGTGGGGGCCCCGGCAGGAGGAGCAGGGGGCGCGCCCAAACAGGCCTCCACCCGGAGCGCCGAGGAGAGGTGGGGCACCACTCCTTTACTCTGCTTTACTCTATCAGCCGGGTGGACCTCGGTCACACTTTAAAAATATGTTCAACGCCTAAAGAAGCTACTTTACGTTTGTGTCTTTCAACCCCGAGATTAACAGTGATGTGAGGGGTTCATCAGGTTGTTGCCAGCAACTTAACCTTAAAACATAGAATGGCGCCTGAAATAATTCCAAAAAGTTATACAGCATTAGTAGACAACAACACAGCACACACTTTTTGGAATGATGTTTGAAGGTATGTTCAGACATGGCAAACTCTACGTAAACAGACCGTGCCCTCAGTTGGCAGTTTAGGATTTCAGAAAGGGCTGAACAAAATGTCTTTTGGTACAAGTCAAATTTTTGTTAATTTCTATGTTTTGTCTATGTCTTTTGGTACAAGTCAAAGGTTGTGTAGTCAGCACAACCTCATACTGAGTTTGACCGTAATTCTCCTTTAAGCCATCAAAAATATTGTGGTTGATTTTATAATATTTTTTTATAGCTTCTCCCCTTAACTCCAAGTCTTGCTGCTTGGGCCCTGTCCCATGTCTATCACTTCCATTTTTGTGGGTGTACTAAGTGTCCCCAATACCTTTTGAGAACAAGGCTGAATGCTTTAAATCACTTCCTTAAATCAAAAATAGTAGTTTCGTCCTTCTCTGAAAGGGATGAAGCCAGTCCCTAGTCTGCTGTACAGTAATGCTTACTGGAATGTGTATGGTGTATCAATCAGGACAGAGGCACTTGGACCAGTAGAGCCACCTGCTGGCAAGCTAGCAGAACTGCACATTAATCTTCTAGTCTAGTCAGTTGTTCTCAACCTTTTCTCTTCTCATTTTTTAGTCATTGGCAGCAGAAAAACAGCTGGGTTGATGTTTTAATTTGTCTTATTTATCATTATGCCATTGGATATGTTGGATTCTGTCGTTATAAGTTTGGTAACGTCACAACCTCAACACTGACAAAATTACGAGCAACACCTGCGATCTCTTGCACCTACCTGGGGGGGACCACGGGTTAGCAACAAATACTATAGAGGAATGTAGAAAGATTTTCCCAATGTTTATTATCCCAAGCTGGGAAATTGTTTGTCTTTATTTCATTTTTGCTCCACGTTATGCAATGCTGGTCTGTGCCATGCCAGGTGAACCATGGAGTGTCATGTGTCATACACCACTTTGCAAAGTCTGTCACATCATGCACTGTTGACTGTTCCAATGTGTGAATAGTTGGGAGGACAATTCAAGGCACGATCACAGTTATGAATCTGTCAATGTTGACTTGTTAATTGCCAATAAAAGAAACTGACCTATGAATGTTAACACAGCACACACACAATTCAAGCTGTCTGCACTACCAATGGTCATGTTGATTTGACCTCAGAACCCAAAAGCACAGTACACAACCAGCTGTAAGGCTGGGGTCAGAGCTACCGCCTGAGGAGATGAAGAAATATTTTTTCCGTTTTCTTGTATTGTTCTTACACAGCTCTGAAGGTCTTAATGTGACCTATGTTGCCAGAGTTGAGTAGAATGCTTAAGAGTCTGTTGCCCCCTCTCTTTGGCTAACACTAGTCTGTGTCTGTTTACCTCAGAAAACAAGAGGAGGAGAATGCCATGGCAGCAGCTGTCGCCCTGGCAACTAGCTCCGCCTACTATAGCACGTCAGCCCCGAAGGCGGAGCTCCTGATGAAGATAAAGGACATGCAGCAGCAGGAGATCGAGGAAGAGGAGGACTCAGAGGAGGAACTGGACCACGACCTGGCCGAAAAGAAGGTAGCTGCTCTGAGTATACATAGTTTTTTTTGTTTACAAACATTCGTGTTGTGAGGAGGGGCAAGATGCTCAGCAGACAACCACGTGGGCTCATTTTTTGACTGATTGTTACCTTGGAAATTGCTATCGGAGGTTGAACAGTGTGCAGCCAGGGTCGTGCTGCCAGGGATTGTTTATAAACGATAAACCCATGTATAGTAGAATTGAGGAGTTGGTCCATGACCTGATTTCGATTAGAGCCTTTATTATCTCATAGAGATATTTATTGGCCAATATTCTTAGGTTTGGTTGCCACAGTAGTAACTAGAGATGCACAGGATCTAAGATCCGGTTCCGGATCCAGCAGGATAATAGGGTTTTTCACAGGATCCGGATCCGGCAGGATCTAAAGCAGTGGATCCGGTATCCGGCAGTTGCCTAAAAATCAGGATCTGGTGCATCTCTAGGTTTTTCAGTCAGTCTTTCACACACCCAACAGCTGCATGGAGTGAAAGCCCTTTGGAAGCGGCCGTTGCAGGCAGTGTGGCAGTAAGCCAATAAGTCTAAAAAATAGTTTGAGCCAACGTAATAAAAAGGTCCCACGTGTGCGAGTAGACCAGGGGTGGCCAACCAGTCGGAGAACAAGAGCCACATTTTGTAATGTGTCACAGCAAAGAGCCACATCGGCACACAAACATAAAGATGCGCCCACCAAGATGGGCATCACCCATCCTTCTCGCACCACAGACCAGAATAGGCTACACAACCATCTCTTCTTTTCTCACACAGACACAGACACAGACACAGACACACACACACACACACACACACACACACACACACACACACACACACACACACACACACACACACACACACTCAGACACACACACACACACACACACACACACACTCAGACACACACACACACACTCAGACACACACACACACACACACACACACACACACACACACACACACACACACACACACACACACACACACACACACACAAAGTGTCAGATTGATGTTACACTCCAACTTAATGGCCTGACTACAATCCTGAATATAAGATAACCCCCCCCTTTTTTTTTTACTGCTTCAATTGTTTGGGGGAAAAGGGTTTTTCAAGATAAAATTGTTGTTTTACATAAGAAGACAAGGGTACACAGGTCAAAATTATGTTCATAAATTCTTTCATATTTTAATAAAACACGTTTCTCAGCATAATTTCCATGAGCACTCGTTATAACAGAGCACGAAGTAACGCGGCACAGAGATTCTCCGCCTCTCTTAGCTCATTCGGGGGTTAGGCGCACAGGCACCGCTTTCTTGCGCTCCGATGATCATTGGATGTCTGACGACACCATCCAAAACAAGGTGGTTCGTCAAATCGCCGTTCATTTTACACATTAATGTTTCAGCGGGTGCTGCAGTCGGCCAGGGGAAAACCCAAAGTTTTCTTTTTGAGACTAAACTGAGCGCGGACAAGCGACAAGTGGATTGAAATTGTTTCCCACCTGCACGCTGTCTGCCCGCACCGCTTTGACAATGGCTGATAGACCACGGCCGACATTCACAGCGAAAACCAGGATAGAACATTATGTATGGCGCTATTTTGTCTATAGCCCGCGAAAATAAGACTACTTTAAACCAAAAACATAATTTCACATTCGGGTCAATAGCCATGAATACTCCTCCTAACAGAGCGCCGAGCTGGCTACGCAGGACAGAGATTCTCGGCGCATCTCTGCTCCAGACGCCTTTCTCTTCACATAGTTTGCACATTTATAACCGCCATATCCGAGCGATAGAATCTACAAATATGGACAGCACATTTTCTTATTGAGGAGTGATGGCCACATCTTTCAGGTTAAAACATTTTTGCCGCTATGTTGTCTAGTCAGCGAAAGACGCGGTTTTGAAAGCGCTATTTTTAGAACATAGGCTTAAATCACGTCTTGTATTTGCAGTAACAAATGTCACGCACCAACGTGATCATTCAGGACACATTTAGGCAAGGCCTTCTGTAGTACCAAGACCACAGGACACGTATTTGCCATCAACTTTGTGCGCGCAATTCCAATGCATATTTTCTATAAGACGTAGCCTAAACACAAACTTGGACATGAACGCAAGAGCCGCAAGTCACCAGGCAAAGAGCCGCATGCGGCTCGAGAGCCGCGGGTTAGCCACCTTTGGAGTAGACTATGTGTTTCAACCCTTTCGTAGGATCTGGTATCCGGTTCCGGATCCGGCAGGATCTTAAGCACTGGATCCGGTATCCGGCAGGATCCTAAAAATCAGGATCCGGTGCATCTCTAGTAGTAACATTACAGTGTTACAACTTACGAATTGAGAAGAAGCTAGACTATGACCTAGCCAATACGAAGGTAATTACAGTAAAGTACCGTAGAATTGAGAAGAAGCAAGTCCACGACCTGACCAAGAAGAAGGTAGCTACTCTGAGTACAGTAGAATTGGAGTTAGACCAAGACTACTCTGAGTACAGTAGAGTACAGTAAAGTACAGTAGAATTGAGGAGCAGCTAGACAACTACCTGACCAATAAGAAGGTGCAATAGCTGCTCTGATGGAGTAGATTACAGTAAACAACAAAATAACGAGATATTTATCCACAAAGCCCTGATCTGACGTCCTGTATTTTCTTTCAGCACGAGCTGATTGACAGCCTGAGCCGCAAGCTGCAGGTGCTGCGGGAGGCGCGCGAGAGCCTCCAGGAGGATGTGGAGGACAACAACGCTCTGGGCCAGGAGGTGGAGGCCACCGTGCAGCAGGTAGAATGCTCTACACATTACATTATATTTCATTACAGTTAGCAGGTAGCCTGCTCTACACATTACATTATATTTCATTACAGTTAGCAGGTAGCCTGCTCTACACATTATTATTACATATCATTTATTTCATTACAGTTAGCAGGTAGCCTGCTCTACACATTATTATTACATATCATTTATTTCATTACAGTTAGCAGGTAGCCTGCTCTACACATTATTATTACATATCATTTATTTCATTACAGTTAGCAGGTAGCCTGCTCTCCACATTACACATCATTTATATTACACTACAGTTAGCTGAAGCTGGCACTACAGTATTATACAACAACAACACCCTGGGCCAGGAGGTGGAGGCCACTGTTTGTCTGTTTATGACAGTGGGAGTTGGAGTTTACTTGGTGGGCTTTCATTTTTCACTCAATCATACAGTACTGAGGACCAAGAAGCCCCAGACAGGCATTACAGTGGGCATGTATTAGTGACCAGCATGTGAATCCTTTCCTAAAGTGTTACCGGAACCTTTTAGGTTACATTGCATCACACTTAGCTAACAATATTGTTCAAAAAGCGACAGTTATTATTACAGGGTATGGGTTACAGTCTCTGGAGCCAGGTGTGGTTAGGGGTTCCTTGTGGAAGGATACTTCAGCCATGGATGAAGGTGTTAGGTGATATATTTTCTTCCTACTGGTTTGAGTGGGATTCGAACATGCGACCCACTGCTCAAACCCTAACCACAGTCACATCGTGAAAAAAGCCCAGCAAAGGCTGTACTTTATTAGGATGCTTAGGAAGGCCGGACTGAATTAACGCCCTCTTACCCAGGCCTACAGAGGACTTGTAGAGCGCATCCTCACAACAGGCATCACTGTCTGGTATGGCAACATCACTCAGGCTGAAAGGAAGTCTTTGCAATGAATAATCAAGACTGCGGAGACGATTATAGGCACAGCACTTCCCTCCATGGACTACATTTATGTACAGCGCAGCCATAGGAGAGCAGAGAGAATCATTAAAGACCCACTCCATCCAGCTAACTCTCTGCTCAAACAAAAGAACTGCACATACAAACTGAGACACAGTAGAGCGGACAGCATTCCTACCAGAAAAGCAAGGTTTTTCAACAGTTTCTTCCCAGCAACAGTGAGGCTGATGGCAAAAAAGAACATTTGATCCACCTTTTTATTATTCTTTTGATCTCTTTGATTTTTATCACTTTTTAATGTATTTTGTCTTCCTATTTTTCTATTTAATTCTATGTATTGACTCAGAGGGCCTGCACAAGAGTTCCTATGTGCTTGGACTACTAGTTTATGCACAAATGGCAAAATAAACTTTGAACTTTGCTGCCCCCAGCAGCTCACTGCCCCCATTAGGTCGCTGCTACATGCATTGTCATGCCACTGACTATGATGTCATGATTGTAATAATGTGCTCTGTCTTGTCCATGACAAATAATAATAATATTATTGTGTCTATATTACTTAAGGTCTGCAAGCCCAATGAGCTGGAGAAGTTCCGCATGTTCGTGGGCGACCTGGATAAGGTGGTGAGCCTGCTGCTGTCGCTCTCCGGCCGGCTGGCCCGCGTCGAGAACGCCCTGGACACCCTGGAGGAGGACGCGCCACCTGAGGAGAGGGTGAGTAGCACACCACCAACAGGCCATCATTAGTCTATGAACCACACAGTCACAAACCCATCTGAGGTAGCACACCACCAACAGGCCATCATTAGTCTATGAACCACACAGTCACAAACCCATCTGAGGTAGCACACCACCAACAGGCCATCATTAGTCTGTAAACTACACTAACCCACCTGAGAGGGTGAGTAGCACACCACCAACAGGCCATCATTAGTCTATAAACTACACTAACCCACCTGAGGAGAGGGTGAGTAGCACACCACCAACAGGCCAAACCACACAGTCACAAACCCATCTGAGGTAGCACACCACCAACAGGTCATCACTAGCCTAGTAAACTACACTAACCCACCTGAGAGGGTGAGTAGCGCACCACCAACATGCCACCACCAACACCAACATAGTGAAATGGCTCATAAACACATATATTTTGTCATTTTGTGCCATTTTAAAAGTTAAAGGTGGGTTTCGTCTGGGTACAGCTTAGTATTCTTTCTTTTAAAAGAGTGAATGCGCTGAGACGCCATACCATTACACCAGCACCTCCCTCTCTCTGTCCTGTCTCAAATAAAGGCATAAAAGCCCCCAAAATATCTTAAAAAATGAAGAAATAATCTTAGTTTAAGTTGCCACCTTGTTAAAAACAAACAGTGATCACCTTGACAAGGACATTTTTTTATTGTGAATGTTATTTCTAAAGTTGCAGATAAAAAGCTGTTTTCAAAGTTGTCCGCTGCATTTTTGGAAGAGTTTTCACAGATGTACATACACATTTTTGTCAACATTGCATGGATTTTCATTTCTCCCCGTCTCCGTCTCCTCTCTCTCTCACACACAGCGGATCCTGACGGACAAGCGCAAGCTGCTGATCCGCCAGCACGAGGACGCCAAGGAGCTGAAGGAGAACCTGGACCGGCGGGAGCGCGCCGTCTACGATATCCTGGCCTCCTACCTGGACGAGGAGAGCCTGGCCGACTACCAGCACTTTGTCAAGATGAAGTCGGCCCTCATCATCGAGCAGCGCAAGCTGGAGGACAAGATCAAGCTGGGCGACGAGCAGCTCAAGTGTCTCACAGACAGCCTGCCGCTGGAGCAGAGGCTGATGCTCGGATGAGATGAGATGAGAAGAGATCAGATGAGATGAGATGGCAGGTATGGACGGACAGATGGATGGAAGGAGAGATGGATGAGGTCTGTCCCTTTAACAAGAGACTGGATGGATGGATGGATGGACGGACGGACGGACGGACGGACGGACGGACGGACGGACGGACGGACGGACGGACGGATGAAGGGCGGTCAGAGGGATGAATGGAATGGCTGGAATGAATGTCCCCATGTCCTCCTCTTTACCCAGACTGGCTGCCCATGTGTCCCTGTTTACCAGCCTGCTCCCCCGCCAGAGACTGACCATACAGGGAGACAAAATGTCGCTTGCTGTCCTCCATGTTAACCCTGTCGACCAACTGGCCTTTTGTTATGATCTGGGTCACCTGCGTCCCTCTGTACCTGCCTGCCCTCCAAAGAGAGACTGGCCCTCATGACCAGAGTGTGGCCCATGGGCACCAGTGCACTACACAGAGGCTGCCCCCGAGAGGGATAGGATTTGACGATCTACGCATCTGCGCTCTACTACATTCCAATGTTCACTTCCCCTAACACCCCCTCCCTCATGCCCCCCAGCCACTGCCCACCCCATTCTTCTCCATGGTCGTGCCCATTTGTACCAGACAGTGGCTGATGCAGGCGCAGCACCCACGGGTCAAACAGATGATGGATGATGATAGCATGACCTTACGCCCCCTCTTCTGCATGCCGTCTGGGCTCACTTCCTGTCTCTCATTTTACCCGCTCAGTGTAGAAGGTCTGCCCATCCTCAACTTCCATCTCCCTTCTACTATCCCCTTTTAACATCCCTTCTCACCGTCTCCTTTCTAGACTGGGCCCTGGCACCATGGGCCCACTGTATACCAGACATGGTCTGATGTTGTTCAGACGTCGTAGAGTGCTTTCTGACCCAAAATTTGTGCCCCTGTCCCCAAGCCCTTGTACCAACCAACCACTGTTCCTCCATTGGCATTTGGAGAGAATGAGCTTCCAGACGCAGACGCAGTCATGATAACGGCCTCAACCATGGCCCCTTACTGAACTGACATAAGTTGAGCTGAGTTGAGCTGTGCTAAACTGTTTACACTGTTTGAAGAATACAGTGACTCACTATGTGCCCTTCGGGGCCCTTTGGCATGCAGTGGCACCCCCACAGGACAGAGGAGGCGGATTGCTCTCTGACTGCCTGTGCCCGCCCGGCTCGTTCACATATAACACTTTCAAATGCCTTTTTTGTACCACTAGAGGGCAATATGATACGAAATGATACCCCTCTCCACTGACCACTTGTTACATTTGTCAGAGCTGTGTGTTTTTCCCCTCCTGTTTTTGTGTGTGTGTGGCTTTCTCACACTCACACATATTTGTTTTTTGATTAAGCAACTGCACAGAGGGGATCACGATGCGTTTCAGGGCACACCTGTTTCTTCTGGTGTTGCTCATTTTTCCATTGTGTGGCATCCTCTGCTCTCACTCTTGTTCAGGGACACCACTGAAGCCCGATTAAGTTTTTTTTTCAACAGGGCTGCACATCTCTCCAAAAAAGAAAGAACCCAACACAGACTCTTGGACGGTGCATTATTTCATATCACATCGTTCTGTCTTTTTATTGTGTTGTGTTGTTACAAAAGCAAACTCAAATGAAATCCATGTTTTGTTTTTGTTTTTTTATAGTAATTTATTGTAGCCCTTTTAAACATGTACATAAACTTAGAGTAGGCTACTGTAGTCTCGTTCCCAAACACACACACACACAAGAAGCCCTGATGTTAGCCAGGCCAATCTGATCCTGTCGGTCAGTCACTCCTGTAGAGCTGCTCTTATCTTTTAACATTGCATTAACTCTTAACTGTGTATCCGCTACATCGCTAAGTAACCTGAGACTTGCCTGAAATCGTTCCATGTTACTCCACTGTGGATTCAAATGCTTGTCTATAAAATACCAGATGCCTTTTACTCTGTGTGCTTTTGTGTCTCATTGTGTTTTGTTAGGTCAATGTTGCCTTGGCTTCAGTATTGACTGTATACTGTGTGCAGACGTCTTTTCTATTTTGAAAAAAAAAAAACTAAGTGTACTACATTTTGAAATTCCGCTATGAAACTTAATATTACCTAGCTGTATACATTGCACAGTTTAAGCAAAACAAACATATACAACACACTGCTGATATAATTAGACATTTACCAAAGGGTGACTACCATAATTCCATTTAACATCATCATCCCAAGAGAAATTATTTCAGTGTGACAACTGGGGTTTGGAAATGTATTCAGTAAGCCTCTACATGAAGATGGTCTAAGGCTTCAGTGCAATTTGAGCAGAAAGAATGTAAACATCCTACGAGTTTCCATGGGAGGTAAAATGAGTTAAACCAAGCATGTTATCTCCCGATGGACATAAAACTACATCTCCAAAGTTTTACAACACTGAGAACATGGTCATCTGTTACACCATGGTGTGCATACACTATGTAACCAATCAAAGTAGCTGGTATAATGTTTAACTCTTTGACCTTGACATGGTCAAGACACACCTGATTGTAAAGCTTGAGATCAGTATGAGAAGAGAAGACCTATACAACCAATTGCAACCCCCATCCTTCACATACACAAATGAAAAAACTTGGTCCATCTTGTTATCCAACCCCAAGTCCCCCCCTTGTGCTTGTAGCCTTGCAATGCAAGGAAAGACATTTTATTCATAAAGTTTTATTCACCCCTATGTTACTGGAAGAGAACTGCGCTCATCCAGCACAAGCCGTCTGGCTCTGCCATCCAGTCGCTCTAGGTACTCCCAGTCAAGATTGTTCTCCGTTGTGGTACCCAAGTGGTGGAACGGTCTCCCAGAGGCAGCAAGACTAAGCACATCTCTTGCAGCCTTCAAGAAACAACTGAAGACCTTCCTCTTTCGAGAGAATCTACTAGACTAATGCTTGAACTGGCCTTGCCCCAGGGCAGACTCCTGACATGATGTTTAGTTTAGTTAGTTTGTGTGTGTGTACTCGTTATTTACTCTTTAATTAAAAAAAAAAAACTAACCCCTCTGCAACTGCACTTGTTGTTCTGTATATCTCCTGTGCACATTGTATTTGCTTGTGATGTTGGCTTGAATATGTCCTCTTTTGAAAGTCGCTTTGGTTATAAAGCGTCTGCCAAATGCAATATAATATAATGTAATAATGTAATATTCAACGTCTCGCAAAAGTACAATTCAAAGGTCATTCTCTCATTAGCAATTGGGGTATTGAATGGAGAAAAGTCCCCCAAAAGTTTTTGTGCCTAGGCTGGGAAACTTCTTTTGTCCACCGGGCCAGAGCGTCAGTGAAGTATTAGGCCATAAGGACAAGGCAAGGATGGGAGGTTAGATAATGAGATGGACATGATATCTCCCTGGTCATTGCCTAATGCAGAGGTTCCCAACCCTTTTCTGCTGTGGCCCCCTCCTGGACCTAGGAATATTTATTTGCAATACATGGAAAAGTAACTTCATCTTTTATTATTACATCACACTTAGCTGACGCTTTCATTTATTCAAAGCGGCTTAGTTATTATTTTTCAGGGTATTGGTTACAGTCCCTGAAGCAATGTGGGGTTAGGTGCCTTAGGGCACTTCAGCCATGGATGGAGATGTAGGGAGAGGTCAGGGGGAATTCGAACCGGCAACCCCCAGATTGAAAGACCAACTCTCTAACCACTGGGCCACGGCTGCCCCATCTTCACCCTTCATCTTTTAATCATGTAAGTCAATTTTACTAAACAATTCATGCAAAGGTCATATATTCAAGGTTGTATGCAAACGCTCCCTTCTCTCTGCGCAACCCTGAGTGTCCCAACCCCTAGTTTGAAAACCACTGGCCTAATGCAGCCATAAAATGAACTTGGGAGGTCTATATAGGGTACCTGTGATGACTGGTGCAACACTTGAGAGTTATGCCAATAGCAATCATCTGATGCTGAGCACTACGCTGCACTCTCCGCCCCTCTTCTCAGCACCTACCTGCTACGGACGGCTTGTGTTTAATGGGGAGTCAATGATTAACCCAGGGTATATTTACTCTGGACGTGCAGAATTGGAAAGGTGCTTTTGGTCCAGCCTCTGTGCTGAAAACAGCAGCCAGTTTCGTGTTTATACAACTACTCCCTGCTGTGTCGGTGGCAGGTACCTTAAGACCTCGGACATTCACCAAGACCTCCATTTTGCCAAAGGTACAGTTTGAATAATATTTCCCTGTATATTACAGATAGTATATAATATTTCCCTGTATATGTGGTGTTCCACAGTTTTGTTTTGATTTTGCGTCTACCGCTACAGAGCAACTACAATTTTCTTGCCTTGTAGCCTACTACCCATTCCTGGCAAATTGATGTATTTTACCATAGAGCACTGATGCATAAATAATAATGATATAATGTTGATTTTGTCTCTTCTTGCTGTGTTGGTAATGGTTTGTTGGAAACTGCCAGCCATAATATTGAGTGCTCTGATAATGAGCCCTTGGACATTGAGCTTCAGATAGTGCATTCTGTGTTGGGCAAGCCATTTGGGGTTCTTATTTGTTCATTTTAAGCACGTCAGCACATATATTTATCGTTCTTCAACATTAGTAACTCTATAAATTCTGTGTATTTCCATTGTAGCTTCTAAGCTTAATGTGTAGTAGTGCTGATAACAATGAGGTGTGTGTGAGAGAAGGGAATATACCTCAGGCCATTAAACGTCAGTATCACACACACCCTTCTTATTGTTACGCCATAGCCTAGTGTGTGACACGAGACTTCTTCTCATCTTGATCTTTGAACAGCACACGAGGAGTTAACTAGCTGTTCCAGTCCCCCCATCTCCACTGCAGCTCATCCTGTCAGAACACTGGGCTACAGTAAGTGACCTCTCCGCTCTAGCTGCCGTGCCGTGCAGGCATTCCAGAACCCCAGGTGTGCAGCCAATCACTCATGCACTGCTTCACCTCTCCCTTCTCTCTGCACCCCCCACTCCCACCCCCAATACCTCTCAGAAGTTGAAGTTGGTCACAAGTTGGTGTGTGAGCCACTGAATTTGACTTTGGACATATTATTGAAAGGTTGCTCAAAAAACTTAGTGTTGCTTTAAAATGGGAAAGATTCTCTGTCTGTCTGTCTGTCTGTCTGTCTGTCTGTCTCTCTCTCTCTCTCTCTCTCTCTCTCTCTCTCTCTCTCTCTCTCTCTCTCTCTCTCTCTCTCTCTCTCTCTCTCTCTCTCTCTCTGGTTTTACTGCTGGCTGTTCACTGAGAGGTGTATTGTTGCCGAGCATGTGTGCATGTGTGTCTAGACAGTGTAAAACAGTTGGGATGAGTGTAATTCTTAGCTGTCTGTTTACGACAAAGCCAATGTCTGTCTTTGCTTACCTTTAAAAGAATGCAAGCAATGGGATTGTCTGCCTATGTAATGCCAATTTGCTCTATGTATCTTTTTACCTCCTGTACATGTTCAGCTGCATTCATCTCTGAGATGCAACTCAGCTACATGTTACATTACATTACATTACATAGCATTTGGCAGACGCTTTATAGCCAAAGCGACTTTCAAAAGAGGACATAATCAAGCAAATACAAAGTGCACAGGAGATATACAGAACAACAAGTGCAGTTGCGAGGGGTTAGGTTTTTTTATTTATTTATTTTTTTATTTTATTTTTATTTATAGAGAGTAAATAACGAGTACACACAAACACACACACCCAAACTAAACTAAACTAAACATCATGTCAGGTGTCTGCCCTGGGGCAAGGCCAGCTCAAACATTAGTCTAGTAGATAATCTCAAAAGAGGAAGGTCTTTAGTTGTTTCTTGTACTGCATGTTCTTACGCATGTGGAAAGGTCTATTGGTTATTGTTACACAAAGGGTTTCAAGTCAAATGACTAGCGACCCCAGTCCCTGTCAGGCTAACTATCGTATGAACATGTGACAAAAAAAACATCACATAAGACAACAACATATCAGAATCAAACTGTCTTCTTTCCATTTGCCCCTCAGGCCTTTGACTTAGACCCTCATGACGTTCCAAGCCCTGGAGGAGCCCGGCCTTCACTCAGGCTGAGTGGAAGGCCCATCCCAGATAAGAGACACATTCACCTCTACCTCCAGTGACCAGCACTGATCCACGCCCTCTCCCTACACTCACCTGTGTGCCCCAGCCTCACTCTCTGTGGGATGGCTTACTTGGCCCACACGGCCCACTACCAGTTCCTGGGTCTGTGTATGGGCATAGTGGGCTGGATCTTGACCTTCTGCAGCGTGGGCATCAACGAGTGGCGACTCTGGTACGTGTCTGATGAGTCCGTCATCACGTCCGGCGTGGCCTGGGTGGGCGTGTTCCGGGCCTGTTTCTACTCCCATGTGGTCTCCAACATGGCGGAGCGCTGCACGTTCATGTCCATCACGGATTCCTTCCTGCCCGTGGACGTGGTGGTGACGCAGGTTCTCATTATGAGCGCCGTGGCCCTGGGCTTCCTATCCAACATGGTGGCCGGCTGCGCTATGAGGAAGGTGTACTTTGGGCTGGGCAAGCGGCGCAGCGTCCAGAGAGCCTTCTGGGCCGCGGGGGCTCTCTACATGCTCACGGCCACAAGCGCTTACGTGCCACTGTTCTGGAATGTGGCGGCGGTGCTGAACAATCAGACCATCGGTTTCCCGCCGGAATACAACTTCCCTCCCGCCCCGACGAGTCAGGGCATGGGGTCGGGCCTCGGGGTGGGGATCGGTGCTGCCTCTCTGATCACCTTAAGCGGACTCCTGTTTCTGACCTACAGGTACCCCAAAAGTGTCCCCCAGGCTGAGGCCCAGGACAGTGTTGAACCGAGCCAGAGCAGCGCACGCCTGGTGGAGACCCAGTCAGAGCCAAGGAAGTCTGTGGGACTCAGGTCCATCTCAGAGGACAGAGACGAGAGTAACGGCAGTAACAAGGGGGAGGACAACCAAGCCTTTGAACTCCAGGAGAACCCTTGATCTTTCTGGGAATGTTGTTGGCAACATTGGCAACTTTGAGCTACAGGCACAT
Source organism: Engraulis encrasicolus (assembly GCF_034702125.1). Classification (NCBI taxonomy): domain Eukaryota; kingdom Metazoa; phylum Chordata; class Actinopteri; order Clupeiformes; family Engraulidae; genus Engraulis; species Engraulis encrasicolus. The sequence goes on along the minus strand of NC_085862.1, from coordinate 22,099,184 downwards.
TGTCAGGAGGCTCTCGGTAGCAATAGAGAACCCTGTTGGCAGGAGAACTGGCCTGATCTTCTGATGTTTAACCCTCACCTCAAGGTAGCAATGGAGAATCATGGTGGCTCTTGCTATCGCAGGGGTGGGGAACCTACGTATGTCTTGAGGGCCAGTTACGACCCTTGAAGCCATCTTATCCGGCCCCTGATATAATTTCAATGTTGTGCAGCTTCACATGAAATATGACATTTTTTGTAAAGGAATCTTACAAATTACATTTGCAATACAGTTAAGTTATATTTCATGGGACCTTCACTAAAGTTCAGGGGGAAATCCTGGTTTGTGTTCAAAGTAAGGCCCTTGGAGGACTTTTGGGCTATGAAAGCTGTGATTGTTAAAGAAATCAGACCACTATTTAACAGTAGGGCTGCACCGGCACATTCAACGTGCAACACTTGTGAATTTACTACAATGTCTACAGATGTCCTTGAATGCACTTACAGTTTGGATGGATTTGTACTTTCCCAGCACTCCTTGTACCTCTCTCAATTACAAGTTACAGTTAATTCTCTGATGCTTTTTAATCTAGGGATTAATATGTCTTGGCTGAAATGTATTTATTTTATTCATAAAGAAGCCGGATCACTAAACAGTGGAGGAGATGATTTGCATTGTCATTCAGTCTCCCAAAGACCACACAAATTTCCATTGATGGAAATTGAATACACATGAGAGGGGAATAATGTGGGCCTCTTGATTGTGTGTTAATTAAAGTTTTTTTAATAGCCTGACCCTGGCCTGGATGTTAACTAATTAACTACTTGGAAAAGTTTGTACACATATATTAATTTGCATGGAAATATGTATTCCTTGCCTTTTGTTCTCTATTTTAGGACAGTGTCTCCACAGCTATACTTCTACTTCTCCCACAGCTCATCAGATCAGATAAACTTTACAATTGCAGATAAACTTACAGCCTTTATTGTCACTATGTATTGCGAGTTGTCAATCTGCAGCCAGTGAATTCAAAGAGCGAGAAGGAGAACTTTTCAAAGATTATTAGACACGTTCTACATTCAGTCAGTGCTGAAATGGACGATGTGGCCTTACAATTGTCAACACATTTGTCATTATACAGTTGTCCGTGTAATGCAACTAGACGATCTAGAGGAGACAGGGGTCAAGCAGGTCAGAGTAAAATGCATAATTATACAACTTGATCGCGGTGGGGTGTCCCTCTTGCTGAGGTCCCTAATGAACCATGTGTCCCAGGCCTCCCTGCATGCTGTCGGGCCCTGCTCTTATTAGTGGCATTAGTGGCAATGCCTTGGCCCTCGTCAGCCCTCCTTGGAGCCTCATTGAACTGCTTTGAGGTGTGCCAAAATACAGTCTTATCAAAATTAAATATTAATTACCCAACGGCAAAGCCCTGCAAGGACCGCATGCTTTTGCTTTTGTTACAAAACCAACCTAATCCGTCGGGATCAAACTATGAGAGGAAATGATTCCTTGCCCATTACATTTTTCTGTTTTGGGTGGGGGGTTAGCTGGTAGTAGTGGGGGGTTAGTGGGTGGTGGCCCATATTGCATAGACTGCAGTTTTAGAACATCATGGTGTTTTTGCAATTATACAGTATATGATAAATGACATCCCTTTGGGGCTTATTGTCATTGTGGCAATTCAAGTTTTGAATTCTTGAGTTCATAAATTGTGGTCGTATACATCTTAGTGACCTATTGTCCAACAATAGAGCAATCCAAACCAACAAACGATTAGCCCATTCCATGTTCCCCTTTGCTGCCTTCAGAACTTCATCCAAACACTAAATTGAATTCGGGGCCTATGTGATATGTCTGGTGTTCCATCATCCAAACATAAAACCAAAGAAACTTGACAGTAGTATGGAGAGTGAGGTGCCACCCAACACCAGCCCTACCCCCACCCCCACCCCTCTGCATTTTCCTCTTCCTCATTTTCCTCCTTGTCTCTGTCTGTGCTGCCTCTTCCTCACCCCAGACCTTAGGGCCTCTCTCACAGCTCTGAGGCATTTCACTCTTGTGATCGTGATGAGGCCGTGGAGGCTGCTTCCTGGCAGAGACACTCCTTCTCATGGCTCACCCTGATAGTTCTGTTTCATACTTCCTGCACAACAAAGGCCCTATCACAGCATAGGGTGATTATTCACTAGGAAATGAATTCAGCAATGTTACTCATGGGCAATGATACTGTGGGATGTTGTTTGGGGTCTTACTATTGCTGGTATCTCTATAACAGGCCATTATATTTCAACAGGAAGAAATAGGAACAGCAGCAACTTCCCTCATCCCTCCATCTGTCTTTGACATGTGGCACATTTTTTTTTAACCACCACCAAGGAGGTTATGTTTTCGGTCGCGTTGGTTTGTTTGTCTGTCAGCAGGATAACCCAAAAAGTTTTGAACAGATTTTGCTGAAATTTCTGGCAAATGCCAAAAGGAAAAAGTGATTACATTTTGGTGTTGTTACAGGATTTTTTAAAAAGTTATATTATAGGCATAGGATTCCATAGCGTGTAGATGTTATGGCAGCAGAGACCATGGCCTCGGCAAAGGTTTGCACTCTGACTGCTTCCAGTTTCCAATTATTTTCTGTTTTCCGTTTCGTACATAAATTAAGGTCTTCAATTTCGTGTCATATTACGTGAGACTCCACACGCATCTGTAATCGTCTCACATGTAGGGTATGATGGACCTTAATATGGTGGCATGACCCTGAGCAGAGCACAGCAACACAGCACAGCCCGTCCAGTCTGAGGGCCCCTCGGCTCCACTGACCCAGTCTGCTCTCTCTCTCTCTCTCTAAATGGCCTCTCCAGGCGCTGGTTACTTTGACGTCAGTACGGCTGTGATGTGGCCCAGCTCAAATTAAACCTGATGATGGGGGCAGTGCAGCGGAACCTGGAAAGTCTTGACTTGAGTTTTGACCCACCATTCTCTTTTTTTCCAACAAGCCAAAAGGCCCGCAGTACAGTGGTCTTGAGGGACAGTAAAGCAAAGTTGGGTGTTTGTAGTGAGAGAAGAAAAAAGGATTGAGGGCAAATTTTCTTAACATGTTGTGCACATTTGATCCCATTTTCTTGACATCTCCAAGCAAGAGCAAACCGTATGGTGTGATGTGGCCTGGTGAATGATTCACTGATGCTCCGATTCCTTCTCTCCTTCGCCTGCCATTATAGTATCATGGACAGCAGATAAGTCTCAAGAGGTTCCAAGGGTTGGAATGATTCTAACATGGTTAACTCAGCAACTTCTTATCCATTCAGATATAATATCAGCAATGGGATGATTGTTAAAGTAGTTGTCGTGCCTGTGGTGGAGACTATGGTTCATGGTGGTTATGGCTGTGGCAAGCACTGTCTCTTGGCAATGGTGGTTGTGGTGTACTGTACTCTACAGTACTGTAGCCTATGTTAAGCCCATTCATACATAAGAAATTGCAGCTGGATATGAAATGCCTATGATCTACCACATTCTATTTTTTTCATTTTAATTGACTTAAATTGTGACCAGAGAGGCTTTTTGTAGGTTTGAGAAATGTAGAGCACTCTTGTGATATTTAGTGTTAAAGATTGGGAGGAGATAAATATAAAATACATATCTACCACATTTTCATTTTGTATTTTAATACACTTAATTTGTGACTGGAGGCTTTTTTGCTGGTTTGAGAAATGTAGAATGCTATCCTCATTTACATGAGACATTTAATTCAGAATAAACTCAATTTAATTCTGAATAAATCTTAATTCCGCTTTGAAAACATCATATAAATGCCTCACAATTTGGAATGAAATGAAAGTAAACTGGACAGAACAATTTAATTCTGAATTAATTGGAACTAAAATCATAATGTAAACGTGGCCAATGTTGGGAAGTGATATCTCTTGGTTTCGATTGGGAAGAGATCCTTGACATAATCTGTAATCTGAGTTGTTTTCATATTTGGGAAAAACAGCGGGAAATGGTCAAGTGGTGAAATATGTTTAAGTTTGGGCCCTGATGGTTCCCTGAGATATGGAGAAAACATTTATCGCCTGTACATCAAACTGTGTATCACCAACAAGATATGGAGATGGATATCTGAAATGACTGATCACACACTCACAAGAGTTTATGACTGTCGTGAACTTTTGTTGATTATTGACATAAGGTGAAAATGTGCTCCAAGCCGCCTTTTAAATTACATCACAATGATAACATGATCAATTGCTCCCACATGTGCGCACGCACGTGAAGGCACACACACGCACACACACACACACACACACACACACACACACACACACACACACACACACACACACACACACACACACACACACACACACACACACACACACACACACACACACACACACACACACAGAGACACACACACACACACACACACACACAGAGACACACACACACACACACACACACACACACACACACACACACACACACACACACACACACACACACACACACACACACACACACACACACGCACGTGTGGTTGAGCAGAAAACAGCTGGAGTTAAGTTGTGCAAAATAAGCAAGAGAGGTAGAAGAAGAAGGTAGAAGTGACTGTAAAGTGGTAGTGCATATTCAAGTGGCGAATGGCTTGTGGGTAGGTACTCTCCCTAAAACGTGTGGTATCAGTGGTATAGTCTACGTAGAGCGTAGGTATACACGGTATATCCACTTCAAAATTTCAGGGATGTCAGTATACCCACTTAAAATGGATTGATCCATTATTTAGAATAGCACAAATATACCCACTTCAAAAATGCTCAAATATACAGTATACCCACCACAAAAAAAGTAGACTACACCATTGTGTGGTATTGTATGTGATGCTACGGTACCTTCTCCCTTACCGTAGGGGTGTGAATAGATAGTGTGCTGGATGTGTAGGGTCAGGGGTTATATTCTTGGCTTTCCTAGCGATTCTGGTGATGTAATGCGAGGCTAAGGTGGGAATACTGTGTGCGTGTGTTTGAGTGTGTGTTACCGTGTGTGTGTGTGTTTGCGTGTGTGTGTGTGTGTGGGGTGGGGGGGGGCTGGCAACATTCAGAAACGGCTGTGTGTGTGTGTGTGTGTGTGTGTGTGTGTGTGTGTGTGTGTGTGTGTGTGTGTGTGTGTGTGTGTGTGTGTGTGTGTGTGTGTGTGTGTGTGTGTGTGTGTGTGTGTGTGTCTGTCTGTCTGTCTGTCTGTCTGTCTGTCTGTCTGTCTGTCCAACATCACAGCACACACACACACTTTTGAAAAGCTCCCTGGCACACACTATACAATCTCAGGTCACACAATCATTGATTTGTGACAAAATAAACAAAAGCCCAGTGATTTTAGAGGCCCTGCATACCACCTTCTGCAGCTGCTTATCTTTGCTGGTGCTGCTGCCATATCAGACCAGGATAGAGAAGGTGAGTAGCTCAGTAACCCAAAGTGTCCTCAATTGTCTGATTAAGTATAGTCTTTGGTGCGCTTCTGAAATGATGTGACTGATGGATAGTGGTGGTGCCTAAAAAAACTAAAGGCACTGACTCCACTACCTGGCCATTAATGCAATGTGCTTCCATCCTGCTCATTTTATGACATTTCATGTTAGGGAAATCACACTATTTTCTCTCCTGGAGCCTTCCACACAAAGACTTAAACTATTGTATGTGCCCAGGTTAAAACTGACTTTAATACCAGAAAGATCATCTTAAAAAGTTCAAACTCCCATGTACAGCTGAGGACAGGTGTTAGTGATGGCAGGATTAGTAGACACGTCATAAGTATCTATCTATCTATGACTCTACAATCTCTATCTATCTCTTCTTCCTCTGCCCTCCTGCTATTTCTGCCTCTCCTCTATACCTCTCATTTTAAATCCATCTCTAACAATGATGTTTTTTCCCATTTGTTAAGCACTTTGAGTTACATGCCTTGTATGATACAGTGCTATACAAATAAAAGTATTATTATTATTATTATTATTATTATTATTATTATTATTATTATTATTATTATTATTATTAAAACTGGGCCAGTATGGGCCACTGCATGCTGCTCAATAGAAAGGTCTTATTTGTCACCAGAGTCATGTCTTAAAACCAATAATACCAATCCTATTGGGTTATTTCATACATCTAACATCTAAAATGCATATCACATGGCCAAATGCCTTAAACCTATACCATCATGACGACAGCAGTAGCTCAGAAACTAATAAGCATATGTGTTGTGCTGACACACACGGCGACTGGCTTGGTGGGTGGACTGTAATTAAGCTTGACCCTGTGGTTGCATGTCTAATTGCCCAGCTGACTGGGATGAAATAGGGAATTTCATTGCTGGTAGTTTGGTTTTTTGCAGGCCAAGCTGATCAGCACTGTGGTTACCCCAGCTGTGAGGGAGTGACTTTAATGACATTGATCACACAATGGAGGCTCAGACGGTCGGATTTATGTGTGTGTGAATGAGTGAATGATACCCATTTCATTTCATAGAAAGATGCCAAGCTACTACCCTCTAATTTGTTTACAGGCAGCTAAATGGGAGGCCATTTCCCATGCTAATCCCCCCCACCACACACACACACACACACACACACACACACACACACACACACACACACACACACACACACACACACACACACACACACACACACACACACACACACACACACACACACACACACACACACACACACACACACACACACACACAAGCAAGCAAACATGATTTTGGTCCCTAATCACAACAAAACACGTAAACACCATTTTGGGCCATCATTATGCGATTGTTGCTGCTGTGCAGGAGCTTCTCCTATCTGCAGGAAACTAATCGGGTGCGTCCTAAACAGCTCCTCTGACTTGCTTGGTTGGCGTCAGGAGGTCTCCAGACCACGCAGGGAGTAGAGGAGAGGAGCGTCACGGGATCAGCTGAGCTCTTCATTGTGGTTCCCAGACCTCTCTGTGGCAGCCAGTCCCCTTGTCTTCATGGTTAACCGGGGTGATAAACATAATTTCCCTCATCATCTCACTGGTCAAGTCGCATCAAGCAGCTAAAGCATGTGTCTTGAAGCTGTAATTTGACAGTGTTCACACACACAATCTGCGGTCATGCTGTTACAAAACAAGCCAAGTCGTTCAACCCCCATGTCCTTAAAAAGTCCTTACACATGCATAAGTTGAACAAAAGCTACTGACAAAAAAAGTGACTTCAGTTCAAGCAGGTTGGGCCCTGCTTAATTCTGAGGAACGCTGTGGTCAGGTCACTTAGCACAGTGGTTCCCAACCAGGGGTACGTGTACCACTAGGGGTATGCGAGCACACTGCAGGGGGTACTTGGAAAGATATAGTTTTAACAAATGTATGGACCTTAGTTACATTGGAATATAGAACGCGATATAGAACATGACTTAGGGGGTACTCATGGCACACTGAAAAGGCTTATGGGGGTACACAAGACAAAAAAGGTTGGGAAACACTGACTTAGCAGACACACCCTGAGATCCGCAGCCTTACATTATGTGCACTAAGCGCAATTGAAGAACCACATGGAATACTGTACAACAAAGAATGCTCAAAACAATGCAGCACATTCATGTGCCCTGATTATAGTAGGCCAACCCACCGTACTTTCATACAGTGAGTGCACAGCATGTAGCCCAAGTTATGGACGTACTAAACACATTATCCTGTGTCCCAGAGTGATTGAGGCAGGTCTGTTGAGCGCAGGGCAAGGGGTAGTAGCCATATGTCCTCTTTGACCTTGGCAGGTTTGGGTAATTATCTTATGGGGAGAAAGTGGAGAGCCACTCCGTAAATTGTGCCGTGCTAATGCTACACTCAGGGAGTTGAGTTTACCACTCGCAGAGTTGTTATTACTCTCAAAGTGTTGAATTAACACTGTAACGTCTGCAGTGCAAGCTGTCCAGAATACATTCCTCGTCATGGGGCGTGTTTGCTGCTGCTCGTTAGGCTGATTGTTAAACGCAGCTTATCCTGGAGACTGACGAAAGAGAAATCACAGCCCATTAGCCTCAAGCCCTCTTCACAACACAGCGAGGAGGCTTTTCTTTTCTTGGTTCTTTTTTTTAGTGGACTGTTTTACTGCCCCGTTTAGATAGCCCATTCTGGCTGAAGGTTTTATGTCCCTTGCTTGTACTGTACCCCAGCGTCAGCGTCTGTCTTTACTGGGTCCATTTTAAAGATTTAGTGTTCACGTATGCGTATGCTGGACATAATTGGTCACGTTTAGGCGGGTCTTTCACCAATACTTTTTTCTTTTTACATTTATTTGTACAGGACTGGAGTTTTAATGGCCGGAACCTGAGAATTACTGTAGGTGTACTTATAGGCCTACTTGAAGTGAAGCTGGCCTGTTTTTGACATTAAGATGCTGTTCTCTCTCTCTCCAAGTTTGTCAGGGTGTGTGCAGGAGATTTGCTTGTTGCTTCGCCGTAATTGTAAAACTGTGTATCCCCTAAAGTATAGTATGATTACATCAACAAGAGTGATTGTTTACATGATTGTACTGCATTGGTACAAATAGCCAAGAAGTGCACATTAAAAGTCCATATGCAAATGTAAAGTCTTTATAAATCACTTTGTTTCCACACATACTCAAAACATTTCACTTTTTATTTACAAAACCACAACACATGGTGTGTGCTTTTTTGTCCTCTTCAGTCTTTCAAGTGTTTCTGTGAGGGTGCGTGTGTGGTGTTACAGTGAAATTGTGGTGCCACCAGTAGGTTTCTAAATTACAGTAGGTTGCAAAATTGCAGTACAGTTGGCTAATTGCAATATACAGTCATAAGAAAGACCTTTCAGGTCATGCTTTTTTTAAAGGTATGAGACTCGTGCCGTTCACTCTCATTCACAGTCTCTACTATTTTGTACAGTGAAATACAGCTGATACAATCTGTGGTTGAAAAGATTTTATCAAAACATTTATCCGATCATTAATATTGGATAAACAAATGTGGAATGTCTGCAAACAAAAAGACATTAGCATTACTGAGCTCACAGTTTAAATGAATAAAAAAATTCAAAGTATGAAAATGTCCATATATATTGAACAATTCATATGTTTGAACTAGCAAGTATACTATACTGCATATTGCCGCTTGATATATGGATATGATACCATGCATACGTTATTGGTCTATATGTGTCTATGTAATCTTCTGAGATATAATGTGCGCTGTGAGAGTATGTAAAAAAGTATTACCTGACAAAAAAGCAATGTTTTGCCTTGCTGTTAAAATGTAACACTGATCCAGAGACAAAGAGAGGTGATGTCCACAGAAAAACATCAGCAATCACTCCAATGCTTTCCCTTGCCTTAAGATAACACAATGACTGTGATTTGAACTTGCGTGATCTAGCAACATCCACCAGGAGATTTAGACATTCAGTTCAATAAAAAAAAATTCATTTCAGGTCCAAACTCAACATATTTTCCTCCCAAGCCTCCATCAACCCTCCACACCCAAATCTCCATGCCCAGAACAGTGTAACAGGACAGGACTCAGACATACTCTGAGTGCTTGTTGGTGGAGTTATGGATAGTCCTGCCCTCCAGCCTGTGATGGGACTGCTGC
>NC_085862.1:22064580-22087080 GCF_034702125.1 Engraulis encrasicolus | reverse complement strand
GAAAGAAAGAAAGAAAGAAAGAAAGAAAGAAGCAAAGAATGGGGTGGGTGGTTGGGGGTAGAGAGACAAAGGAGGTAGAATTAATGAGAATGAGGAAGTAAAGCGAAAAGAGAAAGAAAAGAGGCACACAAGTAGAGGATGATCGTTAAAATGAGAAGCAGACAGAAAGAAATAAAGAGAGAAAGAAATGGAGAGAAGGTGGAGAGAAGGGTGTGTGTGTGGGGAGAGAGAGAGAGAGAGAGAGAGAGAGAGAGAGAGAGAGAGAGCGCTTTTCCACCGACTGCATGTTAAGCCAAATGTGCAATGTGCATCACGCCATGGAGCCTTTTGATGCCTTGATGCAAGCGCTTTATTTCATTCAGTGGCTGATTACAAACAGCACTCAGAGCACAAAAAGCATGATGTGCTATAAAAAATGTCAGACTGGTAGAAAAAAAACATTAACAAGGGGCTGAGCTGCTGTGATAACACAATATTCTTTGTCCAGGCCTTTACTATCAGCCTTTCCAAAGGAAGCCTAGTAGCTACTGAAGCTGTTGAACCTAAAAACTAAATTCATAACAGCATACAATACCACATGCTATACTTTCCCCTCTGTAAAATATTGTACATGGGCTACAGTATTGTTCAGTATTTTGTAACTTGTACATACAGTATTCCAACCTTTTTAAAGACACACTGTGTAGGGTGCACTGAGTAGAATTTGATCTTTTCATGTATATTTACAAAGTAGCTAACATTTAGTAGTATGACCAAATTACAGTATGTTTTGCAGCAAAAAAATGTCTATTCCTGGAAATTTTAAATGTAGAAGATCCCCCTTTTCATGTATGAAAAGCACAATTTTCCCAGTCATAATGAATACTTAGAATTTGGTGGTGGTGGCAAGTATTTGTGAAAAAATATAACATTTCTGAATGGGCAGCATGAATTCTGGAAATAAACCACTAAAAATATTACACAGTGCACCTTTAAATATAGGCTACTGCAGGCGTCACCATCGTGGTGCCCGCGGGCGTCAGGTAGCCCTCCAGGGGCTTCTGATGCGCCCACCAAGAATGTTAGTAAACAGTGACCACTACAAGATTTTAGTCACAGTCAATGTTTTTCTTAATTTATATAAAATAGTTTTCTTATAACCTATTAGCAGAATATTATTCAATCATAATGTGATTTGGGTATGATGTCAAGACATCAGTAGAGGATTTTGAACAAACAAGTAGACGTTGGGTAGCCCTCAGTTGCCCTCGGGTAGCCCTTGGTAGTCCTCGAGAAGCCCTTAGAACCAGAAAGGTTGGGGACCCCTGGGCTACTGTATTGCCAACTAGCGGTACATACGTCCTCCAGAAGTAGCCTCATAATGCACACTGCGACCACCAGTGGAACGCTATAATGGTCATTGAAGACTTTACTACCCTACTACTACACTACTGTGCCACAGTGCCTTTAGTAATACAGTAGAGCTTGGTTATTGCCATTCTGATAACACCACAATTTGAGTTAGAAGCTCTGAAGAGAAATGTGATTTAGCGGTTTGAGGGTACATATGTCTTTCCTACCTTTCATGGGCAGTGGCAGGAGCGCTGGGAAATGCGGCATTTGGAGGCATCTGGAGGCATGTGACTAGAGAGAGAGAGTGTATGTGTGTGAGAGAGAGAGAGTGAGAGAAAGTGCGTCCTTGTGTGAGTGTGTCAGTCTGTGTGTGTGTGGAAACAAAAGTATGTATTGTGCATTTGAAATGCAATGGCTGACAGTAGGAGGCCCGGGATGAAATTAATGCTGTGAAAAAATGTCATCATGTACGCAAAGCCTCCCCCTCTTTCTCTCTCTCCTTTCTTTCTTTCTTTCTTCCTCTCTCTCTCTCTCTCTCTCTCTCTCTCTCTCTCAATCACTCACTCACTCACTCACCCACGTCCACACGCCCATACGCACACACCATCCTTACGACCAAGGAAGTCAGCACAATAGAAAAAACATGGTCATAAATGTTCTAAGATTTATTAATCATCACAATATCTGCACTCTCAGCATAATCACAATCTCAAACAATGAGTGCCTCAGTATGCATTCATTGGAATTATATATAATAGCACTGAAACTTAAGGACTCTAAGAGGGAGTGACTCAGTGGACTAGTTCGCTGTACCATTACGCCGAGGACCTGGGATAATTAAATCAGCTAAGATTGAAGATTTTGTATCTAAACAGGATCTGGCTGAGTTGACTAGCAAAACCCTCCCCAAAAGTCACTCAGGCAGGCGGAACTAATCTAAATAATGCTGCTGCTAGAATTCTGACCAAAACAAAGAAAAGAGATCATATCACTCCAGTGCTTAGATTATTGTACTGCCCCCCAGGGATGTTTAGACATAAGTTTAAAACTCTTCTCATTGTCTGCAAGTCACTCAATGGCCAAGGCCCTAAATATATTGCATATATGCCAGAGCAATACCATCCTAAAAGATGCCTTTGGTCTTCAGAGTCTCATCTGCTGGTTGAGCCTAAGGCAAAATCCAGAGGAGGTGAAATGGCATTTAACCATTATGCTGCCAAATGTTGGAACCAGATTCCTGTTGAAATTAGAACTGCCCCGGCTAATTCAAGGCAAAATATTTGGTAGTGGTGGCTAGTGCTGCAATGGAGTTTTGATAAAAATCCACAAACTGCTCCCTATAGCACCATCATAGCACCTCCACCACGGCACCCCAGGATCACATCACATCACACATCATCACGGATGTTACAAAATCTGAGGGCAACAGTAGGGTTAAAAATAGCCCTATATTTTCCACTCAACAATACACACACAATCAGGCCTAGGTTGCCATTGTGCATAGTCTAACATGGCTAACATGACATTTAGGACGCAGGAAGCAAAATAAACATTCTGATTCATTTCATTAACCCCTTAAGACACAGCATTATAAATTAGCTGTTACCAGGATGACAATGATCAAGTTGTAATGTATTACTAAAGGCCCCATGCATTGTCATAGTAGTGTAGTACTATAGTGGTTCACTTTCAATGTCTATTACAGCGTGCCACAGGAGGTACGGCGTGCATTAAGGGGCTACGTGGGCTTCCCTTAGCAACTCTTGTGTCAATCTTTAAAAAACTGAAAACGTATAAGCTCCTAGGCCTTTTGAGATAGAGACACAGATTAAACACTGAAACGACAGGCTTGGCTTGGAGATGGGATGTTATGCCGTTTTTGTGTCAATTTTGTACAACTTTTGGTCCCCATAGAAAGCAACGGTGGAATGCTGTGATGGAATGTTTGTCACACTCTGGTCTCTTAGTGTAGGTTTTCGATCATAAAACGTCAACACCTTCACCTATAAACTTGATTGAACCTTTGTTAGAGAGGTCTGAAATATGACTCCAACTGGTGAAAATGCCATGTGCAAACTCTGTACAGCAATTTAAAAATCCCAATGGGATTTTCTTATTCATTTTGAAGTTTGTGTGCTAAGAGGTCAGCGCATCGGCCTCAAGATGTCCATTTTTTGACTGAACTATTTAACCTATAAACTTGGTTGGTTACGTTGTTAGAGAGGTCTGGAGTCTGACTCTGACTGGTGCCAGTTTCCTGTGCCAATTCTTTTTACTTTTTGAACTACAGTGAGTTAAAAAAAATGGAATGACTCAGCAGTCTGCTTTAACTGGACAATAGTAACTGTCAGTAGCCAGAACCAGAACAGGTATTGCCAATTAAAGCTAGGCTCAAACTACACGTCTATCGGCCCGATTCTCGGCTGAAACCCCCCTCACGACAAGTTAAAATAGCATGTAGGGCCTATGTTATTTATTTTGCTAAAACTGCTCAGCTCTGGCCCAAAAGGCAAGCCCCCTTTTAGATTTTTATGCAAGAATGCATTCTAGTCAGACCCTGAGACTTTTAGTCTCGGGCCTGGATAGCGAATCTGGCATACAGGTTATTTCCCGGTGGGCCAGCTGTTGGGTTTTATGTTTTTAAAGACTGGACCAGCCATTATTTAGCAGGGCTGTGCAAAAATGGCCCCAATCTAGCACTGGACCGTATATGGGCCTAGGGTCACTGTGTTTGTAGCCTACTACAAACATAAACTTGAATAATTAATATCATTAGAGCTGGAAACATCTCACATATAGGCGTATCAACTATCTAAAGGAGATACTAACTACCCGAGCAAGGTAATGCTATTACACATACACTTTTTTGTTTTTACCTTTCCAGTCAATCGAACAGTGAGAATTACATGTGTATGTGCTATGGTGAATTACACTAAGTATTTCCTTGCGTGTCCCCAAAGCTCTAAAACATGTTTGAGCACCCCTCATTGGACTAAGGGGAGATTAAATAGGAACAATGAAACCTGGTGTTACTGTGCAAAACGTGTGCAAATTGGCACCCGCAAAATGTCACTGACCAAGCGGGTCAGTCAGATTAGCAATGGGTCACAAACGTCAATCTTCCACTGACTTGACTGAAACTGTCACGTTTTTTTTTTTTTTTTGCTGTTTCGAAGCGAAAAAACAAAACAACTGTCGTGTGAGTCATATTGGAGCAGTTAAGTGTGCTTTTTTCTCTCTCCCACAGAATCTGCTGTAATGAATGGTTTAACTGCTGGAGATTTGGTGCAGCTCAGTGATATTACAAGCTTACTGTAAGTGCTGGCACAAGAACCCTAAATCCACTGTGCTACATACTCAACAGCTTGTCTTCAACCTGAATTGACACCATAGGTCTACTTGTGGTAGCCCTACATATGGTTTAGGCCTATATTATAGGCTATCGACATACAGGGAGAGAGCGGGAGAGCGAGAGAGCGAGAGAGAGAGAGAGAGAGAGAGAGAGAGAGAGAGAGAGAGAGAGAGAGAGAGAGAGAGAGAGAGAGCTTAGTGTCTGTTGTATTTTTCTAGCTTTTCAGATGAAATTCTCATTGCACAACCTGACAACCATTCTTCCTCAAGTTGCTACTTTTCATTCACCCATTCCTGTAGGCCCACTAAAGTTGCTGCTGAAGTGGGTCCATTGTGTAGTTTCTTTACGGATCCACGTGGGGGCGTCAAAAACCTTTTCAGGGAAAAAAAATGGGCTACATAACATGTTGCAAGAGCTATCTGGTTGCTCTGTAGCCTAAATGATAATAAATGCAGCAATTACCTGGTGTAGGTCTACCTACTGTTTGATTTTATTACATTGATTGATATCATTTTTGCATAGCTTAGGCTACATTTTATCAGGTTGCATCGGCCAATAACATGTTGTCCACATGGGAACTTACAGGCCTACAACGTTAGGCCTACTTACAGGACCAAGGTAGTCATGATCTTCCTCAGAGTGCAGGCAATGAGTAGGCCTATCTTTTCTACTACAAATAAATGACCGACTCAATGTAACACAAACCCTTGTAGGCAGCGGGCCAGAAATCCTATCTTGCAGGTTCGTCGGAGTGATCAGGTGGCAACTTGGTTTTTGCTGATATAAGTACTTGATAGTACATAAATCAATATTCCAGGTGTTGCCATCGTCAAAAGTTGCACATTGATTTAAAAAACAAAGGTTGAAATAGCGACATTTGGTAATGTGGGAATTTAATTAAAATTGTCCATTCAACAGGAAATGTGTCACCAACTCCTTTTGGAGTGCTTCACAAGTGTGAAACTTCCCAGATTACTGTGTATTATGCCTACCAACATTTCTCTGTGTGTGAAATGGCAGTTAGGCATAGCGCCACCATGTGGTAGGTGAATGAACTGCTTGAAATCACTGTAGCTACTGTTAATGTGTATATTCTATTAAACATACTTTGTGAAAAGTTATTTGATGTTGTAAAATAAGAAGATGGCATGGCAACAAAAGTACCACAGGTTAACAATTAATTTGAACTCAACATACATTGCTTGACATTACTGATAATTAGCCCTCTACTGCACACAATATGGCTATGCATGATTTTTTTTTTGTTCATTTTGAGACATTTTATTGATAAAATATATATATTTTTTTTTTATTATTATTTATCCTGTAGGCCCAATATTCTTATTTTTATTCAGTTTAAAATTGAACAAAACACGCAATTACCTCACGTAAACAGAGGTGCACAGTGATGGAATGATCATTACTAGGTTTGTGTGTGTGTGTGTCCTAAATGTCATGTTAATGAGACTGGCTGCTTGGTGTGGTGGTCATATTGCACATTTGGCACCCCGAGGGCCTGAGTTTGAAGCTGGACAAGCAAAGTTATCTCCCATTTGCTGTGTGTCCAGAAGTGGGCCATTGGAGACACCCACTGCATGTGAGCCATAATTCCGTGCAAGTGACCTACAAGGATAGGCTAATCTGTAGGACTCAGGCAGGGCTGGCCCAGGCATAAGCAAACTATGCAGTGGGTTAGGGCCCCGTCACCAGCCCACCCCTGGGCAGCAAAGTCCAGGAAGAAATGAACTCTATACTATATTCCCAGTCCAAAATTTCTTTCTGAGCCTCGATGGAAACGGGAGCAATTATGCTGTATATCGGGGGACACCTCAATGATGGTGGATACAACGTCCTTTTTCATGTACCACATTTAATTGTACAAACCCTACAATAAATGCAGAATATAACTAAAAGTAATAGTTTTGAAGTGAAACTAAGATATTCCTTTGTGATATATGGCTTCTGGGAAATTTTGCTCCAAATGGGCACATGATCTACAGACAGCCTGCCTACTGTATGTCCTCAGCTCCTAACCCTCACTTGTGCAAGTAGCAGTAGTTTATGCTTATTATTCCTCTAAATATGGGGGAGAATTGCTGTATCCAGCTTCAAGCTCAGACCACCTGGGTACTACAATAGTGGTACTGGGTAGGAGCCTACCTAAGAATCAGACTAATTGATAAAGTCAAAGCACACTAACTGTTGTCTCTATATATATAGTCTCTTTCTACAGGATGTTTATACCATTACTCCCTCTCTTCTACATTTAGATGTTCATCACTGGCATTGCTGACCTACAGTACCTAACTTCAGATGAAATTTCTCTAGCATGCAGATCCTGATGCGCTCATCCATAAAGCATTATTACATTCATTTTGTTTGTCAAAATGTGTATACATTATAAAATATCAGATATGTATACGATATTTCCAATTTTAAAAAGTACTTCAGAACATTTAGTTGTTGTCTTTACTGCATAAAATATATGTGATGATGTGGTTACACAACCACACACAAACAAAACAATAATAACAAAGTCACCCAAAAAAGTACCCCTTTATCGAACAACATTGCCTTGAGGCAACGCAAAGACAAAGTGTTCCAAACAATCACAAAGGGAAACCCTTTTTAAAACCTGATAAGAGTCTTCTATACAGCCTTGTGCGCATAAAATTATTTTTTATTTCATGATTTTATCATGTTTACTATCACTAATAATGCAAAAGATCTTGTGTCCTTCGCACCCCAAGAGGAAGTCTCGCCTTCAAATACTACAACATAGTGTCATCCAAACCACTCTAAATTGTTCCTTCATGTCTTTTCTAACATTCTGATTGGTTTTGATAATGTAAAGAGACACACACTGGACATGAGGCTTTAAAAACATTGTGTTGCCAGAGGGCAATGTTGTGCAGTGGAGGGTTAGAAGATTATGGCTTGTCATAACTATGAGCACAAAACAAGTAATCACCACGTCAGTTATTGCATGTTGTCTTTACGTGACCCTTTGACACAAGAATGATAGACACAAGGTGGAATATCCAGTAATAGTGCGCCAACTATGGGTCAAAGGTCAATTTTGGTATCAATAGGCCTGCATACTGTAATAATTGTATCAATGTGTCATCATTATTCCATGCAGAGCCCATTTTACCAATAATCTTATAGCCATGGTCTTTTTATTATAATGATATTATAATTATTCAATTGAGAAAATAGTAATTCAGATCTCTGCAGCAGTACAAGGGCAACAGCAACTACTGTACGTCTACTACTGTGTCGGAACTCAAAGAAATAATAAGGATTAAACAAAAAACTTGGAAGTCACTTCTCTCAGTTGCACAGTTTGATCAGCTGGAGTTATGTTTTCCTTTGTATGGGGAGTAGTACAATAGTTCTAACTAAGAATGTGTGGATGCGTGTGTGAAATGTTTGAATATGAATATAGGGTTTGTGACTCTAATGTGTGCATCCATATGCTAGATTACAAGGCATGAACACATTGCAAACGTGTAAACTTTCACGTAGCAGTTAATAAAGTCCATAGGCCTAATTAATACTGGCAAGGGATATGAAAGTTTCAAAGAGGGCATGGCGTTCCACATGTTCAATGGCGCCCGCATAGGGAGCCATGATGACGCGCACAGAATATCCTGCAAAATAGTCATATTTTAGTATTTTCTTCCATCTTGAGTCTAGATTGTAATGTATGCAATGCATGTTGTTCTATAATTCAACCAATCAACTGTCATGTTTGGAGAAAAACATGGTTTGAAGTAAAGAAATGGTCCAAAATTTCATGGAAAATGTTGTTACAAAGCAATCTGTAAAATGTTATTACTGAACAGGAAGGAAAACTTTAAAACTCTGTTTCTACCCATAAATAAGCAAAAATTAATATAGCGCCCCTTGTGGTGGCCAAATGTGCAGGCTGACGCCGTGGCAACAGGCAGATTTGGATTCAGCACCCCCAAATTGATCAAGAAAACATGTTTTTAAGTTGCCACTAAACGGTCACAACGAAACTCATTTTCTAGATGAGCTATGATTCCTGGCCCACTGCCTATTGGTGATAAGTAGGCTACATGCTGAAGTAGGCAATACCTGTCACAGTGGGGCGCTCCAACGTTAAAAAGGCTGATGTTACTGTCCAAGTATTTTTACACATTTCTTTATTATCTATTCACTTTTATTCACAATAGGCCTATGTTTTTATATTGTTAGGCTAAATTAGGCATATTTGTATAGCCTAGTAGCCTATTTTATTTCACCAAATTAGCAAGAACTAGGCCCTGGCCTGTTCGTCCAAACTAAAAATGGGCTATGCAGAATAATAACCCAAAACTTCTGGGTGTCTTCATGGGTGACAAAATGTGCTATGCAGCAAGAATTATGAAGTCAGTGGGGATGACAACCATTTGTATGGGCCAATCTAACAAAAATACATCGCCCAAATACATAGCCTAAATGAAGAGTTATGTGGCATATCTTTCCATTATATTTCCCAGGTTTTTTTTTTTCACGCAATAATATACCTGAAAAAGTGAATAGGCTATTCTTTATAAACCAAAGTAAACCGGTTACCTTCCTTCTGCCACTAAAATGTCAAAATCATGCGGCTCACTCTATTGGACCAGCGCGCTCGTTTTAATCCTACGTTCTGTCTCGTGGGCACCCCTTATGCAAATGTCCTTTGCCCGAATATGGACACCACGGAATGAAGTGTTCGAGGAGGCAAACATGGAGGACCGAGGCAGAGAGTCATGAGAACGCTGCAAAAGTTTTTAGATAGTGGATGCAGGCAAGCCTGTGTCGTTTACTTTCGAGTATATGATTCAGTTGTTTTGTGTTCTTGTCGTTTAAGTCGCAGAAAGAAAATGTTTGTGATGCAGTAGAAGATAAGTCGTAGTTTTTTGGAGAAAACGCAGGGGGTCTGGCGCTGGCGATATCCCCCTCAACCATCCCAACGCTATGCCGTGGGTGAGCAGCAACAAGCGAAGAGAAAGCTCGGAGCTGCCGCTGCCCGCGGGCTGGGAGGAAGCACGGGATTACGATGGCAGAGTGTTCTACATTGACCACAACACTCGACAAACTTCTTGGATTGACCCAAGAGACAGGTAAACGGTCACCCTGAGCAATAAATCTCGGCTCCTCCATCATGAGGAAAACCCTCTGGTTTATCTGTCGATTAAAGTCGTTAAGCATTAATCAATCGCATCCAGAGTTGGCTGCGACGCGAGGGCGGGGGCTCGCGATGATGACTATCCCAAGAAGTTGAGAATTGATAGCAAACCCAAAACCACAAATGGTGTGACAGACTAATGATAAGGTTGATCTATCTTTCCCAGAGATTCGTACACTTTGTTTGGCTACTATAAGTGGGAGTCTATGCGTGTTTCAGCCACACAAAGAACAATAACCCTCAGACATCCAACGGGACATGTATCAACTTTTGCTATTATGTATCGGCTAATGTTTTAGTGGTTCCACAAAGTGATGTTACAGTAGGCCTATCATTCAGTGGAAACATTATGTCGTGGTGTGGGAGCTGCTGTTGTAGCGACATGTCAGTGTGGTGTGGAGTTGATTTGAGCCGCTGTGGTGCTGACTACAACAGTGGGTGTTTTTCACGGTTTGTCAGGACAGTTTCTCAAAATCGGCAACGTGTGGTGCCCCCTTTCAACCACCCATACTTGTCCATGGCGTCGTAGCTGTTAATGTTGTTAGACTACTGACTCTCACAAGAACTATTAGTAACATATCCATTGTTTTGAGTAAGGTTATCTTGAAAGAGAAGACGAAGGTGTAGCCATTTGCATCACTGGTATGAAAAAGTCCTCTGCATTTCTACAATGTAGACAAGTAGGCTAGTCATGGCCTATTTCAGGCACAGTGTCTGCCTTTCTGTACCAACCGAAATTTGCATTTGACTTGATGTGATGACATTTTTACAAGCCAACATACTGGAGTAATAGTAATTCGACAAGGCCAGGCCAGAATGTGGGAAACATCCCATTGTTGAGGGACTCACTGTAGGGCTATGGCCTAGTATGTTAAATCAAAACAATGAAAAGCATGGACATTTTAAGAGCCCTCTAAATGTCAATGTTATTGCTTAAATTCCTTTCCAGTACTAATGCTGGTTCCTTTCATCAGTGTAAGAGGTTTTTTTTTATTTTATTTATCAGAGCCAGGGAGTTGGAATGGTTTAGATTTCGTTGGGCAAGTCTGTTGTATCCATATTGGGATTGTTTTTCCCCTTAACCCTACCCTTGATGTAGGCCTATGAAGGTAGAGTGAGAGGGATGGGGTTTCCTCTGGATGTGTCTGACTGACAGGCCCTCTACTGTACTAGTCGATGTTGAATGCAGATGTTATTGTCTGCTGCTGTTTCCCGTCACTGGTATTTATGTAGGCCGACAGTCAGATTTTTGTTATTAAATAATTTGCCCACACAACTGAATATTGTTCAGATGGGCAGTTAAACACGCTAAAGTCAGAACCAGCATCAAGAAGATTAAGTTTATGTTTAGCCATTCAGGTTTCCTGATGACCGGACCCACAGTTTAAATGTACATATCATTTTTCTGTGCTCAAGAAAAACATTTAATTTTAGGGCCATGAAAACATATGGCCCTGTTTTTTTCCCTCAAAAGAAACCAAAATGTTTTATATAGCAAAAAAACATTAATGCAAACAGAACCCCAAATGAAAGGGAGAATTGAACTGTAGCTCCCAGAGTTCCGTGTGCAAATATGTGTGGAATGCTAGTTGGGCCAGTGGGAAAGCTGTGCTGTAAGGATGTGCTGTGTTTTCCCCCAGCCTAGAAACGAGCTAAAACCAGGCTTTCAGCTAGAGCCATTTAAACACACCGCTTCTCACCCACCGAGCCCCAGGCCCAGGCCTCAGCTCAATGGGGAGGGATTTGCTGCCGGTGGCAAGGTCACACACACACACACACACACACACACACACACACACACACACACACACACACACACACACACACACACACACACACACACACACACACACTTTTTTTAAACTGTGGTCATTGACTTTAAAACAATGAGCAACAATTTCAGCACCTCTGACTTGGGCCTCAGTATAGGAGGGTGACCCAGGAGTAGGGTGGACGCTATTGTATTCAGAGGAAGAGCATTATCAGCTTGCTCTGGTTTTCACTGTGCTCGTCTGTTTGGGTTTGCCTTGTGGCTACAATAGCCCTTTTTTTCTCCTCGGTCCGTGAGGGCAAAGTGAAAAGCCATCAATGTAATGTGTTTTTCTTTTTGACAAGAGGCTCATGTTAAATCACCTCTTCAAGATTGACAGCTTGTGAAAACAAAATGTACAGACGCCCGACTCTGGTGTTAAGTCTGACTATGGAAAAAAAACACTTTAAAAATGTATATAGTACTTCATCTGACCAAGTATGTATACACGTCCTAAGGCTCAGTGTAATGACAGTTCTATTTATCATATGCCTTTAATACAGGGGTGGATTTCTCAAAACCAAAGTTGCTTACTACATTAGCTACTTTGTTGTTTTCAATGCATTTTCCCATTGGCAACTACCGAAGTTGCTAACAGGCTAACAACTTCCCTTTTGAGAAATGCACCCCAGAGTTGTAATGGGGTTAATTGTAAGTGTTGATTTAGCACCTAGTGAAGTGATGACTGTGTAAAGACATCTCTGAAAATGTGTGCATACTTGGTTAAGCTGTGCCTTACCCAACATTTTTTTCTTGAGAAATGCGTAAGCTTAATTGTCATTAAGCGGGTGATATTTGACTGAGGTTTGGTCAGTCATTCTTCAGAAGTGCTTGTTCAAGCTATAGCAGTGAACCACTGTGAATGATGGGTTGAACCAGTAACCAATAGAAGCATCCCTGACTGCAGGTTTGCAGTGCAAGTAGACATGGTGGAAAATGTATCTTCAAAGTCTTGTATTCATCCAGCTCAGTCATGGTATTTAAAGAGATAAATTGTAAGCATTGTCATTTTTTTGTAAGATGAAGATGTTGCGTGGGATGGGGGGAAAGAAATCAAGGTGATGAGATAAGAGCTTTAAAGACATGTACAAAACTGTGCTGTTTCCAGACAGTGGGAGTGATTAGAACTACACTGTACAAGTGTCTCCTCTGTGTTATGTGTGTGAACATGATGGCAGTCCAAGCTTATCAAGAGAAGTAGCATATGTCTTTTGTTTGGGAGATTAGTGCCCCAATTTTATAAAGTGTAATCCTTGGCCAAGGCTTACAAATTGGGATTACATTAAAATGGGGATGTTCACAGATAATCTGTGCAAAGGGATAATCTCATAATAACTTAAAAAGGTTGTTATTAGTTCGTCTGGTATTTCATTTGCCTTGACACTAATAATGCCTCATTGGCCTAATATTTAGTCTCGTACTGTATACCAAAGTTGATGCAAGTATGAGGGACGGACTCTATACGGTTGGTGTAAGTAGAGGTGATCTAATGGTCATCAGCCTGTGTGTAATGTGTTAATGTGTCAATAAGATCAACTTTTGCAGGAGAGTGTGTAATAATGAGTTCAAGTGTCACTCCGAGTCCGCCGCTTACCAACTGGAAGGACTGCTTATCTGCAGCCTTACAATAGGTCAGTTACACTCCCCACTCGACTGGGCTACTCTTCAGTGTACATTTCTGAAAAGTGAAACAAATAAAAGCCACTTTTCATGGCTCGGTAGAATGCTTGGACTTGACAGCTGTGGTGTCGGTAAGCCTCATTGTCATGCCGTGTCTAGCCGAGCCTCCTTTTTTCTCTCTTTGTTTTTGTTTTGGAAGGAGCCGAGTAGCTGACTGGAATCTAGATAAGAAAAACCTGATCTACTCGACGACTTTACCCCTCCACCACTACAAATGCACCACCACCACCCCGGTCCCCCACTTGCTGGCAGTCATATGATTACCAGCTTTTGTTACTTGCGGCTGAAGTTACTGCCTCACCGCAACGCTGGACACCAAGCCACCAAGCCCAGCTGCGTAGTGCGGATGGAAGCCTGCTCGGCCGAGCCAGCACCGCCACGGTCTCTGTCTCTGAGCTGTCTCTCAGAGATATTTTATCTCGAGCTGATTCCTGAGGAGTGGATGGTGGTTATCTTTTTAAGTATTAAAAAAAGTGTCTGGGGTTTCAACACTGCGGTGGCTGTAGTTTAATTGTGGCCAACGGTTTTGCGTGTCAGAGGTCAACCATGGGGTCCTATTGGTTTTTTTTAACATTTTTTTTAAAGAAAAGAAATGTCCTTCCTGTGTTTTCTTCTTGCAGTTTCTTTTTCTCTCCGCACTAGGACATAGCCACCCTGAAGGAAAGCAATTCATCAGCACTAGTGTTACTGCACTTGTTTTGAGTCATCACGAGACAGGTCTGCTGAGCTCCTCTGACTCCCGTGAGGCCTGTTTTCAGTCAACCGTCGTGATGGCAGGACAGGCTTTCTGTGTTCCAGTGTTTTTATTTTAAAATAAGCAATTTTACTCAATCCAGTATGCCTATGCACGTGATGGACAGAGGACATCTTGTCAACTTCCGCATGCAGACAGCAATGCATTCTGGATGGAAATGTTGCATGATGGTTAGAAATCTTGTCCGACTTGCCAAATTTCAGTCATGCAGTGACATGTGTCATGATGTTAGACTCTCGCGGGATCGATGTGATTGCAGACCCACCTTGCAACTCCTGCATTTGCTTATCCCCAGTGATGCTCGTCGCAAGGGTCTGCATACTGCCTCCGCGGTGACGCACCTTGAACTGGTCGACCAAACGCTCGCTGACGTCTGTGCAGACGCGTTGTCCCACACCCCTAAAAAGTTTTCACTGCACCTCACTTCTACCCCTCCTCTCCCTCTGTCCCTGCACACCTCACATGTGAGTTGCTACGTAGATCAAACTGGTGTGAGCTCATCGTCTTGTGCAAATTTGTGGCATTTGGGGATGTCCCTGATGTGACGTGACGTGACGTGACATGTGTGCGTCAGTGGAGGCATGCATCGCCAGGCCTCCTAGGCCAGGGGGATGGTTTTTATGAGGTGGCATCAGCTATGTGACGACTTGTAGTGAAAAGTAGGACCTGCGTGCGAATTCACTACGCAGTCACCTGGGAAACCGCTGGAGTCGTGTCGTCGTTGCCAAAGAGGACATTATTCCAGCACCATAATAGATCTTACTCTGACGCTAGTGCCCAATTCTCTCAGACTTAGAACACGGTCACAAATATAGATGGGCAAATATATACATTGGCACACATGAATACATTGCCTACATGCCCAATATTGTCTGTGTGCATTCCATTAAATTCTTTGTCTTTAGCCTGGATATTGGGAATGTTCTATGATCCCTCTCATACCATGTTCACACTCAAAATGTTTTGTTTTCCTACAGTCTGACATCTGTCAGAGACAGACAGATAGACCCTCAATCCCTGTCTGCCTTTTGTGTTTTTATTCAAGAAATATTGATTAGCATCTACAGCTCAATGAAAACTGTACAACAAACAAGGGCGTTGTGGAGAAAAGGCAAGCTGTTGTCTGAGAGGTATCTCAGTCCTCAGTCCCGTCTAACCTACATAACCCCCACCACTGCCAGTCCCCCTGCAGATAAGGTGTTTTGTGGGGATGAGGGAGGGTTTTTTGTCCCTGAGGAATGAACACAATGTCAGGCATGCCTACACTCAGTGTTGCCAGATTGTTGCCAATTGGGCTACTTGGGATGAGCGTCTGGGGGTAAAAACGGGAAAAATTGGCCATTTGGCGTTATTTTTCAGCCGTTTTGGGCCCATAGAAGTCAATGTAATTTGCTGAATTTGGCTGGAATTCAGCGCATTTTGACATTTTTTGAGAACCTTTTGGGCGGGATTTGATTTGGTCAGACACATCTGGCAACACTGCCTACACTAACGCCCGGGGCTGCCAGAGCGCCAGCAGAGGGTGGGGTGAGGGTGGTGGGGCTGAGGGGAGGGAGAGGTGCTGGACTGGAGAGGTGGGTGCTTCCATATGCCAGTGGCCGCAGACAAAGCTGCCCAACAGAGGCAGTTCCCACATGGCTCAACCCCCCCGCCCCATCCCACCACACCATCTATCCATTCCTAACGCTGCCCCTGCGCCTCTCGGGACAAAAGTGTTCAACTCCACTCCAAACTCTCCACCACCCTGCTTCAGCTAATGTCAGCCCCAGCTCAGCCTGGGCCATCTTTGCTGCTCTGAGACTCGACACCGCCTCCCCCCTCCCAGTCCTAGCCCTCTACCTCTCACCCTCACCTGCCCACCTCCACTCAAATCTCCATCCAATCCAACTTGGCCTGGACCAGCTTTGCCCCCCCTAGGACTCTGAGGGTGCATCCCAATATGTGACCTTGCCTCCTCCACTTGCGCTTGTCTCCTCGCTCCGTCTCCTGGGCTTTTGCAAGATATTGAAATATAATGCTGTTGTCAGTGATGTCATCATGACGAGAAGCGAGTGGAGGAGGCAAGTGGAGGAGGCAAGGTCCCATATTAAGATGCACTCTGAGTCTCCCCACTCCCAGCACTGCTCTGCTGCTTCCTGTTCTGGGTTGTAGAGGTCCCGACCCAGTCTCGAACCCGCAACATCAACAAAACAACAAACTCCACCTAGGCTACTATAGGAGGCAGATGTGCTACCAATTCTGTATATCTGTATGTTTCTTAGGTTCCGGGAGGAAGATTTACTAACATTGTATTCTACTTGGTAGCTCAGTAACAGGGCTAGTAATCTGGCATACAGGGCATTTTCACGGTTGGCCAACAGTCCTCAGAGGCCAATGTCATTGTTTTTTCACAGATGCTGTTGTTTTTGTCATTTTCCTTTGTCTTTTTTAGAGACCGACAGCCCATTAAGTCCATGTTTAATATTATACTACATAATATTGGAGAATAACAGGCTGTAAGAGGGGCTGGTCTTTGTCAAAAATGCCCATGCTCCTTTTTGGACCCAGTTCAGCCCTGCTCAGTTACAGCTCATCTGCTCTTCTGTGCTGCTGCTCTCTGGTCTCTGCTCTGCTCCAGCGCGGCGGCCCCACCAGCCTGCATTATTAGCTGTGTTATGCAAGGGCCGCTGCCGGCCTGCCGCTCCGCAAAGGGAGGCCTTTGTACGTGGTCACAAAGCACACCAAATTCAATTATTCTGGAAAGGGGAGCCAGCCTTGTTGTCAGCCAGCCACCGTCCGAACGGTTATTCAGAGCCGGTCAAAAAAAAAAAAACCTCACTGATCATCGTGCTCCAGCCACCAACCAACTGACCGACTGTCCATTTCTGCTTCTGTAGGTGTTTTTATTATTGGGGTGTTGTTTTTTTTTCTCTCCCATCCCTCCACCTCTTGTTTCCAGCTGGGTGGTGATGGTGGTGTTGTCCGCTGGCAAATATGCTATTGTTGTGTCCACTGTTGGGAGTCAGACATTGTGTTTGTGTAGCACTGGTGGTAGCTGCATTGCCACGCTTCCTTTTAGAAGTCGCGCAAGTCATGATGTTTTAGTGTTTGTTATTCTTCTTCGAGCTTTGTTTTTTTCATGCCATTTCTGCTTTACACCATCTTACCAAACCTCAAAATTAAAACATTATGTTTCATAATATTTCAAATTATGCTCTTCTGAGATTTCTACGTGTTTTTTTGCAGAAATCAGCAAATCCTGTTACAGAAAGAAAGCAAACTG
The DNA here is from genome assembly GCF_034702125.1 of Engraulis encrasicolus. Taxonomy (NCBI): domain Eukaryota; kingdom Metazoa; phylum Chordata; class Actinopteri; order Clupeiformes; family Engraulidae; genus Engraulis; species Engraulis encrasicolus. The sequence goes on along the minus strand of NC_085862.1, from coordinate 22,069,708 downwards.
ACAGGGGCATTCCTGCAATTATTTTGGTGCGGTCGGGTCGTCCCAAGGCCTCATTGTCCAGAATGTTCCTCCAGGCCCCTCCCTGTTCCCTCTTCCCCTCCCCTCCCATCCCAGCATTCATTGCTAGATCCTGACACAGGAAGTCAGACAATTCCGAAACTCCTAAAAATGCCAAACTGCCGCAGTGTCAACAAACAAAGCGCAGCGCCGCTCTTGTTGGCACTGCTTTGTGAATCTCCAGGTGAGGAGGAGTTCTTGTTGCATCCCCTCAAAGACACACACACACACACACACACACACACACACACACACACACACACACACACACACACACACACACATACTCTTGCCATTTTTGGCCCTGTCAGACTTAATTGAGTGCTTCCCATGTATAAATTAATCACGTGTAGATTTAAAAACTTGATTTCCCCAAGTGCAACAGTAATAAAAGTGGGTTTCCAAACTGACTTTGTTGAAACAGATTAATTTGTTTGTTTGTTTTGTTTGTTTGTTTGTTTGTTTGACTGGCTTTTGGAGATGCTGCAGTCCTAATGGCAGGGGCCCCACATTCACCAACCTGTCACTATTCACAGTTCTTTCTGTTGGGTTGTTGTTGATTCATGCTTGTGTGGCTGTGGCTGCCACACTCATTTCTCATTGTTGGAAAGCAGTTTTTGGCTTCGCAGAAACCTGTTGGCTCTGACCGACCTCCGTCCAGACATGTGATGTTTGGCTGCCAAGAACATCAGTCACTGAGGCAGCAAGTGTGTGTGTGTGTGTGTGTGTGTGTGTGTGTGTGTGTGTGTGTGTGTGTGTGTGTGTGTGTGTGTGTGTGTGTGTGTGTGTGTGTGTGTGTGTGTGTGTGTGTGTGTGTGTGTGTGTGTGTGTGACTTGTGCGCGACTTGTGGAAGCGTGCGTGCGTGTGCGTGCGTGTGGAAGGTCAGGGACAGAGCTCTCAGTTGGACATCAGGCTGGCACAGTGATTGAGGATGTGGAACCCACCCCATGTAGCAGCCTCCATGTGTTCATTAACCTCTGGTGCTCTGCTCTGGCCTGGTCTGTCTGGTCTGTGCTCTGGGTAAACCCTTCAGATGTGTGGAGGCTGGACGAAAGGGGCGTGTGCCATTATTGTTATCAGAGCAAGGCAGGATGTGTGAAAGTTACGGTACGCCTACTGCACCGCATGGCATGGTGCTCCGCTGGTGCTGCGTTATAGCCTAGGCCATACTGGCTGTAATTACATTACGTTACACTTTTATCCAAGGCGACTTAGTTATTTACAAGGTATTGGTTACAGTCCCTGGAGCAATGCAGGTGAAAATGCCTTGTTCAAGGGCTCTTCAGCCATGAATGGAGGTGTAGGGTGGGATTCGAACCTGCAACTCTCTGATCACCTCCTTAACCACTAGGCCACAGCAGCTTAATGCAGCTTAACATTTCGTGAGTCAAGATGGCTTAGCCAACAGTCTTGTCTCTGATATTTCAAATTTTCCTGTGGTTTTGAACTAATTAATATTAAGAAATAATCTCAAATTAAGACAAAAAAACCTGATTATTAAACCTTGTCATAGTCACTATTTTTTTTAACATCGTTGGTGGGCACCTTAGAAGTTCTTAGAGGGGCCACCAGGAGGGTATGCTAAGAACATGGGTAAGTGATAAACCAGGTTTAGTTAACCAACAGTGATTAACCTGCCAATAGACATACCTACATGCATCATTTAGGTAAGAACATGAGGGCTCCAAGCTCTTCTATTAGATGACTTACCTCTACCACAAGGTTAACTTAACCTGGTTTACTACTGAACAAGCTTCTAAGAACACCCCCCTGGTGCCAGCGGACACTCCGTTGGTGATGCCAGGGTCAGAGAATTGAGGTTGCGGGAGCCAGTCTCTACAGTGTGCCATCATGGCGGGAGCCAGTCTTTAGCTGTGGTGTGCCATCATTGCGGGAGCTTTTCAAGGCCTCACACCTCGCTATCTGAGGAATGAGGAGTTAGATGGAGGCGAAGCGTGAAGAGGAATATTAAACCCTCTGACCCCTCGTTTGGTTTGGTTGTAGGTGCGCCAAGATTTGTGTGTGTGTGCGTGTGTGCGCGTGTGCGTGTGTGCGCGCGTGCGTGCGTGCGTGTGTGCGCGTGTGCGTGTGTGCGCGCGTGCGTGCGTGCGTGCGTGCGTGCGTGCGTGCGCTGAATGTGAGTCTTTTGTGGTGTGTGTGTGTGTGTTCCTGTGTGGACATGCTCTATGTTTTTGCCTATTAAGACGCATAATTCATAAACCACATGACATTATTAACAATTTTGGAAAGAAGACGTACTGCTGTCCTGTCAAATATTGACTTGTGATTTATGCTGATTCGGTTCATCGTGTATACACTGACTGCCTAAACTGCACATTGTGCTGCGTGAGTCTTAAGCGGTTTCAACACAAAGTAGCGCAAACCTATTCATGCATGGCAACATTATGAGCCAACCAAGGCATCCTATTACATTCCGCACTTTGCTCTCACTCACTCACTCACTCACTCACTCACTCACTCACTCTCTCTCTCTCTCTCTCTCTCTCTCTCTCTCTCTCTCTCTCTCTCTCTCTCTCTCTCTCTCACTCACTCACTCACTCACTCACTCACTCACTCACTCACTCACTCACTCACTCACTCACTCACTCACTCACTCACACACTCACACACTCACACACTCACACACTCACACACTCACTCACTCACTCACTCACACACACACACACACACACACACTTTGTTTGCACTATACCTTAGCAGCATCTGGCAGTGCAATAGACTATTGCTAGTCCTTCGGTATTCTTGTACAGGTATGCACGGCCTGCTATGAAGGGAAAAGGGTATGACCCACACAAAAAATGGCAAAGGTATACTTAACGTATTCTTTTACAAGATTTAAATATTTGGCTGTGGCAAACCTTATATGACACTGTAGTGTACTTTGCTGTACACTAAACCACACGTAGGCAAGATACTTGAACTAATTTCTTGTTTGGCATTGTGAATAAATTAGCAAAGGAAAGGTACTCTAGTAACAGCCTACAGGAGGGAAATGATGGCATACACCAAGTACGTGTGTTTGTGTTAAGTGTGATCAGTGTTTCCCGCAAAACATTTGTCAAGGTGTGCGGATGTTAGCATTTGTGACTCCCATGACGGGAAAAGGCTATACAGTTTTATATCAATTATGATATGACCAAGCCATCAATCTATTCTTTATTATTATTATTTTTTTTTTAATTGAGGGTTTTATACCTTTATTGAACAAGCCATCAATCTATTTTTTTTTTTTTAATTGAGGGTTTTATACCTTTATTTGATAAGACAGTTTGAGATGGTGACAGGAAGTGAGTGGGAGAGAGTGATGGGGAAGGATTGCAAATGACTGCATGGAACCATTACCATTAGGCCACGGTTGGGCCGCCATCAATCTATTCTTCATACTCTTCTTGTAAAGGAATTACATTCGCAACATAAACTCTTCATCTTTTCAGGGCATAGTCAAAGTAGGAGGGTCTTTTTGTGAAGGTTGCTGGCTACCTTAACTCTAAAGTACTGGGGGAGACCCTGACGTTTGGTGCACCCCGATCCCACAGATGTTCTTTGCAAGTATGCAGCCAAGGTCAAGGCCACTCTCCTCTCATCTTGAGCCTTAAAGGCCACAGTATGGCTGTAGTCTGGGGCATTAGCATGTCAGGGATGGGAGAGGGGCAAGCACAGCAACGGCCCTTGGGGCCCTCCAGTTCCCATGCAGTGGGGGTCGGGGTGGGAGGTAGTCCTGGTCCCGTGTGTGTGTGAGAGACGCTGTGTGTCTGGGTGAAAGTGCGTGCGTGTGTGTGCGCGTGTGTGTGTGCGTGCGTGTGTGCGTGTGTGTGTGAGTGCGTGTGAGAGAGTTGGTTAGGCATGGGTTCTAAATATGTCTGGAGACAGAGATGCCGTGCTCCATGCGCTCAGTGCAGGGGCGGCGCGCTACTTATAGTATGCCTATTTCCATAAGATGGGGGAACATAATAGAAGGAGGGGAAGTGAAATGATGGGAAGGGCTCCCGACGTCTCTGTCTGTCTGTCTGTCTGTCTGTCTGTCGGTCTGTGTCTGACATGCTCAGCTGCCTAGGCTGCCTCCCAGCCCCTGTTCAGAAGGGGGGGGATTCACATATATGGCATTCCTCCCAAACGTGTTTTCGCATCTCTGCTTTTAAACCCAGAGTGGAATTTTTAGACTGGGGCACTTGTGCGACGAAGGCTTTATTGAGCCGTGTGGGTGTGTGTTTGTGTGTGTAATGGTTTGCCTGTCTGTGAGAGAGAGAGAGAACGAGAGAGGGAGAACGAGAGAATGAGAACGAGTACATGTGTGTAAGGGTGTGAGTGTGTGTGTATAGGCTATATCTCTTGGGGAGGCTTAACAGAGGTAACAGTATTTGTCAAGACTCCTCAGGAGAGGCATTGCGTGGCACGCTGTTATTTGCAGCACCGCATTTTTGCCAGGGAGTTAAAAACGACGGCCATTCCGTCCCGGCGTTTTCCAATATCGGCCCATGGCCATGTATGAGCAGGCCCTATCTTGGTGTCGGGCCACATTTGTTGTCGGCGGTGTCACACATGTGATGCTCTTAATTCCCAGAGGTCAGTCTCTAAGACTTTTTCCGGCACGGTGAGGGGTTGGAGCGGAGGAGGCCTTCAGTTGTCAACGTTTTGGGCACGGCAGAAATGTTAATGCCTCACATTAATAGCGGAATAGCTTCGCTTTTGGTCACCGCGGACCTCGCAAGCAACCAGTGCGATGAGGACAGATGGGAGGATGGATTGGGACGTGGTGGCTCGCCGCTAATTCTGCTCCGTGAATGTGAATGTGGGGAATCTTGACCTCAGGGAATGCACTCGTTGTGAGTGTGCATTAGTTGTGTCTGGTGCGCATCGTGGTTCACATTGTAAGTTGGTAATCATGTGCTGTGTCTGGTGTTGGGGGGGATGGTCGTTTTCGGTGAGATGGTGCACGCCATGTAATCTGCTGTAGTCATGTAAATGTGCCTGCATCTTAATTTAAGATGCTGGCGTGGATGCCCTGCGGAAAAGAGTTTGGCGTGGCTAAACCCATGTCACGGCACGACA